>NC_134474.1:2814090-3219590 GCF_964194025.1 Convolutriloba macropyga | reverse complement strand
CCCATCCCAAAACACATATTTTCAGACTTTGGTGCTACAATGATCAGAAATTCTTGAGCTCACCAGATTTTTAAACGTTAGAAAGTGCCAACAACCAAACACTCGTTCGTTGATAGTCTGGACATATTAACCTTGGGCCAGGGACCTCAACTTGAAGCATTATAACAACTGATTTACCTTTTAAAGGGTACAACCTTAATCACTGGAAACGCTTCCCATTTGCACAAATCTCTCCTCTGTTTTCCTTGTGAAATCACTAGGAAACAGCATATGTTTCAAAATCACACCCCGGTACCACGCAGCGGGATCTTCGTGGCAAAATTCAAGCGAAGATTTAATTTCTGGAGGAATGTTAAGCAACGTGTACTTGGCCACGTTTTTAGGCGGAACCCTCGCAATAAATGGAGTCCGTTTGTTCCGCCTCTCAGCTCTTGGGCAAATTTTGCTGTTGTTGTAATATTTAAAAAGGTGGCCCTCGTCGTAAGGAAAGAGCGTGTCGTCCAATAAACAAGGAACGCCAATTTGAATAGCCACTGCGATACACGACGCAAAACGATGTAAAGAACTGCCGAAGCCCAGAATGACATAAAAATCAAAATCTCTGGAGTTTGGCATCCAGCTCTTTGGTTTTTCTAATGAAATCTAGAAATAGGAAATGAAATCCAGTTATATTTAAAAAAAATGAATAAAGAGTTTGTTATAGCAATCAACTAGATCAAAAACTAAAAAAAGTTAAAAATGTTGAAAGACAGTCTTTAATGCTCGGCGTTCAGGCGCACATGACTTTTGTCAGCAATCTTGTTTTTTTTATTTTAACGGACTTTATTTATTATAGTATATTTATATAACAAAAAATTCACATATAGTCTTTTTAAGTTGAAACTGTACATGCAGGTCAAAGGAACAAAAAGAAGAGTAAAATAGAATAGTAGACCAACTTTTTGTGACTTCTGGGGTCCCATTAGCCTTTTAAGACAAATAAAGGAGTCGATTCTGGGATTAAATCCCCTAGATATACCTTTCTTGACTCTTTGGAAAAAGAATTTGAAGTTTTTTTTGACACCGTTCCTTTTCTACAGCTAACTAACCTCGAAAACGGTTTTCTCTTTCATACGTCAGTATTAGAATTAAAGTGGACACATTTTGATATTGATATAAAACATAAAATTCATTCAAATTTTAGAAAAATAATAAGCAATGGTTCATAATTTGCAAAAAAAGACAAATATGATAATTGCTTGCGGGACAGTGAAAATAGAAAACTGGTTTCTGTTGCAATTATTAAAATTTGTTTGTATATTTCTGGTCTGTGAAATTGGTCGTGCGCACCTTAGTCTCGGCAATGGTCAATTGGTCTGCACTTGTCTAATCAGTAGTCCGATCAGAATAAATCACAGATGTTTTTCTGCCAAGACGCAAAAATACAGAAGAACCAAGGTACCAGCTAAAAGCAATTGCCGTTCCCCATTTATAACTAATTTTAAATAACGGTAAAAAAATGATTTTTTCATAGAAAGCTATCTAAGTACTGCCAGATCTTTTCCGTTTGTGCCCCAGCTTAGTGGGTGCATATTATTTGCACCCCCGACGCACGTGTCATATTTATACATACTAATTTACTACGTAATGGCACGTGCTGTGTACGTGGGGGAGCATAAGGTAAGGGGGGCTCCAACGGAAAAGATCCGTGTTTTCAATAGCAATACTCTGAGAAATTGAATTTAGTTCAAACATAAGACTGAAATATGCAATTTTACGAAATAAATATATTGTAGCGACATTAAGAGATTTGTTCATGTTTAAATTGGTTCTATGATTAGACTATTTTGTACGCAGATTGGAGGCGTTTTTGAGCGCACGATAGTTTAATCAGAGGTCTTTTTTGTCTGCGTTGGTCTAATCAGAGGCCACTTTTGTCTGTGAGTGTCTGATCGTATGCAATTTTGGTCGGGACTGCAACCTGGGCGTTCCAGTATGCCTTGAAAAATCCAAATTGTGATTGAGTGTGGTCATTTGAAAGCAATTTGGGGCCGTTTCTCTTAGTCCAAGTTCAGCTGTGTGTTTGCCAGTTTTTTCGGCGGTCAGTCAGTTGTTAAACCTGAGAGCTATTTTTCGATTACCAATACATTTTTCAGGGATTTGCAGTTTAAGATAAATTTCTACATAGTCTTTCGCCCATTTGTCCACTTTTTTACAAATGCACTATAATCTGAGGTTTCTTGGTTGTCAGCGGTTTTTGTTGTGATTTTTTAAAACCATATTAGAAACGTTTGAAGTCAGAATCTCAATGACTGCTACAAGTATACTTGACCAATGCGTAATAAGAAGAGAAAGGCCATTTTGATTATGAATAGTTATTTTATGCTCAGCGTTCAGGCGCACATGAATTTCTTCAGCAATCTTGTTTTTTTTTAATTTTAACACTTTTATTCATTATAGTATGTTTATTTAACAACAAAATTCACATATAGTTTTTTTAAAAGTTGAAACTGTACATGCAAGTCAAGGGAAATAAGAAAAGAAGAGAAAAATAAAGTAGCATAAATCGATCTTTTAAAGGATTCAAAAAAGCAATTCAAAACATGAAATTATCGATAGAGCGTTTAGAGAAAATTAGTGTCAAAAATTCGAAAAACCAAAGAGATGCTTACCTCAATTGCAACAAACCACTGCTTTGTTCACATAATTCGCCATGTTGTACTTGGTAAATCCGATGAGCAATCTGATTTTCAAGGTCACGCAGTCTCTTCGAACATTCTTTGATCTCAAAGGCCATTTCTGTGTTGTAAAGATTCTTCATTGTTCTATACCAATCTCCGAGTGATTCTAGAAAGGGTTCAAAGTTTGGACTTTTACTCTGGAGTTCACCAAAATTGTTCAAATTGATTTTTCGACGTGAATTACTCTTTTTAAGAAATTCGAGCTTATAGTCAACTTCTGTCAGCTCTTCTCTGATTGGCTCAAACTTTTCATTTGCCAAAGCTAAATTTTTTAACCGGTCTGTGATAAAATTCAAACTTGCATTCAAATATTTTAACTTCCAAACGAAATCACTATCGCTAGCAGAAATTAAAATTATTGCTGGAATTGTCATACGCAAAGCTCCGAATTCGAGAAACAAAGTCTGGCTTTTTGGGGATATAGGATGGTCGATAACCGATTTAAAGGGACCAGGTGGTTTGAAGAATTTTATTGGAACATCAATAATCGGTAATTTTTTTGATTTATGCTCAAAGAACAAACACAGGAGTAGAAATATGATAACCAATACGCTCAAAATTATTATTTTGTGGTTTTTAGAGGTTCGAGATATGAAAAATGTACGATAACGACAAACTAAACGACAGCTCATCTTAAACATTACTGCACTGTGTAAAAACTAAGTAGGTTACTGACAGAACTAAATAAACGTGAAGAAAAGTAAAACATACTAATACATATCAAATTGAGAAAACTAATACAAGCTTGATCAATTTGTATTTTTGAATGTGATTTATTGTGAGGCGTTACATTACACTCAAACTTTTAATGAAGTATTAATGCGCCGGACTAATTGAAAATAACTAGCTTCTAGAAACTTCTAGAAGACCTAGCGACAACAGTGCGCTGGTTAATTAAAATGTTGAAAAAGTTAGCTAGAATTTATATTAAATAACCATAACTTATCATGGTTGGAGATCGTTATTATTAATGCAATTCTAATTGTTCTTTTATTTTACTCATCTGGTGCAGAAATATTGAATTATAATTCGACTAAAATTCTCCCCAGTAAAATAGAAATGTGCATAAGTATCTCTGATTGGCCGTTTATAATCATTTGAAAAGATATCAATCATTAAAAATGGCGTATCGCTTCCAGCTCCGATTCCGCTCAATATTTTTCTGATAAATTGTTTTTGGCCCTTTTTTCACATCCCAGCTAATCTTTGAAAAACAATTCCTCATAGAATTTATAGATGATAAAATTACAAAACCGAAAAAAATTTAAATCTAGTGTTTGGTTTCTGAAATTTGTCTCATTTTTTTGTGAATGGACAAAAAAGAGAGTTCTATAAAACTATGAGAAGTTAAACGTTTTTGTTCTCTGTTTCAGCTCTCTCTAAATTCCAACCCGGGTCGAGGTGTCACCGCCATTCAACGCAAAATTATGTAAGATAAGCGGTGAATGCGGAACATTTTGTAAGATAAGCGGTGAATGCGCTGAAATTATGTAAATCAGGCGGTGAAAGCGATGAAAAAATCTTTATCGCCTGGTAGCGGTGAAATTACATAATTTTACCGCTGAATTTAGCGATAAAATTACACAAATTCACCGCTTTGAAAAAAATTGCCCAAATTATGTCAGATAAGCGGTGAATGCGATGAAATTACACAAATTCACCGCTTAACTTAGTGTTGAAATAACATAATTTCAGCGCTTAGAAAACACTTCGAAGTGTCTTTTGTTCATCGATACATTTATTAAAGACACACGGAAAATTTACCCACGAATAATCATACATTTTTGAAACTTTTCCTAGGCGGCGAATTTACGTAATTTCACCACTAGAGTAAGCGGTAAACTTACTTAATTTCACCACATTCACCGCATTTCACCGCAAAATTCTGTACAAAATCTGCGGTGAGAGACCAACTTTTCACCGCTTATCTTACATATTTTTCCAATTTTTTCTCGACCCGGGAAAGAGTTCTCTCCAGAAATAAGGCGAGAAATAAAAATTCGGTCAAAATTATCTGACGTATTGATGTTACTGATAAATTGGATTTTTTTAAAGTGGGCATTTTTAATTTGTTATGGTGTATATTTATTTTGTAAAACTGCAATTAAAACCGTTGCCCCATAATTTTAATCACTTTTATAGCAGGGAAAGAAATAGGGGTTGAAGAGATTATTTAATTTCGCGTGTAAATTTGGAATTTTTCTGGCAAGTCCTTGATTATCTTTTCATTTTATTTTATTCAATTTATTCTTTTTTTGTGAAACTTTTTTCCATTTTCCAACGCAGTTTAAAAATTTATTGAGCGAATACCTTCCATTTTAATTTTTCTATGCTGAAAATTCATAGAAAGTATAAAAATTATTATACTTTTTCATATAAATCTTCAGCATAGCAAATTAATTTGATTAAATGATTAAATTAATTAAATGAACTCAATAAATTGTGTAACTGGAAAATGAAAGCATGTGTCACAAATAGGAATAAACTGAAAACAAAAACAAAATAAAAACATAAAGACTCGCCAGAAAAACGACAAACATACGCGAAAACAAATAGTCTCTTCAACCCCTATGCCTTTCCCAGCTATAAGTGTGATCCGAATTGTAAGGTAACGGTTTCAATTGCATTATTACAAAGTAAATATATACAATAACAAAGTAAAAATGCCCACTTTAAAAAATCCAATTTATCAGTAACTTTCAAAATGTACATTGATTCGAGCAATGTAAGCCTTTGCTGAGATTATTAGCAGATAGTGAGCAATAATGGGTGTGAAAACGCATACCTGTGTTTACCTATGTATTGAATTTACGTTCCAAGATGCAGCATTTTTGTCAAATATCTTCAAACAGATCCATCTTTTTAGAGTTCAGTTCCGCCTCAAGGTGCCTTTAGCAGCGTCTATAACATCAGCTTGCACGAACTCAAGCGACAAAAACAAAAAAAAACAAACTGTAAAACTGGTACTTAATAAATACTTTAACTAGGCAAAACGCAGCAGCATTCTCGTGAAACAAGCTGTAGACCAATGAGATTCGTATGACAAATATTTATTTAAAATAAACTAATTAGGATGACTCATTGTTACAAAAACAAAACAGTGAGGAACAAAACAGTGAGTAATAGAAAATCAGCAGTTTATTCAACTAAAAAAATGGCGTGTTTCCAGCTCACAGTATAAAAACTCAAGCAATAGATAATGCTTCAACTTGTGAAATAAATTCTTTTACTCCAATTCATCGTTTCGAACAACTTCTAAAGATCATCTTCTTCAAATTTCTATAAAATAAAAGATTTTTTTCAAATAAAGATTATTATTTCACTTTCTTGCTTCAAAACAAGTTTTACACTGTTTTACACTTCAGTTTTGAAGCAGAGAGGTATAAAAAGTCAAGCAATTGAACTCTTCTACTGTTCCTGTTCTTAAACTGAAAACTTTGAGCAGAAAAAAATCTTTCGTGCATATCTTGCATATCGCAATACGTCACTTCGCTATTAACTCCAAAAACGAACAAGCATGGTTTAGGTCATTTTCATCTGTTTTAATGAATACAACAGAAGTAGGAACAGTGCCAAAACTATGTGAGAGGGAAGGATTCAGCCAATCATGCCTTTTCTACCCATTTATTCAAAAAAATTCTTTCTGCTAAAAAAATTAGAGAGAGCAATTATTTTTCAGATGCTACAAAATTTCCTCCAATAGCATCATAAATCACATCAAATTGACCGCAAACAGATGAGAAAAAAATGTAAAATTTAAAATTAGTAGCCTGTTTCCCTTGATATCAGAAGGGTGCAACTATATATTTAACCGCTTGATTGTGTTCTTGATTTTACAGAAATTTTCAACTTCAGAAACATCTTTTTTTTATCAGAGTTTGGTTCTCTTTAAACACAGAAATGTTTGTCTTTGTCGAACTTTCGTGGTAAACGAAACAATTTATCCCTTGGTGGTGAGCGCAATTTTTTATCTCAATGCCAAGGATACAGAAAGCAGAATGATCCAAATGATTCTAGAACAAATTGCATTTAGATTTAATTTTTACAAAGAACAAAGGATAAAGTCAAAAAGAAAACAAAAAAATATTTTTACTTTAACAAATTCCAGTGGTTAATATTGCTGTGAAGAGCCTATGCTAAAACAATGAGAGCTGCCTCGTAAAATGATGGTCTCAACTTTCTATACAGGTCTAACAATAATCGTTTTCATTCATTTTAGGATGTTGCTCAATCACAAGAGGCTCAAGTCAAAATGAATTTTTTCATTTAGTTGGAGCAGTATTTTTTTTAAAACTCTTCTCACATCAATTTTTGACAAGTGTTTAAGAATTGTTTTTAGGTAGTGCTCGTAAAGGTTCAATTGTAACACTCAAAAAGAGAATAATAACTGAAACCAGATAGCCAATAGCTCATAAAAGTTGTAAACAAAAAAATAAATTTCTACGATAATTGACCAATTTTATCCCTAATTTCTCCAATTTTCCCAATAATATCAGTTTTTTACAAAAAATTATACAACCATTTGGTTTTCGAAATCCTAATTATAACGATAAAAACTTCTCACTCAGTTGAATTCTTTATTTGAACTAGTTGCGTCTTTTAGGGAAGTTTGCATGATCAAAACATGTTATGGCTTCTTTTCTGTCAAAGACAAGAAAAACCTACCCATTTTCTTACAGCGGTTTCACGTCTAACCAATTCTTGGGGTTTGTGAAGTGTATTTTTCACTATACATTAGAATAACACAGCGGTACATGATAATCAGTTAGCCAAAATAACTAGTCGCTGGGCTTTGCTATTCACCAAACTTGTTTGGCTCAAAAACTGTACTGAACTGTTTGGCTCTAACAAAAATCAAAAACTGAAATTAGAACAACCAGGTTCTGGTTGACTTTTTGTGAGTAATTCAACTTGCAAATCCATTTTATAAATGCCCTTAAAATCTGTAGTCCTATAATTTTGATATGATTTGGCAAAATTTCAATCCGCTACATGTAGCAGTAGTTAAACGGGGGATCTTACACGATGCAAACCGACAAAAATAAAGTTCACTAACAAACAATTGAGATTTAATTGGCCTGACTTGTGCTTCTGATCAAACTAAACTCGATGACGGTCTAGTCAGCAAGAAACCGACTCTGTACATTTTACAAAGTTTTCCTTACTTAGGACTTCTGTCTCTTGAAAGGAAAGATTGAGAATATCAAATGTAGTTCTCTTTTCAAGAGGTCAATTTTGATTATACTGTACAATCACTAAGCCGTCTGATAGAAAGAAGACACGATAATTTCACCACACAAAGATTTGTGCTTCAAAACATACTGTACGTTGTTTTATTAGAACCAAAATAAAGCGTGTCAACTGATTTGTTGGTAGTATTTCCCGGCTCCTATTATGCTGCTAGTCAAGTGGTTTTCTATGTCAAAACTGCATTTTTGATTGGTTGCAGATACTGAAGTCGAAAATATGCGACCGTTTGTCCACATTTTTACCCTGCAAATGTGATGTCATAGCAAAATTATAACAACAGAAATAATTTTTTTACACTATGTGCCAACAACAGGTTGATTCGCAAAACAGTCGTAAATAATCTGATACAATTTTGTGATCAATTCTCCAATTCGTTAATACATCGCAACATTAATATAAAAACAATGAACAAAGTTTGATTTTGAGTGACAGTTCCGCTTCGTCTATAATAGTCACGTGCTAATAACAGTTGTAACTAAAGATATTGAGAAAGGTGAACAAATTAATTTGATTTTGATAGAAAGTAGCATTAAAATCAGCTTGTCATGCTATTTTAACTTAACTAATTCATTTGGCCTTCAATTTGTTAGCCTAGTTAAAAAGATCGGCCTTTACAACTCCGCCCTGTATCCCATCGAACAAACACTACTTCCGCGTGTATTATTTGTGCAAGCTTCACTACTGGTCTTTTAAAGATTCCAAACTTTGTTCAAATTATTGCTGAGCGAGTAGCAGCGTCATACCCATCGGTGGTCTCATTAGCTCTACCCAAATTACTGCAACCTCACTTATCTCTGTTTTCGATCAACAGAGCGGTACAGCCTTCTTAAGGTCTTTGGTTTGCTCTCGATATCATTTTTCTCGATTATTCAGAGTTCGTAATTTATTTAGGGCGTGTGTTCCATATGAGACTGGCAACGACTTGAGTTTGTCGAAAGAAATATAGATTATTGACAAGTTCTTCTGTGCATGATAGATAGGTTAAATAAACTCTTCTGTTGCCAAGTAAAACTGATTGAGTAACATCTGACTTGTTATTGATTTTACATTCTGCTCAACAAAACCTATCGTACTTGAAAGAACATACTGTTTGAGTGATCTGTTTCACAGCACTGCATATATATCATTTGTCCAAAGTTAGGTGCTGCGGGTGTGTTGATCTTGCATCTGATTCCTCGTTGAAATAAGTGTTTTGTGATCTCTTCTCTGTCCCAATTAACAACGTACCCTGCAAACTCTTTTACTGCTCTAACAATCTTTTTTCCGTTGCTGCTGGCTATTATCTTTGGTTTGCTTCCTCTAAGCGCATTATCCTCAAAGCTTCCAGTAAAGCGCATTACTGCATTGAGACAATTACCCTGTTCAACTGCGTGCAACGTCGCTAAATACTGCTCTCACAGTAAGACAAATGACCATACCTTATCATCGCTTTTTGTTCGTATGCCCAATTTTCACGCTGAGGGGCCAAAGTACATTTTAAAAGTCTATTTTTAAAGGCTTTTAATGCATCTAGTTGTTCGACAGTTTGATTTTGTCCTTTCTGGTGTTATGGTTTGTGCTCTGCCCTCTTATGATCAAAATAAGAGTTAACAAATTGCCAGAGTTACGTCATAATGTATCCCCATACTCTGGTCAATTTTACGTCCTAATATTGTAAAGATTTCTATCATAGTATCATTGCAATTAAATGATGGTACAGCAATAATTGCAGTAACTTTACGATTATGCCTTAATAGTGTCATAATAACTTCCATAAAATCGTATTATAGTAACTTCTTAATCGATTAGGAATCATTTTTGCAGCTTCTTTATAAAACATTGACCCTTTCATAATGATGCGGTTAAAAGGTCCCAATTTCTGATTAATTGTAATTTTGAGTTCTTAAGAATTCATGAAGTGTTTAAATTGAAGTCGGTCGAACAATATTGAAATACGAAATAACAAATCTCTCCAAATATCACTTCAAAAAGTGTTGATCTGATTTTTTATTCCTTTTTGCGGCGCTATCTTCGACATAGGAAAAATTGTAAAAGCTGTTTGATCACGTCTGGACAATAATAAAGAAACTTGATGACCAAGAACTGTGCACTTGCTTTACTCTGATTGCGAAATCTATAGTCAGTCCCATAAAGTTGCAACGCTGTCGAACGTTTCAAAGGTCAAAGTTCAAATTTAAAACATGTAGATATCTAGCAAAACACTGCCCATTTGCATGCCCCGAGCTTTTCGAACGTTCGCTTGCGTTGTAACTTTATGGGACTTATTATATTTTAACTGGGACCAAGTCCTCAGTGAACATTCTCTTTATGCACGTTGAGTTTCTGTCCTGGTCGAAAATTGCGTGTACAAAAGCAACAATGAGAAATTGTTCTGAAAGCCAATGACACAGAAACAGGGTATATAAAAAAAAGTTATTCACTGGTGCAATTTTGAAAAAGACACAAATGGAACTACTTTTACGGATGTTGCCTATATGTTTTTTCTATGCACACAAATACTCATTCCAAATCCATTCAGCTGAAATTGATCTCATCGTCATCTTCTTTTCATATCATTGACGCTGCTCATTTCAATTTTGAGATTTTTGGTTTCGGAACTTCAAAAAATGTTTAATCTCTCCCTGGAGAGATTCAAGTCATGAAATAAAAAACATTTTCAAAAAAACCAAACCCAGTGATTAAAACTGCTGTTAATACTAATAATGAGTTCACCGGAACATACAACAAATCAGGATAAAGTATCTATATGATTTGCATAGGTTAAAAAAAAGTTTTGGTTGATGTTCAATGAGTTCTTAAAACCTGAGTAAAAAATTCTAACAACCTTTGTGAGAACTTAATTTTTTTTTCAAATTATACTTAGTAATTAGATATCATTGCAATTCGAAATAGGCCAAACCATTTTTCAAGCTTCCTATTAAAATTTTAAAACATCTTTAGCTAATTTTTTGTATCTAATGCAATATATTTATTATTTGTTTAAGAAATGATCAGGCTGCAAAAAAATTGTGGCATTTTAGAAGCAATTCATCAAGCGTGTTATTTTGTCAACATGATTGAATATTGGCACGTTATTGAAACGTATAACGATGTATTCTGCTATGTTGTTTCTGCTATAGTGTTGAAGTGTTGAAAAGTAAAACTTTCAACAATTGACGATTAAGTATTCAGTATCAAAGCAAGTTGATCATCTCAATCGAGCTTGAGAATAGTTTTCCTTGATGTAAAAAAATGCGTTGTCAAAAGTTTTGCTAATGCGTGCCAAATACCAACAAAAACGCACTATTTATTGAATTTGAAAATAAAAGCAATTTGTCGTTTAAAGTTTGGCCCTGCAACACCTAGACCGTCAGTGTTGAAAACTATTCCCTGATTGACCGCAAGAATCCGCGCGAAAAACAACATTTCGGGTTTTGACGTGAAAACTTATATTCCGACAAAAAATACTCTTTGCAACCTCCATAATCTTCATCCAGGGCGTGCATTCATTGTGCCTGCAACAAACTGTTCAAGCCACTTTGGGAACCATTGTTTTCAGATTATTCGGGGAGAACCTTTAAAAATTGAGTATCTTAGATCATTACAACATTTGGATAGACAGAAAATCATTGGCAGTATGTTTAACGCATTGGTTTATTGTTTTTGAAGAAAATACTTCATTGGTCTGCTGCTAGTTGCCTTATAAGGGTGCCGGAATCACTTAAATATTTCCAAACCGTCAAAAAGTTAAAGTAAAAAACGGATTAACATTTTTGGAGACTTTGGCGTCCTTCTTCATCTTGATCTGCTCCTGCACTGGGGGAGCCAGCCATTCAATGGCAGCGAGAATAAAAGAAAAAAAGGAGAATCATAATCTGACGTGATTACGTACATCAGGAACTCAGCTTCTCACATTTGCGTACTTTTATATACAGCTTTCATGAGCCCGCTTCTCATTGAAGATTCTGTTAGAGCGTCTGTTGTCTTAAAACAGCATATAAATTAATCGAATTTTGCTTCAAAATCATCTTTTATACCATTTATTATTCCTACTGAAGCAATCTTTTCTGATTTTAATGTTTCGACTATTGACAAATGTCAAAATTTATACATATACATAGGAGTTTACCTGCCGCTTCCGAGTTTACCCACTACCCTTTAAATGGAGTGGCCTTGTCTCATTTGAAGGCTTTGGATATTTAAAAACATTGTCTACTCTCCGACTGCCTCCGAAATGCTTGGGTGCTTTGACGCGAAAAGAAACATCCCTTATTTTGACATGAAAACCTATATTCCGACAAAAAAATTAATTGCGACTTAAATAATTCTCTTCCAAGGCGTGATCTCCTTGTGCCTGCGTCAAGCTGTTTGAGCTTCTTTCCGAAACATTGTATTCCAGATTATTCAGGGAAGCACCTTTCAAAATTGAGTATCTTAGTTCATTACGACATTTGAATAGATGTAAATCAAGTTGGCAATATGTTTCACGCATCGGTGTACTGTTTTTGTTTTAAGATTTCATTGTTCTGCTATGAGTTGTCAAATGAGAGTTCCGGAATCACCTAAATATCTCAATACTGTCAAAAGGGTGAAGAATAAAAAGGTGTAATTGAATTGGATAAAGCCACCTTCTTTAGCTTGATCTTCTCTTGAACTGGGGGAGCTAGCCGGTCAGCGGTGAAAACCATCAGGAGCATGGCAGCAAAAGTAAACCAGACAAAATTCTAAAAATACTCCGACGTGATTTCTTACGACAAGAACCCAGCTTCTCATATTTGCGTCTGCCATGTATGTAATCCGCTTCCATGAGCCAGCTTTTCATTGAAGATTCTGTTAGAGCCAACGTAGAATAGAGCCTCTGTTGTTATAAAACAGAATATAAATTAATCAAATTTTGCTTCAAAATCGTCTTTTATCTCACTTATTATTCCTACTGAAGCAATCTTTTCCGACTTTAATGTTTCGACAATTGACAAAAAATTTATAAATGTACATAAGAGTTTACCTGCCGCTTCCGAGTTTACCCACTACCCTTTAACTGGAGTGGCCTTGTCTCATTTGATGGCTTTGGATATTTAAAAACATTGTCTACTCTCCGACTGCCTCCGAAATGCTTGGGTGCTTTGACGCGAAAAGAAACATCCCTTATTTTGACATGAAAACCTATATTCCGACAAAAAATTAATTGCGACTTAAATAATCCTCTTCCAAGGCGTGCTCTCCTCGTTCCTGCATCAAGCTGTTTGAGCTTCGTTCCGAAACATTGTATTCAGATTATTCAGGGAAACACCTTTCAAAATTGAGGATCTTAGTTCATTTCGACATTTGAATAGATGTAAATCAAGTTGGCAATATGTTTCACGCATCGGTGTACTGTTTTTGTTTTAAGATTTCATTGTTCTGCTATGAGTTGTCAAATGAGAGTTCCGGAATCACCTAAATATCTCAATACTGTCAAAAGTGTGAAGTATAAGAAGGAGTAATTGAATTGGATAAAGCAACCTTCTTTAACTTGATCTCCTGCACTGGGGGAGCTAGCCGGTCAGCGGCAAAAAAAACTATCAGGAGCATGGCAGCAAAAGTAAACAAGACAAAATTCAAAAAACACTCCGACGGTATTTCTTACGCCAGGAACCCAGCTTCTCATATTTGCGTCTGCCACCCGCTTTCGTGAGCCCGCATCTCATTGAAGATTCTATTAGAGGCAGCTTAGAAGAGAATGTCTGTTGTCCTGAAGCAGCATATAAATTACTCAAATTTTCTTTCAAAATCATATTATATACCCTTTATTATTCCTAATGAAGCAATCTTATTTGATTATAATGCTGTGACTATTGACAAATGTCAGAATTTATACAAGTCTGTAGGAGTTGATTTGCCACACTCGACTTTAAAGACTTATCTTTTAGTGGATTCGCCTTATCTTAATTGACGGCTTTTGAATACTTGAAAACATTTCCTGCTCACCAACTGCCTCCTAAATGGAAGGGTTGTCACTCAATTGCAAGCTTTCGAACTACAATAGAAGAAAAGAAGTTGATGTTTAATCACCATGGGCTCCCAGGATGAGGTCCAGACCCAAATTTGCTTCTGATCAGACTTTCCAGACCGAAATTATCTCTGATCAGAATTTCCAGACGGAAATTCACCCTGATCAAACTTTCCAGACCCAAGTGACCTCTGATCAGAATTTCCAGACCGAAGGTGTTCTGATCAGACCATCTTCAGACCATGGTCCAGACTCAAATTCAGACCATTGCCCAGACCTTAATCAGACTATGATCAGACTCAAATGCGCTCGAAGAGGTTATGATCAGACCCAGTTGCGCTCGAAGCAGTTATGATCAGACCCAGTTGCGCTTGCAGCTATTTATGGTCAGACTGAAGTGCGCTTCAAACCGGTTCTGATCAGACTCAAGTGCGCTCGAGATAGTCTGATCAGAGACAGATTTTAGTTATGAAAAAATCTCCTAATTTTGCTATAATATATTCATTTCATAAAAACTGATGTTTGCAGTATTTAATTCATCTAAGGAAAAATCAATTTTAAAAGTATTGCTAAAGAAAACAAAACCCAACTGTTGAGAACAAATTTTATTTAGTGTACCGATTAGTTTATAATTCTGACTCAATGGATGAGTTAAGACAGCTTTCCATAAGAAACGTCGTGGTCTCCAGTTGATCAAAATTTCTTCTAAAGGGGACCGGCCTCAGCTATCTGCTGGACTCTTTTTTTCTGATCAGAGCTATCGGACTTTAGATGAGTCTCTGATTAGAAAGCTGCTTTTTGGCTGCCTCTTGGCAGAGCCAACATCTTTCAGTAAAAAAAAAACAAAAAAAATGAAAAAAATAATGCGCTCGAAATGGTCCCTGATCAGACCCAATTGCGTTTGAAGACATTTATGATCAGATCCAATTGCGCTCGAAGTCGCCTCTGATAAGACAAAAGTGCGCTCGAATCCGCCTATGATCAGACCCAATTGCGCTCGAACTTGCCTCTGATCAGACCCAAGTGCGCTCGAATCCGCCTATGATCAGACTTTTCAGACCAAAATGACCTCTGATCAGACCATCTCCAGACCATGATCAGACCGTAGTGCGCTCGAACTTCCGAAAAGACCCTGTAATTTCGGACTGGGAACACACGGGTGTGCGCTCGACTGGGTCTGATCAGAAGTCAATTTGTGTCTGGACCTCAACCTGCGCTTTTGTCATTCAGCCCTTTAAAATTGTAGCCACACTCATAGTATGTTTTACATGATGATGAACGATATGTTTTCCAGCCGCTAAGGTGAAGAGGTATAATTTCAAAGACCCGATCACATTACAAATAGATTTCAGGACTCAGTTCTAAAGCATAAACAATAAACACCGTTTCAATTCATTTTTATTTACTAATTTTTGGTTCAATCCTGTTTCTGTTTGCCTATTTGATTATTTCCATGGAGCCACGAAAATGGAGCAATTCTTCTCATAGCCTCCAAAAATGCTTTAAATTGCTTAAATTGAATTTGATCTCTAAAAATATTTGCCCTTTTAGCGATGTTACTTTAAATTCAGTTACAGCCCCATTTAATCTATCTCTTGCAACGAAGTGCTGTCCTAAAAAAAGACGAAACAGCAAAATCCTGTTGCGAATGTTTGGAGTTCATTTACAAGCCCGCATTATTGGAATTCATGTGCAATTCAATTTTAACGCAAAAACAGTACTCGGACAGCTAAATTTTGGAAGGAAGGTTGGCAAATAATTTTGTCAACGATCTATGCAATCATGGTAAACAATTTGCCTATCGAGTGCTTGCGTTTTTCAAAGGGATCGTTGTCATCTTTGTGAATGGTTGCCACGTCTTGAGAACGTTTCATGGCAGTGAAGAACGGCGTGAATCACTTCCAGAAAGGACGCCCAAAAAAATGCCAAATCCGTTTCAAAAAGTTGGAAAATTGCAAATTGCCTAGTTGTGTAGAGCATAAACTTGCCTTTCGCGCTCCGGGAAGATCTTAACAAGAAGAACGTTTTTTTAAAGCAGAGAAGAGTTTCAAGTTTTTTGCGGCCTTTGTTCTAGTTCTTTTTCGTCACTGACGTCCAGCGCCAGTTGTATTCACTGCCGGGATCTTTTCCGTTTGTGCCCCCCCCAGTACGTTATGCGCTCCCCAGTTACAGAGCACGTGCCATTACATAGTAAATCATTATGTAAAAATATTGCCCGTGCGTCTGGGGGTGCAAATAATATGCGCCCACTAAGCTGGGGGGGGCACAAACTGTACTGAAGTGTGCTACACTCAGTAACACTATTTGATAATCTTAGTGCTATTTTGAGAATTTACGTTATAGTGCGTGATGCACAAACTTGATTTGGACAAAGTCCATTTTAACGTGTGAACAAATTACTAAGTAGTTTTGAATAAGCTACTATTTTAAGATCACTAACTAAAACTGAGAATACTATGACGAGATATTGTCACGCCACACAGAGAACACCAACTTAGCCTTGGTAACTCTGTCGACACTCGTTATCTCTATCCAATAGGATACTAGAGAACCACGTGTCCGCAAGTATAAAAGGAGCTTGCACGCTCAACCACCAACACAATTTGGTCCCTGATAACTTCTGATTTTAAAATCATACTCCCGCATTGCTCCCTTGCTCCATCTCAGCTTACTTGAGATATTTTTCTAACTTAGAATATTTTGTGACTTGTTCTTAACTAAGAACTCTCTAAGTCATAAAATATTAACTTAGCACAAATTTGGAAATCAGGTAAGTTTAACTTAACTTCTCTAAGTTATAATTTAACATCTCTTAAACTCTATCTAAGTTACAAGTTAACTTAGAATAACTCAACCTGTACTATTTAGTGCTATCTCAGTCTTAACAACTTTAATTATTCTATCCCTTCATGCTCGGTTCATAATTGATGCTGTTTAACATAACTTATTAATTCATATTTGCATTTGACTTTCTTTAATACTTAACTATATACCAAGAGTAGAACTAGGGGTTGAACTCTCAAGTTATACATGTGGTCCCGCGATTAACCCCGTCGTTTAAGTATCTAATGTACGGACCAGCAGTATAAATGGTGGTCCCAGAGAGGCTACTTCAATTTAACTTGTTCATTTAATATAGAGAGGCAACTTTAATTTAACTTGTTCATTTAATATAGAAAAGGCAATCTCAATTTAACTTGTTCATTTAAACTATCAGAGAAGCCTGCATAAGTTTAACTTGTTCACTTATTGTAGAAAAGCCATTAAATTAACTTGTGTAAGTTAACTAGTCAAAGGGCTTCTCACTAAAATCCTTTTTTGATTTTGATTTAAACTATTCCTCTGTTCTTAATAATTCTAATACAATAACTTCAGTCCTTTAAACAATGACCAGTCCTGGTGGTAGTACTCCTCCACCTGCCGTTACTCCCCCACCTGAAACTCCCATAACACATCCAAATCTTTCACTTGTATCTTTTTCAGGCAATGATCCTAATCAGGATGCCACTTCTTTTTGGAACTCTGTAGAAAACAAAATACTCTTTTCACTAGGAACTAGGCCTACAGCACCCGCTGCACAAACTAGCTATGATAAAAGGCAACAATCCTTATTCGGCTCACTTTTAACTGATACAGCACTAGAATGGTTTGAAAGTGAAGTCACAGATGCTACAGATTGGAATACTTAAAAAGATGAATTTATAAAAAGATTCACAGACGGTAGAGACCAATTTAGATTTAGACTTGAGGTTGAGAACACATTTAGGCAAGAAGGAGAATTAATAAAGAACTATCTACATAGAATAAAGAGTGGAGTTGATAAAGGTTGGCCAGTAAAGATACCAACAAGTATTGAAGGAGATGACAATATAAGGAAAGAGAAAGAAATCCAACAAAGACAACGAAGTCAGAAATACATAGATTTTGCTATAAGAGGGCTAAGACCACAAGGTTTAAAACGCAAAGCGCACGAGAAACTCATTGAGAATCCTTCAATAACTTGGACAAAGTTTGTTGATCACTTAGTCGTGAAAGACTTAACATTTTCTGTAACAACAGAATCTAGTGGAGCTACAGGAATAGATAAACTTAAAACACTCGAGAGCAAAATTAACAATTTAACCAGTCTTTTCAAAAGCAATGAAGTGAATGCTATAGATACTTCTAGGCCTAGAGACCCAAACATAAAAGGCAGACCTAACAGTACCAGATTCTGTGATTATTGCAGAAGCAATGGTCATTCCATCTCTCGATGCACAAAGAAGCAGATAGATGATAGTGTTAACAAATTGAGAAAGGAACTTGTTGAACCAAGAAGGCCAAATATAACATTCTCTAATGATTACAGAAAGAATAACCGAGGCAATACAAGATTCAATGGTCCTAGAAACCAAAGCTATCAACCAAGAGGTGGCTACTCAAACTATAATCCTAGGTTCAACAAGCCTAACTATCAACAACAAAATACATCTTTTAGCAGCTATGGCAATAGATTCACTCAACCATACGAACAAACCTTCCCTCAGCAAAACACCTATAGAAATAATGAACCAAATCTTGAACAACAATCACCATCACCACAACAACAGCAACAGCCACAACAAAGTGCTAGCTTCTATACACCAAGTAGAAATAACAATCTACAACAAAGACAATCAAAACCCAACAATATTCAATAACAACCAAATCAAATAAGTTTCGTTGAAGGCGACGATGACTACGTAAATGCTATAACGGACTTCTTTCCTTTAAACTTTTGAAGTCTCCGAACGCTACTAAAGAAAGTAGTACTAAGTCAAGAATTTATCTCAATTTATATCACTTTGCCACCGGAGACATTAAAAATAATAGTGGTTTAGAAGTAGAATTCATGATTGACCCAGGATCAACCTGCACTATTATCAATCATCCTACATACCTTGCACTAGTAAACCTTGGACAAAATTTGCATTTACAAAATAAAAATTGTTATTCAAAAACATATACTGGTTCATCAATCAGAATGCTTGGCTACACAACTATTCAATCTAGCTTCGAAACTGACGGTAAATATACGGTCCCCCATAAAGTATTTGTTACTAAAGAACAGAGACAGAACATAATAGGTATTGATTTTTGTCATTTGTTTTTAAAAGCACTTCACTTCGATATCCCCGCAGTAGAATTAAAAACTGAGAGAAACCTAATTTGCTACGGCTCACTCAACAATGAGAAAGATTACCCATACATAACTGAGATGACTGCTTTAAACATAGCTCAATCAATCTTTCTACAACAGAAAAGTACACAATTGCACAAGCAAAAGCACCCCAGTCAAGCCTTATTTCCACCAGGAACATATTTCATGCCTCATATTAATGTTGCAAAAACTGACCTAGTCTTTGTGAACACACTTTGTCCACAACCTGAAGAAATTCTACCCATATTTATGGAGAATCAAAAGAATCACCCAATACAGATAAATAGTGGAATAATAGGTTATGCTATGTGCGATATAACTGACAAACCTATACAAAGATACAATATCAAAAACTGTGCCGAATTTACAAGTACAATAATAAACGAAAGTGAGGACTATAACAGTTGCTTCATACTGAACACAGTAGTAAACAATTTACAAGAAGGACAGCAAATCCAAACTAATTCTTACATTAGATATATAGATTTTCGTACCCAATCTATATTTGACTCTAATATGCCTATAGCGCACACGATATCCTCAGATGCAGAAATGAGAAAAGGTTTTTCTAACACAATCTCAAAAAGAATACCCTTATTAAAGGATTACTGTAAGAGTAGAAACTGTGATATAGGTGACATAATAACTTTCAGAGCAGATAATAGCTTAGTATACAATCTCATCACTAAGGGTAATCATTATGAGAAGCCAACAATTAATACAATCAAAACAACACTACTTGCTATGAGAGATCATGCACTAGGACTAAATTTACGCTGTATAGCGATGCCAAAAATTGCTTGTGGTCTAGACGGAATGAATTGGAGAGAGATATCTTCTCTAATTGAACAAACATTTAAGAATTCAGGAATAACTATCTATGTGTATACAAGCAAAGATGATATTGATAAATTACAAAAAGTGGAAACCAATACACTAGAACAGGAAGAGGTGCTCGAAATTATTGAGAGTGAGTTAATAGAAAAATGCAAAGAAGATGAGAGAGAACTAGCCACAGACTTCTCTACCGAAGCAAAAGAGTTATGTAGACCTAAAGTCAACGAACAGTTTCCTAAGTTTAGAGATAAACTACAAAGCAACCGAATCATAAATAAGGCAGTTAGTGATTTTGTAATTAAGCAAAATAGAAATACCGTTCAAGACATAGAGTATCTAGAAAGGTTCTTAGATAATTTTGATTTCACGCAAAGTGATTTGACTGATGATGAATTGTTTGATTTGCTAGAAATAATACTTCAGGATAATGATGTCTATTCACATCATAGGTATGATATTGGCAAAACTAAACATAAATTCCATTTACCCCTAAAGAAAGACGCAACCTTTAAAAAGCAACGACCAAGCAAAATACCCATTCATCTCAGAGATAAATTAGAAAAACTAATGGACGAATTAATTCAAGCAGGGATAATCAGAGAACTCAATGAGAACGATGATATGAATAGTTGGTTTGTCAATCCCGTCATCATATTACCTAAGAAGGATTATGTAAAACTAGTCATTGATGCTAGATACCTAAACTCTATAACTGATACAAGTAATTCTAGTTGGCCACTCGAACCACTAAACGTTCTAATGACAAGAATAACCTGAACTATATTTACAAGTAGTGATTTGTCATCGGCTTATAATCAAGTACCACTAACTGAAGATACACAGAAGGTTTTAAGTTTTATTGTAGGAGGCAGACAGTACACCTATCAAGTAGGATTTTATGGTCTTAAACCATTACCCAGTTTCTTTAGCAAACTAATGCGTTATGCATTTGGACCCCTTATAAAACGTAAACAAGCCATAACATATATAGACGATACTTTATTACAAGCTAAAGATAAACAAGAAATGTTCACAATAGTAAAAGAGTATCACTCTTTGCTTCGAAAGGCAAACCTTAAAGCAGCCCCCGATAAAACAATGTTTTTCTTACGAAAAGTGAGATTTCTAGGACATGTTATATCTAAGGACGGACTATCGCCTATTGCTTCGCGCATAGATGATATTAGAAACCTAAAATCGCCAGAATCGAAAACAGAAGTTTTAAGAGTTTTAGGAATGATGGGTTTCTATCATACCTATATTTTGAACTTTCCTATAGATGCAAAACCTCTATATGACTTAACTAAAGATACAACATTATTCAAGTGGTTACCAGAACACGAAAAGGTATTCACAGACCTTAAACAAAGATTCTGTCACGATATTTCTAACGCGTTTCCTTCTAATGACTATCCCTTTCATATACATGCTGATTCATCTAATTTAGGAACAGGCTGTGTTCTTATACAAGATTTTCCTGATAGAAAACGTATGATTTCAGCAAACTCAAGAGTATTTAATAAAGCTGAACAAAAGATGTCCCCTCAACATAAAGAGCTATGCGGAATAATATCTGCATTACAACATATGAATTTTATGTTATTGGATCCCCTTTTCCAATTTACCTATATTGTGATCACAGACCAATTCTATTTCTTTGGTCACGACGAGGACAAATGTCACATCGTTTCTTTAAGTATCAAGTTGTAATAACTAGGTTCCAAAACTTGCAAATTATATACACTGAAGGCAAAAACTTAGCGTTCCCTGACATTCTTAGCCGAAACGTTTCTTTAGCAGATGCTAAACTTTATCAACTAGAACACAAAGTGATACCTAAAGATATAAAGTTTCATATTAACGGAAAAGAAGTTAACTACTCTGTATTGCATCAAGACGATAAGGACGCATCAGCTAACGACTGTTATCCAATTATTGCTCAAGTCAAAGGCGAAAGAAAGAAACTTATTAATATAAATAATGAAGGTGACTTTAGCGTAGATGATGCACCAGACTACATAAATGAACACTGTAATGCTATACACAGTTTCTCTGATTGTTTTCGCTACGGCACACAAATAAATCAAATAAAGAAATTAACTTCAGAACTAACTAGCGAGTATGATAATCATTACTATTCCGAGATAGAAGAAATAGCTGAAATAAGTGATGACAGAGAAGGTTATGATGACCAAGATTGGTTAGACTTAGTAGAAGGTAATATTGAAAACTCACTTATTGAACAATTAGAATCTGCTAAAGCCGACTATATCAGACGGACAAAATTTAAGAAACTTATTGAACCAGAAGCTTTTCAAAACATCTCAGAAAAGGATGTCCACACAGATACATTAGATTTAATAGCTAAAGTTACAAATTTTGCAAAAAACGCTAATCCTGACACCGATAATATTCTTGAAGAACAAGTAAACGACTCCGTGATAAATAAAGTTAGAGATTGGCTAAAAGTAGGCAAAGCTCCAGAAAAGGACTATATTATTAAACAATCTAAAGCACTACAAACTTATAGGAATAATTTCAACTTGTTGTTTCTAGAGAATCAATATGATTTACTCTGTTATTCTGAACTTTGTGAAGACGGCTCTTTTGACGTTAGGATATGTGCACCACTTTCACTATTTATAAAGATATTCGAAGTCGCACATACGCATGAACTTAGTGGTCATAGAGCAGAAATCACAACTTACAATAGAGTTAAGCGATATTTCTATTGGCCCGGTATGTTTAAATGGATTGAAATGTTAATGCTAGATTGCTTAAGTTGCCAAACTAATAAGTCAGCACGCAAAGACTTGAACGAAGCACCCTTAGAACCATGGGGACAATTAGAAGCTATACCCCTACATACACTTCATATTGATCATAAAGGTCCACTACGACCACTTAGCAAAGGAAATAGATTTTGTCTTGTAATAGTAGACGCTTTCTCTAGATTTATACAAGTATATCCTAGCAAGAATGCTGAAGCTCTCGAAACAGTAAATCAACTAGAGAAATTTATAACTACATTTGGTATACCGCAACAAATAGTACATGATAACGGCAATGCTTTTATTAGTAATGATTTCGTTCACTACACAAACGAATTGGGAATTACACTATGCCCCCGAACTGCATATTCACCGTGGACTAACGGCAAAGTAGAAGTACAAAATAAACATTTGACCAATTACCTAAGACATTTTATTAGTAAAAGTGGATCTAATTGGTCCGAGTACACTAGTAAATTTGCATTTTCACACAATACTGCAGTAAACTACAGTACGGGATATACCCCTTATGAAATACTATTCGGAACGAAACCGCAAATACCCTTATCACTAAAGTTAGGACTACTACGAGATAATCAAAAGAAATGCACATCAGAGTATTGTAATAATCTACCGCCACACTCACATAGAGAAGAAACTTGTAATAACAAAAAGATAGAGAAATTACTACAAAACAGATTATGAGCAAACAAATCAGAAAATGAAAATTACAAAACCCCAAGCGAACCGCTAATCGCAGCGCAGTATTTTTGGCACCATTCGAAGCGCGAGTATTTGTTTCGTGTTTTAAACTACTTTCGGAACCGCTCGTGAAAACACTATTCAAGATTAATCACCATCCAATCAGATTTTGAGCAAACAATTCAGAGCACACAAAAATTGGTAACTTAACCCTGAAAACCACTATTTAAGAGCCTTACCCAAATTCAAAATCACTTTTCTCAGTTACCTTCTGAAATCAATCACTTCTTTCTCTCACAAATTCAGTTCTAATTTAACCATCGCTCTCTCTCTCTCTCTCTCTCTCTCTTTCTATCCCAAATTCTATCTTTTTGCATTTTGCCCCTTTCAACTAATAAACTTAGAAAACTTAGCAAAGTTTTCAAGCCTTCCAAATTGTGACTACCAGCAAATACTTGTCACAACACATCTCCACAACACATATACCAGGTATCTCAGTTCAATATTAATTCTAAATCAATAACTATAGCAGTAGTTTATATCTCTTTAGAGACTGACAATTCAGAAAGTTTCTAAAAACACTACCTACAATAAATACTTTCATCACCAGTTAACACATTGAATAACACAATTAGAACCCCCTTAAAGCTGATCAATTCTAATTTATGACCGAAGTTTCATTTGACCAAAATGATTTTCTTATTTCTCTTTCTATCAACCCTGACACACTTGTGAAAGTTTCCATTAAAGCAAATCAAAAGCTGAAATTTAATAGTGAGTTTAACACCTTAACCAGTTGTCAAATTTCTAACGAAGTAAGAACTGTAGTATTCTTTGCTACTAACTCTAACGAAGACCCTATTGCTGTCTTCTGGGGAAAGTATAACCCTCAACAACTTAACAGTTTACTACTTCAAATTCATTCTTCAAGCCTAGTTGACTTAGACTTTTTAAATGTCCCTTGTTTGGTTTTAGAACCACCAACTGATCAATGAATATTCCGCTAAACGATTATTGGGTTATAGCTTCAAGAACAACTTTCTCAACTTCTTACAGTCCTTATAACATCCCACATAAAATTCTGAAATATAATAACAAGTCAGCAAAAATTGATCGATCATATATTTCATATAAAGAAAACATTGTTATTTTCTTCTTTAAAGACCAGTTTGTAAACTTAGAAATAATTGTTTGTTGGACCCCTAACAAACCAGAACATATTGAACGCTTTCATTTCCAATTGAACAACAGAGACGAAATAGACCTTGATATCATCGAAGCTCCCTTTACTGTAGACCCTTAATCTATGTTACCACCTTCCCTTGAAACACAAGTTCTTACTGCCATTGCATTCGACCCGCTATCGTATATTAGAATATTCCTCCTACAGAAAATATTGAAATTCGGAAATAAAACTGTAACACTTGAGAAGTGTTTTGTTTCTAATCAACAGAAAACAGTTGCATTCTTCGTAACATCAGAAAATAACGCAAAATTTGTCATAATTTGGGTACCCTATAATCCCGCTCAGGTTCACGAACTAAAATATCAGATTACTTTCACGGATAATATTAACTTGAATCTGTTAGACTCACCTTATACTGTCTTCGTTTATTAAATGGAAGACGGAGAAATCAAGAAATCACCAGCAATAGACGAAGTAATAAACGTAAGTTACAAAATGCTTATTTTTATATTACTTTGCTTAAATCTGTTCCTACCTGTAGCAACTGATATTGAATCTGAAATTGCTCAGCATATTGCAGAATTAAAATTCTTAGTTGAATATAACGATTCTCATCCACACTTCATAGAATGTGTCGTAAATAGAAATCATTGTCTACCTGAAGAAATTCCGTACCTTAAATTTCTAGTGCCTCCTGAAAAGCTATTAAATTGGTCAAAACGCAACGTCCATTTGCCACTATCACTGATTAAAGACCAGTTCTTTAAAGAGAAACTTACTGATAAGAAAGCGTTTCTTTCAAAAGTAGAATATTTTATTAACTACATTGGAAACCAAATTCGTTCTGTTCAGTTTCTTAAGCTTATTGCTATAATACCTCTTGCACTTCTCTGCGTTATAACTGCTTGCTATACAAAATATTTGATCTTTAATATATTTCTTGCATTATTACTCTTAACGTCTTTCACTGACGCCAGACCAATTGAAAAGATGAGTATCTACGAAAACACAGCTCCTAACCTTCATGTTAACCATTTTGATTGCTCAAAAATGATCTCAAACCAGATGTATTCTCTCAACAAAGTAGCACCCTGCGAAATTCGCCCTGATAAAATTAGCACTAATCAAACACGAGTCACTCTCTACCAAAGAAATTATAAAGTTAATCTAGAAGCAACTATGTGTAAAGCAACCCAACAGCAATTACGTTGGTTTTGCGATTCTTTTGACTCTAGCGGCATAGATGCCAGACATAATACTATTACTACTTCAGTTAAGCTTGATGCTCAGAAATGCAAACTTGCAAAGGAAAGAAAAAAGATAAAGCTTTCCCCTTCTTCTAATTCAGTAGAATTCGATTTTGACAAATCTTTATTCTCAAACTTTAACTCAGGCGATGTTGGAACTGGAAACAATGAATGTAACTCCCGAGGTTGGATTACACATTACACCTATGAAACATATATGCAAAATGTTAGCCTGAATGTAAACCTTAGAGATGGCACAGTTAATAACTGGCAAAATATACCTCTACCTTGTCCTTTATCAGCCGGAGGCTGCAATTCTACGTCTACTGATCCATTTGCATACACTTGGGATGAACCCAATAATTGTCTTTTCACTATAATTCGCACTTTTGACGCTCAAATGATTAAAGCTAATGATAAATACTACATAGTAAAGGATCCTAAATTTACTTCAGCTCAGTCAGATTTCGACTTACAAAGCTTAATGTTCCAAGTTTATAATAAACCACAGTCTTTATGTAGTCATCCACGAATAGTATATCCTACGCCATGTGATTCTCCATACATTAGTCTTCGTGACGGATTTGATATGAACACTGGAGAACCCATTCACAAATTTAAACCCGATACTGGTGCTATAACTCTGAAAAATAAATTCTATTCCAGTGACAACAAAACAGTTGATACAACATATTCTCAAGTTTATGAGAATATTGATTTCGAAGCACATCTTGGAACAAAAATTGACTATTTGCACTTTAATAATCTTCGGCAACTTCAAACTTCTACTCTAGAGCTATTAAGAAATGACTGTGAATTAGAGCGCTCAACTATTCTTAACACTTTAATGATTTCTCATGAAAATCCGCGTTTAGCTGAATATACCTTAACAAGAAACAGATCTATGTTTCTCAAAACAAATGGCAATGTTGCCTGGCTATATAATTGTCCTGAATTTCACTCACCCTTACAGATTCTTAATAAGTGCTATAATCGAATATCAATACTTTATGAAGATGAAATTCATTTCGTTGATCCGATTTCTAGACAAATTTTCACTGAAGCCGAAGAACAATTATGCTCTGATAAACATTCAAACTTATTCCAACTAGATGTTGACGATGATAATTCATGGGTTGAGCTAACCCCACAAATCACAAAAGTAAGAGGACCTGCACTCTTCAAACCACACATTGTTATTCAACAAATTGCGAATGTTATTACTGCAAGTATTTATGCTTCTATCTACACATATAAAGAAATGATGTCATTCTGGAATTCAATAACTTTCAACTCCAATATGAAAGGAGTTCTCAAACACTTTACTAAGTCATTAATAGATAGCAGAGAATCATTTTTAAATATTTCAGGCACGAATTATTATAACTCTAGAACTATTTATCTAGATTCACTCATTTCACCGGACTTCTTTAATAATCAATTTGTTGAAACCTTTGGTAAAATACAATATATAATTGAGCGATGCGGAAAATTCTTTGCCGCTTTCTTATTCATTAAGCTACTCATCGACATAGTCTTATGCTTAATTCGAGCAATGCAAATTAACAAAATTACAGATGAATCTATTCACTTTGGTAAGGCACTCTTTGCTGCCACATTTGACTTAATGTCAGTCCCAATTTTGACTTCTATCTATCAAGCAACAAATTCTGATAATAATAACACTGATGAAAATAGAGAACGGACAATGCAAGTTCCAAAAACCAAAAATATTAATATTAGAGAACGAGTTATTCAAACTCCACCTTATGCAGAGAATATAGGCTTACAAGCTTTAAGATTTGAGAATAAAAGTTGTTACCCAAACCTACATGATGAGAATAATAAAGATGAAAATAGAAACGATCACAACGTTCCTACGTCTCCAGTATAGGATTAATTCCTCTATTACCTTAATATCATCAAACTATATGATGATAATACAGACTGACTTCAAAATTACTACTGATTTACTTTGAAAGAGAATACAAAAAAAATAAGAAAAAGAGAATACTAGCAAAATAACTTCAAAAAATATTCTCTTAGAATAGAATAAGAGTAGAGAATACTTGATATTTCAGGAACTTTCTTCAATCCCTAACGAACTGATACCAGTCTTTCAGAAGGAACCTTCAAGTGGTTGGCCCGAATACAATACACAATCAACTTCTAAACCTCAATCTGGAGTTAAACAACTTGACAGACTAGTACAACCCACAACTCACGTTACCCCATCTACAACTTTTCTCTCAGCTATCAAGATTTCAGCAGTACAAACTCAAGCAACTAGTGCAAATTCATCAACGACGGTTACATCATCCAAGAAGAGAACTAAAACTGCAGATACAATTGCAAACAAACAACCACGTAAACAATTCATTAGAGAGACATTCAACCCAGCGACACCGCTAGAAGTAAATATAACCAAGACAAACAGTACGGTACCCAACGTCTTAGCAAACACTACAACTACTCAATCGTCACGACCAAACTTTCTTAACCTTCATCGTTACACAACTACCCCCCTGCAAGACCGCCTACAAAAACAACATCAAGCTGAGATACAAGCTAAAACCCTCGGTTTTAATGGACACCCGAACTACGATACAAATTTAATCTACCAGTTGCAACCCAACATCAATAGATTCAATCTCATTGGTTATTTGTCGAACAAAAATTCTTATCTACTAACTAATCACAACCTTCAAGGACAAACAATACAAGTCCCGTTTGATAATATTACAGCAAACCTCAATCCTCAGCTTGATACCTTCACTTATCAGGTACAGCAAAACTTTCTAACAGAAAGACAACGCTCTCAACAGCTCGAACAACGGATTACTGAGCTCCAACTGGAGATCGCAAATCTGAAGCATCAACTCCACATCCTCCGCTCATCACGTTGAGCACACACGGAATGGAATAGATAAATTTGTGGTTGTTGATGTTCAGTACTTCCTTCATTACTTCTTCTTCTTTCTCCCGCGGTGAGGACAATTATTCGTTAGTTTAAACGCCTAATTATTAGTCATTTCGATTACCTTACTCTCTTTGATTCCATTACTCACATCAAGTAAAGTAATCCGCATTGAAACTATCTTCAATGATTACAATTAGCGCAATTTATGGTGAACAATGAGTCCATTCTTATCTTTAGATTGCAGATTTGATTTGTTCTCGCTTCTCTAATAAAATCTATTCTTTATCTATACCGATTTATCTTGCTTACGACATCATTCGATTGTTCCATCGAATTCCATAATTTATTTAATGTCTTACAACCTTTCAGTAAACGTTAAATATTTCAAAACATATTGTGATCTCGCTGAATTTATTCAACCGCAAGTTAATAAAACTTCGAAAACATTCTTAGTTGGAAATAGATTCTATACACCATTGTCAGTTCATTGGACATTTGAGTTACAAGAGATTATCTTATTCTTACAAGATAACAATTCTAATGAAATTGTAGTTTATTTTCATCAAATTCCTGAGTACGATTTATTTGAAATTCTAAAGCTTATTCATACAGAAGAAATTCTTAACATCAATAATCTAAACTTTCGACCGCTCACTTATTTCAATTAATATGTTAATCTTCAATACTTTGGTGATCACGGATATAGAAACGTTACAATCTTTCGTTAACAGGTATGCATTCATCGCCATCCGCCATTTATAGTTTAAGTACTATTTGGATCTTCCTGTCAATTCCTTTCAAAGATTAAATGGTCTTCCATTGTCCCCATTGACACAAAAATTGAATTACTATATTATTCACAATGAACACATGTTTTGAAGGAGGTGTTGATATCGAATGGTTTAAAGATTATTGTCAACTCTCTGATCATGTTGAATCCGCTTGGGTTAACTTTTCTAAACAGATTATTTTTAACGATAAAGTGTTCAGAATCTCCGAATTATATTATTCTGAATTTCAATGCGAAGTCATTTTATTTCTTGAAAACTTGGAACAAAAAGAAATTGTTATTTACTTTGAATCAATGACGAAAAGCAAGAATAATTATTTCATGAAGCTAATTCATAATGATCAACCAAGTCTAAATATTAATTCCTTAAACTATAGCTACAAAGCTTACTTCAATTGATTTATTCTTCAACAATACTCAAATAAAGATGAATTACGAAACGGAATTCTTTATTTGGGGAGTTATTTCAACAACACTAGCCCTTATGGTGTTGTGCGCAGTCATTTTAATTTCCCTATTCATTTACCTCGCTTGTCATTACAGACCATTAACTTAACCAGTATATTCTTCAACTTATATTATTCTATTATTCAACGTCAGATGTACTAGCAGCACAATTTTATAGAAAAACTCCAAAAGGTCTATTATAACGGCCAGCCAAAAAAATTGGATCTATTATTTTGTACAGCCCTGTATCTTAGGACATCGTCAACCCTTCTTCAAGAGAGAACTCAGAAACAAGAAGCTACGATGAACTTTAGAACTTTAACCAAGTAATCTACCTCACAAACTTTAAATGCTTAATTATTATAAAATTAAGCTAAATAATTTATTCGATTATGTAAAATTTGATGTTTTGATTTAATACCTATGGACCGGGATGGGATGTACTGACGTGTGCTACACTCAGTAACACTATTTGATAATCTTAGTCCTATTTTGAGAATTTACGTTATAGTGCGTGAAGCACAAACTTGATTTGGACAAAGTCCATTTTAACGTGTGAACAAATTACTAAGTAGTTTTGAATAAGCTACTATTTTAAGATCACTAACTAAAACTGAGAATACTATGACGAGATATTGTCACGCCACACAAAGAACACCAACTTAGCCTTGGTAACTCTGTCGACACTCGTTATCTCTATCCAATAGGATACTAGAGAACCACGTGTCCGCAAGTATAAAAGGAGCTTGCACGCTCAACCACCAACACAATTTGGTCCCTGATAACTTCTGATTTCAAAATCATTTTCCCGTATTGCTCCCTTGCGCCATCTCAGCTTACTTGAGATATTTTTCTAACTTAGAATATTTTGTGACTTGTTCTTAACTAAGAACTCTCTAAGTCATAAAATATTAACTTAGCACAAATTTGGAAATCAGGTAAGTTTAACTTAACTTCTCTAAGTTATAATTTAACATCTCTTAAACTCTATCTAAGTTACAAGTTAACTTAGAATAACTCAACCTGTACTATTTAGTGCTATCTCAGTCTTAACAACTTTAATTATTCTATCCCTTCATGCTCGGTTCATAATTGATGCTGTTTAACATAACTTATTAATTCATATTTGCATTTGACTTTCTTTAATACTTAACTATATACCAAGAGTAGAACTAGGGGTTGAACTCTCAAGTTATACATGTGGTCCCGCGATTAACCCCGTCTTTTAAGTATCTAATGTACGGACCAGCAGTATAAAACGTAAAAGATCCCACTGCCGAATGGGGAGAGTGGATGCAACATAACGGAGCCAGTGTAATACAACAAGAGGTACGCTACATCAATCGATGTTTCCATAAATAATGACATAAAAGGCATACTCCTATCATTACCTGTACACAAAGGAGGCGTTGTCAGATTGTTTTATACGGAGCCTCGGTTTGCAAAAGCCAATGAAACGCTACGAATTCACGCTCAAGCTCAATCAAATGTGGATTTCGCTGACGGTGTGCATTTGGTCTAGCATGTTCCCTCCTTTTTATAATCACGGCGCGTTTTATAATCCATTCAAATATAGTTTTTAATGAAATTAGAGGTATATTTATGAAGATAGCCCATGACTTTTTTTATGAAGTCAAAGTTGAGCAATCGCTACTAACAATTTTTTGAAGAACAAAAAGCTAATTTAAGAAAAGCCCCTCTCCAACAATGGGTGAAAATTGGCTGACGGGTTTCTTCCCACCCAGCACTACGTCCTCATGAAGCATTTTGTATTCGTAAAATCGTTCTATGAAATGACATTATAATACAAAAATATCAGTTGAAAAAACTGTAGAACAAAAAAAAGACCGCAATAGAATACAAACAACTAATGAAAAATGTAGATGAGTCAAACTAACAACGTCAAGAGCTATCAACCGATATGGATTAGACGGAAAGAGAAAAATCAATTGAAAATTTTCTGTGCGTAATGCTAGTTTAGCAAGCGCTACGCATAAATCAGTCGAGGACGCTATAAAGGTTGTCAGAAGCCTTCGCCATTCGTAGGCATCCAGTGCGGAACGGACATGGCGTCCCTGCGTATTCATCGAAGACTTTCTAACCACTGAGGCATCGAGCTTTTCAAGTATGAACTGATGGTATGTTTTGCTAAACTTTTTGGATGTTCATTGCTCACTAGATAAATCAAATTTGCTTTGCGTGGTTGTGAATGTTTCTCGCGTAAGACATCAAAGGAGGTTTTTCTGTCAATCTTGTCAGTTAATTTGACAGTCAGTCTTCTTTATCAATGAGTTTTATATCAGCTCGGGACCACATTAATTCCAAATTCCTACTGTCAGAGTTCATATTAATATAAAAATCGACTAGCCGCCAGGTTGATCGGCTATACGGCTATGTTTTCTTTCCTTTAGCCAATTTTTTGCTCTTTTGAATTGAGATTTTCTCTGCAAAGAAGATTAAAAATTCATCTGATTCACAAAACGATCGTTTTCAAACATTGTGTTGATCGTCAAGTTTACACAGAAACCAATTTCTCAATCGAATTAAAATGTTTATAAAGTATATAACAATGTCACTGACTCTATTTATTGATTTCCACGAGCTGAATTAAAATAACAACGAGCTTTATAAATTCAATACAGTCATATGCGATTTCTTTGCGGTGTTTTTGAAAATCACAGGTGTTTTGTTTTCTTGTTTGTTTTGAAAAATTTGAAATGATGTTCAAAAGACAATTTTTTAATGTAGAAGAAACTAGTTTGTCAAATAAAAATTAATTCCATAGTTGAAACAAACGTTTTCAAAATTTACATTCATCGTTAGTTTAAATCTGTTCTACAAAATGTTAAAAGATCAAAAAGATTTGTATTTACTTTTTTCTGTGAACAAAATTTAAATATTTCTAGGATCTATTTTAAAACTTAAACCAAAAGTTTTCAATAAGTACAATATTTACAACATATTTACAACTGCATACTTACAACTCTTTTTTACATCGGTTATCACATTCTTTTAAATTGTTCCTACTCCAGATTTTCTGAATTCGGCCATGTTTTTTTATTTCTATGGTAGTTCTAAATTTATCCTTACCCCAATAATCTTTCTTGTGGTGGCTTTGCAAATTTAGTTTTGTCATGCAAAACATATTCTTCACCCTATTCTTCCTTCCCAAGTCATTATGATTTGAACTAATATGTTACCATGAGCTCCCTTCCCTATATTCATCGGGTGTGTTTAGTCCCGGCTTCCTTCAACTTGCTGACGTATATAGCTTCGACGATCATGTGTTTTTCTACTGTGCGAACAGGCATCAAAAACCTTCCATTCAATGTCATTCGTTGAGCCACCACATTCAACAAGATGGTGGCCGACATTTAAATTTTTTCTTTGATGTTCTGATATACTGGCGGTAACATATCGTCTTGTCTGTCCAACACGGATGGATCCACATCCATCACATTTTATCTCATATACCATGTGGGAATTCAGGTTTCTCTCTATTGTAGAAAAATGGTCGGTCTATCAGAAGACCTAATTTTGTTTTTTGATGCTCTTTTGCTGTTGTTTCCAATTGATCTTTACTGCCAATTACTATCTTTTCTAAGCTCTGGTTCACTCATCTTGATAGCGATTTTGGAAAATCACAAATTTTTTGCTTTTCTTTTGTTTTGAAGAAGTGTTTTTGTTTTCATAATTATCAGTTGCAATCTTTTCCTTGTTGGAGTTGACAAAATTTTAAATTGACAACAACCAGAGTTTTTTATGATGTTTAAAAGACAAATTTTTTATGTAGATGAAACAAGTTTGTCAAATTGAAGTTAACTCTTATATTTGAAACAAACGTTTTCGAAATTTACGTTAGTCTTTAGTTCAAATCTGTTCTACCAAATGTTAAAGGATAAAAAAAATTTATTTACTTTTGTCTGTGAACAATTTTTTTTAACAATTCTAGGATCTTTTTAAAAAATTAAATCATAAATTTTCCATAAGTACTATATTTAGCTTATTTACAACTCATATTTACATCTGTTATCACATTCCTGAAAATTGTTCCAACTCCATATTTTCTGATCGAAGACTTTCTAACCATTGAGGCATTGAGCTTCTCAAATATGAGCTGATGTTATGTTTTGCTTAATTTTTTGGATGTTCATTGCTCACTGGATAATTTAAATTTGCAAATTTGCATTGCGTGGTTGTGAATGTTTCTCGCGTAAGACATCGAAGGATGTTTTCCTGTCAATCTTGTCAGTTAGTTTGACAGTCAGTTTCGATTATCAATTAGTTTGATATTAGCTCGGGACCGTAATAAATCCAAATGCCTACTGTCAGAGTTTATATTTTAATAAAAATCAACTTGCCGTCTGGTTGATTGGCTAAACAGGACATGTTTTATTTTCATTGGCCATTTTATTTTTCCTCTGAATTGAAAGTTTTTCTATAGAGAAGAAGGGTTTATCAATTAAAATTCAACTGATTCACAAAACGAACTTTTTCAAACATTGGGTCTATCGTCAAGTTTACATAAAAACTAATTTCACAATCGAATTAAAATGTTTATAAAGTATATAAACATGTCACTGACTCTATATATTGATTTCGACGAGCTGAATTAAAATTACAACAAGTTAAATACATTCAAATTCGATTTTTATTGCGGTGTTTTTGAAAACCACAGGTGTTTTTTTTGTTTTGAAAGAAGTAATTTTGTTTTTATATTTATCAATTGCAATCCATTCTTGTTGGGTTGACAAAATTTTGAATTGACATTTACCAAACTTTTTTATGATGTTCAAAAGACAATTTTTTAATGTAGAAGAAACTAGTTTGTCAAACAAAATTTAATTCTCATATCTGAAACAAACGTTTTCAAAATTTACATTTGTCGTTAGCTTAAATCTGTTCTACAAAATGTTTCTAGGATCTATTTTAAAACGTAAATCAAAAGTTTTCCGAAAGTACAATATTTAAAACTTTTTACAACTCTATATTTACAACTCAGATTTACATCGGTAATCACATTCTTTCAAACAGTTCCTACTCCAGATTTTCTGATATCGACCATGCAATTGTATTTCTATGGTAGTTCCAATATTGTCATTATCCCAATAATCTTTCCTGTGGTGGTTTTGCAAATTTAGTTTTGTCATGCAAAACATATTTTCCGCCCTATTCTTCTTTCCCAAGTCATTATGATTTGAACTGGTAAAATACCATGACTTCGTTCCCCCATATTCATCGGTTGTGTTTAGTTCCGGTTTCCTTCAATTTGCTGACGTATGTAGCTCCGATGATCATGTGGTTTTCAACTGTGCGACCAGGCATCAAAAACTTTCCATTCAATGTCATTCGTTGAGTCACCACATTCAACAAGATGGTGACACACATGTGAATCCTTCTTTTGATGTTCTGATATTTTCGCGGTAACATATCGTCTTCTCTGCCCAACACGGATGGATCCTCATCCACTACATTTTATCTGACATACCATGTGGGACTGCAGGTTCCTCTGTATTGTAGAAAAGTGGTCGGTTTATCAGGAGACCTAATTTTGCTATTTTGACGCTCTTTTGCTGTTGTTTCTAATTGATCTTTACTGCCGACTGCTATCTTTTCTAAGCCTCGTTCACTATTTACGAAAACCAATCATCTGGATAGTGGTTTTTGAAAATCACAGATATTCAGTTTTTTTTGTCTTGAAGAAGTGTTTTTGCTTTCATATTTATCAGTTGCAATCTTTTGCTCGTTGGAGGTGACAAAATTTTGATTTGACAACGCCAGAGTTTTTTATGATGTTTAGAAGACAAATTTTTATGTAGAGCAAACAAGTTTGTCAAATTAAAATTAACTCTTATATTTGAAACAAACGTTTTCGAAATTTACGTTAGACGTTAGTTTAAATCTGTTCTTTTGCAAGTTGTTCTTTTTTCTAAAGTCTGGTTTACTATTTATGAAGACTACTCATCTAGATAGTGCTTTTTGGTCCACCATGGCTTGTTATTTTCAAGAGCCTGATCAAAGGCCAGCCATTAGATGTTGCTTTAACAATTTTGTGAATCGTGCCTTGAATCACATTTTTTTAAATGCCTCAGTGGTGCGCAGCTGCAAAAATTCAGTATCATTGCTGTGTCAGTTGGTTTTTGACACCCATGACATATAATTTTGTTTTCGTTGCTTGAAAATCCCCTTCCTTGTTCTTTTTTCTAAGGTTAATTGCAGATTTAGGTGTAATGAAATTGCAAAATTTAAGTAATCGTCCGGGTCATCACGAAATGTGCGGATAGGGTAATCAACATGCCTTTTGAACAACTTATTACTCCGAACGTGCCCCTCTGTCTGTTACAGATCCAAACAACATCCTGCTTGTTGGCTTATTCGTCATATGTTATTTTGTTGGCATTTTGCATGAAAAGAGCTTTTGCAAGGTTCATATTCTACTCTTTTTTCTCTGAACGGCACTCTCCGGTTGCACTCTTACAATTCCCGTTTTGATGAGATTTAGTGATAATTTCATTGAACTCTGGTTTTTGCGGTGATGCCTCAAACGTCATCATCCAAGGGTTTGCTAGTAATTTAGCCAGTTATGCACCCATAGCTAGATCATCCTGTTGTACATAACAGAAACCATTACCATTGAAATAAAGATTTGTCACCAGTAACTTTAATAAATTTTTCATTGCGGATCTCGGAATCTCAGGAGCTAGTTTGCCTGAGAAGAATTCTCTCAGAGCAATTTCTACAGCGTCCCCAACCGGCACGTTGGTGTACAATTGTTTTTCGTCTAGAAATACTATCTGCACGTTATCTTCTAAAGAAAGTGACCCTAAATCTTTTCTAGCATCTTGCATGTTCGTTTCAATGTTTGCGCCGATAGTCTCTGGACGAACGGCGCCAGAAATCAATTTAAAATTCTATAACTGCAACCAGGTATCGAAAGAACAGGTCCTGGTTGCAGTTATAGAATTTTAAATTGATTTCTGGCGCCGTTCGTCCAGAAACTATCGGCGCAAACATTGAAACGAACATGCAAGATGCTAGAAAAGATTTAGGGTCACGTTGTTAACAGCCACGTTGTTTGCAGTAGCAAGCAAATACATCAAAAAGATCAAGGAGGCAATGAAGCCCTATTGTTCAAGAGATCCTCACCTTAGTTTTTGTCTCTTGCACCATCCTTGCGCTAGCTGTAGCATTCCTCTGACATTAGCCCAATTTCTTGTCTTTTCTTTTCCTGAATGACACTCTTAAATTGTTTTGGTGGCGTAAGAAAGTCCCCAGGGTCTGAATGTTCAATCGAGTTTCCTGGTGCAGCTCGCAATAAATTTTGGGCTGCGGCTTCCTCTATCTCCTCGGAATTAGATTCTCGGTTTGGCTGAGTACCAGATCGTTGGCTTCGGCAGCTCCTAAAAAAACCTTCTCTGCCAATCCGTTGACACTAAACAACAGCACTGAAGCGGTCTTTGTTCGTTCTCAAGAAGGTTATAAACTCCGTCACGCTGCAGATTTTGTCTTGTGTCTTGAGATCGTGTTTTTTATCAGATCGTGCCAAAACACAAGCCTTTCTTCTTGCTCAGATAATCTTTTTGAAGGACATTTTTTGCGTTTGTCCTTTTGTTGAACGAAAATCCGAGAATCGATGTGATTTTCCCTAAAAATTGTTTTTTTGCATGAAAATGAGAGACCACTTACAGCGTGGTGAAGCAAACTTGCAGCCAAAATGAGCACAATCTTGGCAATTTTTTTTGCATTTGAGTAAAAACTTCAATGTCAATTCCCGCCCCCGGACCTGGTTGCTTGTATTTTGAGGACTCCAAGACATGCATCGAGAATGTCCCATTCAATTTTATTCGCTGTACCACCACATTCAATGGGGTGTTGTCCCACTGGGGAATCTTTCTTTCGATGCTCCGAGTTTCAGTGGATATATGTGGGCTGGTTTATTCAACATAGATGGAATTGCATCCATTACATGTAACTCTATATATTAGATACGATTTCAGATTTATCCACAGATGATTTTAGGGTGGGCAAGCAAGGTCTCAGTTTTCTCGATGTTAAAATTATTTGAATGTCACAAGTTTTGTTTTCAATCTACTCTCAAAAAATAGCCTAACTGTTGTTATAAACTTATTAAAATGCCCTCGAATAAACTTACCTCCTTGGTATTTTCAAATTAGTATGCGCGCTGGACTGAATCAAACCTACACCTTTTCATGCGTTGCCACACCAGCCGTAAGCGAGTGAACCAATCTCCCACCCCGACTCGTGACATCAGGTCGTATCATTCTAACTGAATTCAATTTTAGAACAATTTCTTGTGTTTTGAATGTTAGCAGGCTCCGTCAATGGGATGTTTCGATGCCAAACATCTTCCTTCATCACATCAAATCATGCCATTCTAACTGATTTCATTTTTAGAACAATTTCTTGTGTTTTGAATGTTAGCAGGCTCCGTGAATGGGACATTTTGATGCCAACCCTTTTCCCTACAGCTGCTTGGACTTGATCTGGAGTACTTCTTGTACCAAATATATAGACGAGGGTCAAGTACAGGATGGTTTCCATTCCCATAGAGGTGCTAAACTGCTAGATCTTTGTATTGTTATCAATCAATACCCAAATCAGACGTTGAACACTGTTGTAGTAATTGCTGGCTTCAATGATAAACGTAGTAAAAAGAAATTTTCAAAGAGCATTGGAAATTCCTCATTCAGCTCATTATTGTTAAATTTAGCCCAAATAAATTGATTTTTCCCAAATTTAAACCCACCAGCTGTAATCGCCTCATAAATAAGAAAATCAGTGCTCTTTAATACGCGTTGTATAATTATTTTGATTCTTATGCCTTAAAGTTGTTTTTGTTTCACCCTCATTTAGAAAATTTCTTGAATCTAATCTGTTCTGAAAAGACACCGTGCACTTCTCCTTTCATGAAAACTATGTTTTCACTGTTATTCTGTTTACCATTATTCAATACTTTTAACATCGTTGCTGTTATTATGCTTCTGTAATTAACTTAGTCTAGTCCCCCTTCAGTGCAGCCATCCCCACTCCTAGCTCGGAGCATGGTGTTTCATCAAACTCAATGTCTAATCTGCAAGAGTCCCCTTCGTAGGGGAGGCTTCTGTTGTCATACGTGTTATAAATCTGTTCACTTGAAATGCAGTGGTATAGCCACAGGAAAAGATTGCTACAAAAATTGCTACGAAAATATTTATGAGTTGCAATCTTTTGCTCGTTGGAGGTGACAAAATTTTGATTTGACAACGCCAGAGTTTTTTATGATGTTTAGAAGACAAATTTTTATGTAGAGGAAACAAGTTTGTCAAATTAAAATTAACTCTTATATTTGAAACAAACGTTTTCGAAATTTACGTTAGACGTTAGTTTAAATCTGTTTTTTGCAAGTTATTCTTTTTTCTAAAGTCTGGTTTACTATTTATGAAGACTACTCATCTAGATAGTGCTTTTTGGTCCAGCATGGCTCGTTATTTTCAAGAGCCTGATCAAAGGCCAGCCATTAGATGTTGCTTTAAAAATTCTGTGAATCGTGCCTTGAATCACATTTTTTTAATGCCTCAGTGGTGCACAGCTGCAAAAATTCAGTACCATTGCTGTGTCAGTTGGTTTTTGACACCCATGACATATAATTTTGTTTTTGTTGCTTGATAATCCCCTTCCTTGTTTTTTTTCCTAAGGTTAAATGCAGATTTAGGTGTAATGAAATTGCAAAATCTAAGCAATCGTCCGGGTCATCACGAAATGTGCGGATAGGATAATCAACATGCCTTTTGAACAACTTATTACTCCGAACCTGCCCCTCTGTCTGTTACAAATCCAAACAACATCCTGCTTGTTGGCTTATTCGTCATATGTTATTTTGTTGGCATTTTGCATGAAAAGAGCTTTTGCAAGGTTCATATTCTACTCTTTTTTCTCTGAACGCCACTCTCCGGTTGCACTCTTTCGATTCCCGTTTTGATGAGATTTAGTGATAATTTCATTGAACTCTGGTTTTTGCGGTGATGCCTCAAACGTCATCATCCAAGGGTTTGCTAGTAACTTAGCCAGTTATGCACCCATAGCTGTTGTATCATCCTGTTGTACATAACAGAAACGGTTACCATTGAAATAAAGATTTGTCACCAATAACCTTAATAAATTTTTCATTGCGGATCTTGGAATCTCAGGAGCTAGTTTGCCTGAGAAGAATTCTCTCAGAGCAATTTCTACAGCGTCCCCAAACGGCACGTTGGTGTACAATTGTTTTTCGTCTAGAAATACTATCTGCACGTTATCTTCTAAAGAAAGTGACCCTAAATCTTTTCTAGCATCTTGCATGTTCGTTTCAATGTTTGCGCCGATAGTCTCTGGACGAACGGCGCCAGAAATCAATTTAAAATTCTATAACTGCAACCAGGTATAGAAAGAACAGGTCCTGGTTGCAGTTATAGAATTTTAAATTGATTTCTGGCGCCGTTCGTCCAGAAACTATCGGCGCAAACATTGAAACGAACATGCAAGATGCTAGAAAAGATTTAGGGTCACGTTGTTAACAGCCACGTTGTTTGCAGTAGCAAGCAAATACATCAAAAAGATCACGGAGGCAATGAAGCCCTATTGTTCAAGAGATCCTCACCTTAGTTTTTGTCTCTTGCACCATCCTTGCCCTAGCTGTAGCATACCTCTGACATTAGCCCAATTTCTTGTCTTTTCTTTTCCTGAATGACACTCTTAAATTGTTTTGGTGGCGTAAGAAAATCCCCAGGGTCTGAATGTTCAATCGAGTTTCCTGGTGCAGCTCGCAATAAATTTTGGGCTGCGGCTTCCTCTACCTCCTCGGAATTAGATTCTCGGTTTGGCTCAGTACCAGATCGTTGGCTGAGTACCTTCTCTGCTAATCCGTTGACACTAAACAACAGCACTGAAACGGTCTTTGTTCATTCTCAAGAATGTTATAAACTCCGTCACGCTGCAGATTTTGTCTTGTGTCTTGAGATCGTGTTTTTTATCAGATCGTGCCAAAACACAAGCTTTTCTTCTTGCTCAGATAACCTTTTTGAAGGACATTTTTTGCGTTTGTCTTTTTGTTGAACGAAAATCCGAGAATCGATGTGATTTTCCTTAAAAATTGTTTTTTTTTGCATGAAAATGAGAGACCACTTACAGCGTGGTGAAGCAAAATTGCAGCCAAAATGAGCACAATCTTGGTTATTTTTTTTGCATTTGAGTAAAAACTTCAATGTCAATTCCCGCCCCCGGACCTGGTTGCTTGTATTTTGAGGACTCCAAAACATGCATCGAGAATGTCCCATTCAATTTTATTCGCTGTACCACCACATTCAATGAGGTGTTGTCCCACTGGGGAATCTTTCTTTCGATGCTCCGAGTTTCAGTGGATATATATGGGCTGGTTTATTCAACATAGATGGAATTGCATCCATTACATGTAACTCTATATATTAGATACGATTTCAGATTTATCCACAGATGATTTTAGGGTGGGCAAGCAAGGTCTCAGTTTTCTCGATGTTAAAATTATTTGAATGTCACAAGTTTTGTTTTCAATCTACTCTCAAAAAATAGCCTAACTGTTGTTATAAACTTATTAAAATGCCCTCGAATAAACTTACCTCCTTGGTATTTTCAAATTAGTATGCGCGCTGGACTGAATCAAACCTACACCTTTTCATGCGTTGCCACACCAGCCGTAAGCGAGTGAACCAATCTCCCACCCCGACTCGTGACATCAGGTCGTATCATTCTAACTGAATTCAATTTTAGAACAATTTCTTGTGTTTTGAATGTTAGCAGGCTCCGTCAATGGGATGTTTCGATGCCAAACATCTTCCTTCATCACATCAAATCATGCCATTCTAACTGATTTCATTTTTAGAACAATTTCTTGTGTTTTGAATGTTAGCAGGCTCCGTGAATGGGACATTTTGATGCCAACCCTTTTCCCTACAGCTGCTTGGACTTGATCTGGAGTACTTTTTGTACCAAATATATAGACGAGGGTCAAGTACAAGATGGTTTCCATTCCCATAGAGGTGCTAAACTGCTAGATCTTTGTATTGTTATCAATCAATACCCAAATCAGACGTTGAACACTGTTGTAGTAATTGCTGGCTTCAATGATAAACGTAGTAAAAAGAAATTTTCAAAGAGCATTGGAAATTCCTCATTCAGCTCATTATTGTTAAATTTAGCCCAAATAAATTGATTTTTCCCAAATTTAAACCCACCAGCTGTAATCACCTCATAAATAAGAAAATCAGTGCGCGTTGTATAATTATTTTGATTCTTATGCCTTAAAGTTGTTTTTGTTTCACCCTCATTTAGAAAATTTCTTGAATCTAATCTGTTCTGAAAAGACACCGTGCACTTCTCCTTTCATGAAAACTATGTTTTCACTGTTATTCTGTTTACCATTATTCAATACTTTTAACATCGTTGCTGTTATTATGCTTCTGTAATTAACTTAGTCTAGTCCCCCTTCAGTGCAGCCATCCCCACTCCTAGCTCGGCGCATGGTGTTTCATCAAACTCAATGTCTAATCTGCAAGAGTCCCCTTCGTAGGGGAGGCTTCTGGTGTCATACGTGTTATAAATCTGTTCACTTGAAATGCAGTGGTATAGCCACAGGAAAAGATTGCTATGAAAACTTCAGCACTTGCAAAAGCTGCTCTGAGGTCAGTGCTGCCACCGAAACAGCAATCGCAACGCCGGCACCTCAATGCTTTGACCGTTCCTTTGACACTGCACTGATAGATCCTACAACATCGCACGCCCCCGAACGTTCGATCGTCGCACCATCGGATAATTTTTGGGACAACTTCCAGCCTCATCACGCAGTAATAGTGCGCAAAATATACCGCGAGGTCGTCACATGGAAGCCCTCGTTTTTCATGCTTAGTGAGAACAAGATTGGGGAACAGTTCGCCGAAGCCCTTCACAGTATCCTCTCCCCGGGGACCATCATCGAGAAAATTTCTTGATGATGGTAGATATATCTCTGATCCTCTGTTTGATACTTCTGCACCTAACCCTCAGTGGGACAAAGAACACGGAGGATGGTTCGAACAATAAGACCATCAAGCGTAGACGGCATGGCACAGCTGCAAATTCTCAGAACTGTTCTGTGAAGCGAAGGCAATACAAATGAGATTGAATTCAAGGAACAAACAGCAGCACTCTGACCTCAAGATGTTCAACAGTTTCATGTCTCGTGGTGAGATCAAAAATGCTATTTACGTTCTTTCGGATTAGCAAAAAAGAGGCGTGCTTGCACCTACCGATCTCATGGACAGTAGGCCGTTCCTCGAGATTTTGCGACAAAAATCCTGGAGGGCAACCCGTGGAGCCCAACTGCATTCAAAGCGAACATCCTCGCACGCTTCCCTACCACCCCGCTGTTTCGAAAAAGTCAGTGCCAGACCCGTTGAAAACACACAATGAAGACTCATATAAGTGCCGGGCCTTCAACTCTTGATGCCGCTGACTGCCGTAGACTACTTTCTGCATTCGGAGAGACCACCACGAACCTGTGCAAGATTGTTGCCAAGTTTTCTAAGAGGCTGGCCGAGTCCATAATACCACCGGATGATTTGATTGCAGACAATGGCTGTAGACTAGTGGCTTTGGATAAATGTCCAGGTGTGGGATCTATTGGTATTGGTGAGGTAATGCGTTGCATCACCGGAAGAATAATCGTCGACTGCATCAGGCAAGATCTAACATTCCTCGGCGGAAACATGCAGCTGTGCCTGGGCCAGAAATGCGGTATTGAACATGCCATACATTCGCTTCGTCGTAAATTTTTTGATTCTGGAAACGAAGCAATACTAATTGATGCCAAAATTGCACTTAACGTGCTCAATAGACGAATAGCATTACAGAACGCGAAAGCCTTGTGAGCATCTTTGAATGTTGCCTTACAGAATTTCTATAGCCATGCGTGTCATCTCTACATCGGTAAATCGAGCATTCTGTCTCAGGAAGGTACGACACAGGGCGATCCCCTTGCAATGGCGATCTACAATCGCAATCCTACCCCTAATAACAAGACTTCACAATGACTCCTTGTCAAAAAATCGCATGCTGATGGTAGCGTCGGTGGTAAATTGAAAGATATCGGGGCACTTTTATTATATTTTTAAATTGTTTCCTCTGTTTTTAAAAAAACGCCGGTTTAAGCTCAGTTTGTTGACTCTTATTTGTTTTGAGGTGTTCATTTTGGGGGGGGGGGGGGGGGGGCGGTTGCTTTAAACTTTCTTTTGTGACTATTTTATCCAACGTCTAACAATACTGGAAGAGCACCCAGTTGGATGCTGATTTTCAGTCCAGATCTGATTTTTAAGAGCTACATCAAAGGGTTGCTACTGGTTGCATTGGAAATCCTATGTACATTCCCTTGAATCACATTTTTCTCGCATTCAGATTTTTTCATTTCCTTCTGTTAAAAAGTACACTCAAGCGTAGTTTTGTGCACTCAAGCAAAGTTATCTCTTTGTAGTTTTGATTGAACTCAAGCGTTTTATTGTAAACCGTGTTTTCAGAGATGTGATGAATTTTAAATGGGACGAAGCTGGTCGCAATTTGTTGTGTACCGTGTCGCTTAATAAATCTTTTGTTGTCTTAGTGGGCGCCATTTTCTATTTTGGACAGTTAAGAAGAGCGCAATCATCAAATGCTCATCAAGGTAATTCGACAAATTGATTTGATTATTGATTTTTGCCAGATGATATTTGATTTCTGTCAACGTTTATACATGTATATAGAAGTTATCTGGTTGCCGCCAAGTTGATCGACTGCCCCTTTTAGTGAAAAGGCCTTCGTTCAATTGAAAGTGTTTTTAAAAATGCCAGAATATAATAAGCTTTTTGATTCTTGTTTAGTGCTGCACCTGTACTTGAAACAAAACGACAATGATGCAATGATATTTCGACTTGAGTCGGGGGACCTTAAATCCGAATTGATTGAATATGTCAGCAAATGCCAGCTCATTGTCCGTCAAGATGAGGGAAGCAGCCTTGAGATAGTTCCCTTTCCCACAAAACCCTTCAGCTTTCCGAAAGAAATCTCGCATTCAGTTACAGATGATAGTAGCTTGGGACCACAAAGCGCAATTCCCAATTCGGAGCGGCAAGTTAATGGTGAACCCGAAAAAAGTCAGACGAAAAGTAAAACTGAAATTTATAACTTCTTCGCCAGCTGTCAGTGTGAAAAACCCCAGCAAACGGCCATTTCTCTTACTTCCAACGACCTTGATGTTATTCAAGGTATATGAATTGTCTGAAAAAGCTAGCGCAAAATTATAATATGTTACAAGTCTTGCAAGTTAACGAAAATTCACAAATCAAGTCAGAGGCTACTCACAATTTTTGGGCATAGTTACAGCTTTAAGAAATTTCGGCGATATATTTTCGGCAGTTAAAAATATCATTTATTTTTTAAAAATATCTTTTATCTTCTAAAAAAGAGATAAAAATCTCTTTAAAATTTTTAGACAATTGCACTAGGTCATCTATAACAAAGATTCCGCCCGCAAGCTCAACTGCTTTTTATAAAACTTAGTACCGTTTTGTATAGCAATGCATACTTTGCAAGTGGGGGTGACAAAAATCGCGGATTCATAAAAATCAGGCTGGCAATCAAACGATCCAATTGTTGGCCTGACATAGTCGTTATCATTAATAAAAATCTGGTCTTGACTGACAACGCCTCCTTGCAAGCAATTGCTCTATGTAGAATGACACCGAAAAGAATATATAGCTTCACGTGTTCATCGGAGACGTGACGCCTATACTAACATATGCTTCCTAAATTTCGAAACCCTAAAAAACTTTTTTGCAGTCGTAGATACCTTGAAAATACGTTGAAAGTAAGTATTTTAAAAGGTTTTTTGCGTGCAAGCTATGCAGATGTCTGAAAGTTAAACTGATCCCAATATGTCATATTTGACCTATTGGACTTATTGGTTTCCAGTGTTGAGATTTTTTGCTTTAGTTCCTGAGTTGTCTAGTATCTGTCAGTTTTAACAGTTCATTTTTGATCAGTGCGTCAATTGCATTCAGCTCTATGCTAATGAAGACTGGCTTTGTAAAACATTTGGTATCTTATAGCCGTTATGCCGATATAATCAGGAGGGCTCTGTCTACTTCATTTTGTAAGTCTGAGCATCAAACGAGGAAGTTTCTCGTTTACAGTGGTATCCCATGACTCAGCTCGGATTCGTGCTTTTTTACCTAGACGTTTGAAATTTTTACTGTTGATATTGAGCTCATAAACTACAGTTTGTGTCATTGTCTTGTCGTTTCCCAGTTTCTTAATAGGTGTGCCCGAGAATCAGGGTTTCCGCGTATGCGAATACTTGGGGACAGTTGATGTACATCCGCTTCAAAGAGCAGATTCCTAGCGCTTTTGTTTCCTACAGCTTCCGAATACGAGTATTTTTGTTCTTGAATTTTGATTTCCCCAATGAGATTCATTCGCACATAAAATTTGATTTGACAACTGTTCAATTTGTTGTCTGTTCTGTGTAAATTGTTTCAGAGATCGGATCTTCGTTGGTCGCTTTCAGGGGAGGGATGATTTGACGGGGGTTGTTGCAGACAGGTCTCAAATTATTTTTAATTTTTAAAAGGGCTATTTCCTTAATGAAGCCGGTGCAGAAAAGTGACTTTTTTCACCGTGCAAGCGCTGGAACGTTTCTCCTTCTAACTTTTTCCTGCATTGCTGCAACTCTGCAATTTTGTTCGACATTCAATTCAATTTTGATAACGAGAAACTTCCAGAGAACAAGAAATAATAATTCCAGAGATAATAATTCAACAAGATAATAATTCCAGAGAACAAGAAAAAATGAATTGGGTTTTCTCTCGTGTAGCAACAGAAAGGTGCTAGTGGCGATGTTAACTCTAGAGACATGTGCACTCGTTGCTGCACGAAAAATGATACGAGTGGCTTGTGTTCGGTTTGGCTGCGGATGTCCTGAGGAAGCACGAAAATATAGTCTTTTTTCGCAAATTATGCACACCGGTTTCCCAGCTGATTTAATTCGTCCACTGCACTCTCGGAGCTTATCTTTAGATTGTACCGTTTTTGTTCAAAAGATCGTTGGAGCCATTAAAAAGTGAATTGATTTCGTTTTTGTTGGGACCTAGCAAATAGCTGTAAACGTGACACACTCTGCCTCCACTAATTCTGAGGATGTTGAAGTTGGGGTAGATAAGAACCTGATATAAAGATTTTTTTAGAGGAGCTTTTGAAGTTGTTACTTTCATATAACTCCTGAAGGGGGTCGGCTTGTTCCCGTATCTTTACCTGTCTCCTCTGTAACCTTTTCGTACATGAAGGCTACTCAAGAAGTTCGACAACACTGGCAAGAATCAATTCAATAACAATACTGTATTGTTGGACAAAAATTATAGAACGATCAAAGTTCGTGACACAAATTATTTTTCAGTTGAAGTCCTGATTAGCGCATAAACACTTCACTCACACTGGACAGTTGGATTACTAAATATCTCGTCAAATATTGTCATGCTAGGGCATTTATAGGGAACACGTTTCCCAAACATTTTAGGCTTGAGGCTTGAACATATAGGCTCCGCCTCCAATAACAAAGAAAGAATATACTGCGTTATTGTGATACTAATCAACAATAAGCATGGACATATAACGAGATCATTCGGATCTGCTGGTTCAATCTGCCACTAATTACAAATTAACATCAATTACTTAACAAATATAATGAATTAAATACCTAGCAACATTTCTATTTAAACTCAGTGCATCTCGAATTAACAAACAATTGGAGTAGTATTAATGATATGTATGTCTAAAGAAGTTAAAGCAAAGTCCAGCTAGGAAAGAAATTTTTTTTATAAAAGATGATCCAGAAATTGATTAGTCATCATTTTGCAGTCGAGGTAAAATTTTGATTTTCAAATAATTAAGGTGGTTGATTTTTATTCGAATATGAACCTTGTTAGTATATTATTATTGACTGAATAGGAGTTTTTTACTTGGTGGTAAAAATTGGATAAATTCTTGCCAGAGACAAATCCAAGTCTGATGAAATAACTCCAATTTTACTCAGTCTGTTAGATTTTAGCATCTCGAAACCAAATTGAATTTTTATTGATCTTTCGTTTACAAAAGGGCTCTTCTACTATTGCAGAAATCTTGTGTGCGTTGACTGTTTATTAGTTTGACCTTAACTATATTACATTTAGGCTAATTTTCGGGGTAGGGTTATAGGGGGGAAACAGGAATTTTACTGTTTCTGACTCTTCGACATGATCAGATTGCTTTTTTTTCTCAGGTTTAACAGAGCCGAATGGCATGTGGCGAGACGATGCATCTCTGAATGGCGTTGGGAATGGGGAATCAGATGGGACTGGGTCTGGATCTGATAATTCGGGTGGGGCAGCCGAGATGTTTTCTGACAACGAAAAGATCACTCTCGGCTTAGTGGGAGTTGCGGTGCTGGTGCTTGGTTCAGCTGTTGTAATTACAGTCGTCATTCTGTCTAAAAAGACAACCATCTCATGCTTTCAAGCGTTAGTTGCACTTTTGTTTCCTATTTCCCTTGAAAGGCTAAATGTTCCATCCATTAATGGACCATCACGTCGGTGGGGGGGGGGGGGGGAGTTTTCCCTGCACAATTGCTCAGGAGAGCTCCACAATAGTGTCGATGAAATGTGAGCAATGGCTTTATCACGTGTGACCTTGTGTCTTTTCATTGCCTTTTGAGGTCAAGCACTTCTTAATGGACGTGCGGTCTTTTCATAGCCAATTGAGTTGAATGAGTCTTTTATTAACTGAGTTATTAACCATCTGAGGCTCTCTTAGTGAACTTAGTCCCCCCATCGACTGAAGCAGGCTGAAATATATTTGAGCCCCCCTTAGTCGTTCGAGAGCAATTCTTCCGACGTTAGTCGGTTATATTTAACCATTGCTAATTTTTGCAGCCAATCTGTGTCTCAGCAAGAACTCAATACGGAAGACATTTTGGCCGATTTGAGACGAATTGTGAACGAACAGAAAGCTGGACAACAAAGAGCCACAAATATTTGACACCACATTCTACCATCAATATCCATAATTTTGGTTCTACTTCCTCTTTCTATCCTCACATGCACATGTTTAGTTACCGCTGCATTTTCATGGCTTCAATGCTGGACCATTTGGATTTTTCTGTACCGACCGAAATTGTTCTAGATTGTTCGGATTGCTGATTATTCCTGTATCGGGGTTGTTCTAGAATGTTCTAATCCTGGGTTACTTCTTTATCGAGATTGTTCTAGAATGTTCGCATCCTGGATTACTTCTTTATCGAGAGTGCTCTAGAGTGTTCGGATCATAGATGTCTTCTTTTTCAAGATTATTCTAGAATGTTCGGATCATCGATGTTTTCTGTAAGTTCGGGATTGTTCTAGAATCTTCTGGTCTAGATTAACGATGTAATATTTCACTTCCTACTGTAACCCCAATGTTTCACCGAAGCTGTGCAATTACGTTCCTTAAGTCCTGTTTTTCTTTAGTTTGATTTAATCTGTAGCTTATAGAGCTTGAACTTTTCCTCGGTTGATTTTATTGATTCTAAGTTGAAATCTAAATGAATCGTTTGTATGATTTGTACGAAAATGCAATGTAATTAATTTGTAATAAAGGTTATTGGTTTTGGTATAAATCAAAACTTGCTTTGTTTCTGTTGTGGGATTTGGTTATTGAAGTATAGTTTACGCGACTCTGATGACGTCAGGGAAAATCTGGCATTACTCTGGAGCCGCTTAGCAGAAAAAGTAAGTCAGAACTTCGAAATGATCTTAGTAGAGTCATGTAGCCTGGGCTGAAACACGAACTTGCAAGTTAGCAGTCTGACACTGTATATAAGAAAACATGGTATTCTAGACTCTGGCATTACAGTCATCTGCCATTTTAAACTTGCACGTGAGTGTTTCAAGGGGTGACGTAATGTTTGTAAACTAGAAATTGTGGAGCTCAGAAAACCTATGCAGAACCCTATCTGTTAGTTTAAAATGAAACGAATAATGTTGGGCACATTATAAAGTATAAACCCTTTTCCCTTTGCTAAAATTTGTTTCCGATGGCTATAAAATGCTTCCCGTGGCGAAGAAAAGAAGTTTTTATTAGCGTGCATTATGGAACTAACCCATGTTTTTGCTGCGATAACTGTTTGCTTACGTTTGGTTAAAAGTGGGACTATCGCTGGGAATTATCAATTACATATGGACATTTTATACCCGTCAAATGGAAGCAAGTCCTAGAGTTGACGTCAAGAGTTGATTATCGGCTTAATTTGAAGCAGAATCCGAAGAAATGGTGTAACTTCATTTCTGAGCTCTTCAATGATGTAGATTTGGTCGGCCAGTACAAACTCATCATTAGTCAGGTACTTATTAAAATTTGTAGCACTGAGTGTGAAAAATTATTACTAGTTAGCAAATAATTACCAAATAATTTGGGCCATTTAGTCCATTTCACCTCTTGAAATCTACAAAACGTATTCTAATACATATAAAAAGGTCCTTTCAGTGTGGGATATGGCGACAAAGGAACAATTATAATAATTGGTAATAATACACTATCTTTCTTCTTTGTCGCCGGCTGGGGCGCTGGTTCGTTATGTTAATTGCAGTCTAAAGTGTGGACGAAAACTGTTGATATAATATTATTGTAATTAAAGTATTACTGTTTGGTAATAGGGTTCCCAGGGCATATTTTAGATCTGGTCTTAACTGGATCGCATAAAAACAACAATAGCCCTCATTAATTGACAACTAATTTTAAGGTTTTACGAGTTTTAGAAACTTCTCAATTGAGGAACTGCTTGCGCGTACCGCACAATGACCATTGTTCACTGCTGTTAGACAGCTTTCAGTTTAAAGGAATTCGGTCTAGTTTTAGAATCTAACTGAAACAACACCAAATTAGAACACTTTTTGAAACTTAAGAAAAAATTATTTCAATTTCTATCCCTTCTCTTCTTTTCTGTTTTAATCCCGATGTGCGTCATTGACTATTTGCCCGCTATATTTGAAGTCAAACTGAAGTCATGATTTTGGTCACGTCTAAACCCTAAGTGGAGCAAATAATCCAGAGGTTTTGCGGCGTGAGATTTCACTAAAGTTTTAAAGTAGTGTGAGAAAACGTTGTCTGAACAAAAATTCGCTTTCTCGTTTGTGGTTTATTTGTTCACATGCGGCAGTTCGACTTTGATTTGTACTGTTTTTTTAGCTTTTATTGATAGGTTTTATTTCTAAATGGTCTTCTCAATTCATTCATAGTAATTATTGGTCAAGTTTTTTGTTGGTCAATGAAGATTTTTTAAATTGTACTTGGGAACTTGTCCGCTTATGCTTTTTTCTTTCGTAATCATTTTTGTTTCGACCATATATCGTGACCGTCACTTCAAATCTGCTTTTTCTTCATTCGTTCATGCAATTTTGACTGAATTAAAGGTTAATTAAGAGCAGCTAATAGAAGCATTAATAAGTTATACAGATTCGTAAACAAAATTTTTGTCTTTACTATCTTTTTGAGACTGCAGGTGTACGAAGCTATCGCGGCTGTATTCTGGCAGCCTGGCGGCTATGTTTTGTTGTGTTGAGAATAAGCGGTTCTACGTACAAATCTCGGTCTAGTTGAAGTTGACACAATGCATCAGTTTAGTTTACCTGCTCTGGTTAAGAAGTAGTATATAATAAAGTTTTTTCAATGGTACAATTTAGTTTCGGTCTGGAAAGTTGCAAGACGGCATAATTCCACTAAATGCTATCTATGGAAAGAATCTTGGTCTTATCCCGCATTAAGATGCCGATTGGGAAATGAGGTCTAGAATTAGTCTCAATCATGTAACTAATTTTTTTTACTACTGTTATCGCAATTTAAAATCGCCTTTAAAATGATCAAGTAAATCATTCCCTGTATTATTGATCCGGATTTACCGAAATGCGCGTATATCACAAGTTCAGTTCAAAATGAGCTGGGGTATTGATAGTTGAACTTAAGGGAAATTACGTAATACACGCGAAACCCGTTTATCCATTGTATTCTGGCTGTCCATTCATTGTAAATAATAATTATAAAGTAATGCATAAAAGAAGCTCTTCGTTCGTTAAGCAACAGGGTTTACCGAAGCTTATCTTATGTATACAAATTCACTGACGAGTTATCAGAACTAAAGTCATTTGTGAAAAATTCAATGTTGGCCCTTTAATAGTTTCCTTTCTCTTTTTCTGAAGTACTGAAATATTGAATAGGGCCATATAAGTTTGAATAGGTGGCAGGAAAAGCTCATAAATATTTGGAGGGCGAGTGAGGGGGCTCCATGAGTTTATTGCTTCCAGCCTCCTCTGTAGGAATTTCTTCAATGTGTGTTCTATCCTTATCCTGTGTCGCAGCTTTCTCATTTTGCCTCGTCTTTCTCCAACTTAGTTAGCCTGTTTATGTTCTGTTTAAAAATATTTGTGTAATCTTTTTGCGATCTTTTGGAGTATATCCAATTTCATATTCCAACCACGTTACATATTCGATAATCCTTCTCAGCAGCAAGATTGCGCTCACGCAAAGATTCCACTAAATGGTTTTCGAGGAAGGAATGAGTGAGAACAGATGTAACGTCCTAAAGTACGTTTTATATAGTAATCGATATATCTTTTCCCCAATTTTACTGATCACCTTATTTAGTGCTATATTTGCTATAATCTCAAGGCCATATATAGACTTCATTTTTCTGCCTTATTAAGATGAGAAAATGTATATTTACTTTATTAACATCCTGTAAACTTTCTCAAGTATATTTGTCTTAAAAACCATTTAATTATCTTTTTTTTTTATTTGATTTACCCATAATAGAGGAATTTGTGACAATGCTAGCCTGTACTTATATTTACAATGCACACTTTACTATGTTCATCTTATTTGCCTGGCATGTGTCAGCACACGCCAGAAGTTTTATTTATCTTGAGTTAATCTTGATGTATTTGTATAAGTGATTAATCAAATGTAAATACGGCCCTCAGGTCTTAAAAATTAATAATTTAAAAGACACAACCAAGATTGTCAAGTTATAAATCAGCAGACAAGTAATTCAGTCTTAGATTGAACCCCCCTTTTCTCTAGTGACAAAACTAATAGCTGTCGGCCCTGCTCCGAAGTAAAATTGAAAACCCGCTCAGGCCCTGAACAATCACGTGAAAAGAATAATTTAAGTGACAAAAGTTATGTTATTAAGATGTTAATTAAACTAGCGAGAAACATTACTTCAACAAATTCAACGCAATAATATAGCCGGACAAAGGTATATTACATGGTGACAGGAGTGTAGACAGCTTTTCCAATTAGTTCCTTCAAAAAAACAAAATTGTTTATCTTTTAAATGTTTCTTTTTCCTAATGCCATTGCTATTCAAAGCATTTTTAAGTTATTTGCACGATTCAGATGAAGTTAGACAACTGCACAAATTTGATTTAACACTCTTTTCTTACGGAAGCCCCAACATCGAAAATACCTCCGCAGAAACGTACTCTATCTTTCTTGAAGATAAATTATTCATTATTTTTATTGTTGGACTTACAGAAGACTATAGAGACAGGCTCATTGCAATAGTATCATTCGACAATCAGTATGAATTCAAAGCAGCAATTAGGCACATTAAAAGGGAAATGCAACTCCACTTAGAAAGCCTGAAAACTCAATTAATATTCGAAACCGGAGATTCAAATTAAAATTAGTACTTTATAGCTGTCCTATTGCCGATGTCTCTCAACAAATTTTGCTTATATTTTACTGCAGCATTCTTTATCTTCTTCATCATTGCTTATTATCTGATCACAGCACTCTTCATTTACCTCTTCATGCCAAACAGCACCATTAGCTTTTCTTTCCAATTATCAATTGTCAATGCAACAGAGATTGGAGTCTAAAAGAAGGTGACGCCAAATGACAGTGACGTCACACTGAGACACATACACACTGAGAGAGTGAAACCCCTTATTGGTAACCAAATCGAGTCAATTTGGAAACTGTGAGTTAGAACATATAAATTTTGGTGCTAAATTAAAATGCCTTCCCGCGATTTATATAATACCCAAATACTCCCTGTTATTATTAACTGCCGCAACTCAAATCATTTTGTGGAATATGTAGACTGTAACTACATAAAATTCATTAGCCCCCAAACTAACAACCTTATTATCTCAACAGTTGTTAGTGCCTTTGTATCTGACAAACCAAAACAAATTGTGCTTTTAACTCAAAATTCTATTGACAAACGCGCCTTATTAATATTTATCCCCAAGACCTTGCGACAAAAAGCACGCGAATTTTCTAAAGTTAGACATCTCATGACCCATGGCTATGACATTGATTTAGATGATTTTGAATCTCCCCTCATCGTAATTTCTGAATAATTGCATTCCCAGCCCATCCAGATTATCACCTTTAATTTCATCCAGTGCAGTTTTAAAATTATAAGAAACTAAGATGGCCGCAAACGCCCAAATAACAGTAGAGCCCTATATCGGAGCCGAAAATCAAAGTTTCCGCCAATTTGAGCACCTTTTCCGAGGTTTTATTGGTGTCGCAGCAATTCCTGCCAACCAACAATCAAATTTTTTGCAACTCCACCTCCGAGACGCCGCGTTACGATATTTTCAAACGTTGCCCGAAGCAACCAGAAATGATCTTGAGTTAAGTCTCACAGCACTCAGGGACCACTTCGCGAATCAAGATTTGCAAGAAGTACACGTTCTTAAATTAGAACAACTGCGATTTGACCCAAAACAAACAGCCCCGAAAATTTCCTAGTGAACCTACAAACAAAGGCTCAGCGTGCGTATCCAACGCCAAATCTGCCAGCAGTTGCAGCATTAGCGCTTCCAGGAGATGGAGGAGCAGGGGATAGAGCAGAGCACGCACGCTTCGATGGAGAAACAGCCGCACGAGCTGCTAGATGGCAAGCGGTGGAGGATAATAAGAACGAACAAGTGAAAAGAATCTTCATTAAAGAAATGCCGGGATGGCTGCGATCAAAATTGCTGGAACAACCACCAGCCACGCTTGTTACCGATCTCTGCACCACTGCTCGACAACAGATGACAATTAGAGACATGTGCAGAAAAGATTACTATCCGGAAGATGGGTTCAATGAAATTAATAACACCGTGTCCGAAAACTTGATCAATGCGCTCTCTAAATTGAACCAAACGCAAGATTCATTAGACAAAAAGCTTCAAACAATTGACGACCGCATCACGGCGGCACAGATAGAAACAACACAGAGAGACGTAACTCACTCTCCCGCAATTATTTAATAGGCGGGGGCAATTTCCCGCGGTGCCCTACACGCCCAGAAATAACTATGCAAGCCAACTGTATCAGAACTCTTACAGAGGAAACAATCCTAGAGGTCGAAGCTTTCTTAATAGAAATCCGAGACCCCGATTCCCAAACACTAACGCTCAAGTGTTTTATCCTCGAAATTTCATATCTCAGTCACAATTTCGCATGCCCACCAGCCCATATATGCCTGTGGCTAGATCTAGCGGTACTTTCTGTTATACATGTGGTTATCCAAATCATCGATCAAGTCAATGTTCTCAGAGAGGTAGAACTAATAATAGAGGAACCTCATTTCCATTTAATCGCCAATCAAAAAACTCAGAAAGCCACCCTTAACGCCCAAAAGTCGCAAACAGTCTTCCAAATCTACAGAGCAATCTAGTAAACTATTTAATCTTTACAATATAAACTCAAATATGAGATCATCCCTTCTTCCCTATGTCAAAATTAAATTTAATAACGGAATAAGCCGTCGAGCACTAATTGACACCGGCGCTTGTGCAAATGTCATAAGCAACAGATTACTCCAAGAAATTACCGAAACTGACAAGACTGCAGTCATATTGAAGCAACCAGATTGCACTTCAGTTAAAATGTCTGGAGGACAACTAGTCAGAATAGAGAAACAAGCTGAAATTAAATTAACTCGCTCACCGAGAGTTTGTTGAAGACTTCCTCGTCCTTTCCTCAACAAACTCGGTCATCCTTGGCAACCCCTTCTTTGTCAAGCATGATATTTTAATTAGCCCAAAACAAGCCCTTATTCAATTTCCGGATCTGACAGTTCAAATTAATGAAATCAAGCCCGTGAACGAAAAACGACGATCAGTAAGACATAAGAAAATTCCCATTTACACAAACAAGAAGCACACAATACAGCCCAACGAGCAAATTTTCCTGGAATGCTATCTATCATACAAAACCGATCAGTTTGAGAACAAAAGTGGAGTAATCACTCCCAATGAAATTCTTGAAAAAGAAACAAATCGCACTAACTTCTTCGCTAAGTACTGTAGGAAAGAACAATACACTGTACGTTTCTGCTCTGAACGTAACTGAGCACCCTATTACAATTAATAGTCGAACAGAGGTGGGCAGATTCTCAATCCTCTCAACCGAGCAAGCCGACCAATTGATACAAATTGACCCACAACTGATAACGTTAGCAAAATCAAGAAACAAAGATGATTATTTTGCGGAATTCAACCAACTTATCCAAGATTTCACTCAACACAGACCAGGCCAAACTAGGAGACCTCCACCCGAATATAGTAAACTATGGTTTCCAACACCAGAAACTTGCGAGGATCCAAGTAATTTGCCGCTCTTACAACAAGAAATTTATGACCAAATATTAAAATTCCAAAAGTTGGAGAAGGTCGATCCACGAAGTAATGAGGAAGACCGGAAATTTTTTCTCCGTAAAGTTAACTGGGAAAATTCGCCATTAAACCAGAAGCAAATCGAAGAATGCGAGCATTTATTAATTGAATATTGTGACATTTTCGCCAAACACCGATTTGATGTTGGATACAATACGGAACTAAAAATAAAGTTAACCCCATAGCATGACCTACCCGTATATGTACCAGGACCACCAAACCCAATTCATCTACGTGACGAACTACATATTGAATTAGCATTAATGCACTACTATGGGCTTATAACAACTTTGTCACAGTCTAAATACAGTAGTCCATTATTTGCACATAGAAAAGAATCAGGCAACCTGCGAATTTTAATTGACCTGAGAAGAGTCAACCACCTACTCAAAAATGACTACCACAGCACAAATTTCCCAATCTCAAACATGGCTGATGCAACTAGTCATTTTGCAGGAAAAACGTTGTTCATAAAACTTGACTGCTCACAAGCTTATCATTGCGTACAGATGGCGGACGACACCTCAGTACAACTTTTAGCTTTCAATTTCTCATCAAGAACTTACGCGTACAAATGTCTAGCTCAAGGACTTAGCAAATCAGTCACTGGTTTTAGTTCATTCATTCGCCATTATCTAGACCCTTGTCTAGCAGCCGGTATATGCACACAATTCATGGACGATATTGGGAGTGCAGTAACAGAATTTAGTCAGCTACTTCCTAGTCTAAGGAAAATTTTTGACTGCATCCGAAGATCTGGACTGAAATTGTCACCAGAAAAATGTGAAATTGCCTCACAGTCAATCAAATTTCTGGGCAGCACAATTACAAATGAGGGAATATCTCCACAAGCAGAGAAAATCAAAAAGATTTTAAAGATTACGATGCCAAGAACAACTAAACAGGTCGAAAGATTAATTGGCTTCGGTCAATTCTTCAGAAATTTCATCCCAAATTTAGGTGAGAAGCTTATACCGTTCTACCAATTGTTACGTAAAGGAGCTGATTTTGAAGCGAAAGAAACACATTACAATGCATTAGAAACTGTGAAAAAAGATTTACTTGAAGCAACAGAAATGACGCTCAGATTGCCTAAACCTGGCCTACAGTATGTCTTCCTCTGTGATGCAAGCTACTACGGAGCCGGATTTGTGCTTATGGTCGAAGACTATGTGACAGGAAAACAGTCAAAAGAAAAGAAAGTCTATGCTCCGGTATCTTTTGGATCACAGCTCTTCACTACAGCACAGCTGAAGTTTTCAACATATTACAAAGAATTCTTAGCGCTTTACTTCGCATTAGACCATTTTTCCCATTACATCTGGGCATCCAGCCATCCAGTAATTGTACTTACGGATAATCGAAGTTTAACGCATTTCTTTCAGTCAAAAACCATTCCTCCATCACTATGGAACTTTCTGGACCGAGTTCTTTCGTTTAACATAGTCATTGCCCATATTCATGGCAAAGCTAACTATGCAGCAGATTTTCTCTCACGCGTACAGACGGACAAAGGAGCTAGCCTGTCTCTTAAACTAACAGACAAAGTACCAGTCCGTGAAATATATGTTGAATCTGAAGCAAAATCACCTGATGTTTCCATTTCGAATATCGACCAATTGAACACTGTCTCTGAATCAGAGATAGAAGAAGTTACCATCATCTCACAACTACAGGAATTCGGACTTTACGACGCGTATATTGAACGAAAACGAGAGAATGGAGATGAAATAAATAGTCTCTTTAAGTTGAAGCGTGCGGAAGTTAACGCAATACAATATGCGAACCAAGCTGATCTTTTGAACCATTTGACGGATAGAGAAGAAATATTAGATTTGGCGAGTGAGCAGGCAAAAGACGAGGAGATTACCAGGCAATTGAGTGGAAACGCAACGGCATAAGCAGCAACTTGAAGTATGCATCCCGACGATTGAAAAAATACGCGAAACAATTTGACCGTTTGGAAATTGAAAACAACACATTATATAGACAATTCTCTGACGATACAGGCCAAACAATTTTCAAGCAATACTGCCTGTCAAAGCACCTCTGAAAAAAAGTAATCTACAGACTACACAACTCACCAACAGAAGGACATTTGGGAATACTTCGCACAATTCAAGAATTCCGAAAAAGATTTTACTATCCTGGTTTTACTGAACATTTTATCAATTTCATCAAAAACTGCATCACATGCCTACAGCTCAATCAAACAACGAGCAAGAAACTGCAACCACCATTACAGCCTGTATCCTCACTACAGTCATTTCCCGGAGAAATGATGCAAATCGACTTAGCGGAACAAAAAGGCCCAATTTACAAATTTGTTCTTAGTGGAATTGACGTGTTTACGAAGTACTTGTTTGCAGTACCACTGACAAATGGTAGTGCAGACACAGTTGCCAGAGAGCTTGTGAAGATTTTCTTCCAGCATAGCTACTTGCCTAGTACATTACTGAGTGCTTTAGGAACAAATTTCACCTCAAATCTAATGGCTGAACTAACGAAGTTACTCGAAGTTAAACTCAAACATGCTACGCTGAAACACCCACAGACAATTGGAGTAGTGGAAATCTCACACGCAGCACTTAAACGGATCCTAAAACTCAATTCCAATGAACAGTGGAACGATTGGCACAAGTATGTACCGCTTGCAACCTTTATACACAATACATCGTATCATTCTTCAATTAATTGCTGCCCGACAACTCTATTTCATGGACGTGAACCTGTTAAACCCCTTGATCTCCGTTTTTCTACACGAGCAATGCAAGCAGTTGAAGTCAATTCAGATTACGTTTCACAGTTACAAGATGCAATGCTTCGAAAATTTGGTGAAAATAAACAAAGACTTTTAGACTCTTACCAGCGATACAGAAGTTATTACGATCAAAAAGCTGAAGCACAGCCACTCAAATTGCATTCACATTGTTTACTACTAAACCCTTGTTTAACAAGGCAAAAACGATTTTACCCAGAAACCAGTACAAACATGGTCACCACTTTATAGAGTCGAAAAAGTCTTGACAAATTCAAATTATATTATTAGAAAAACAGGAACAAATTATACTCAATGTGTTCATCGGATCAGACTAAGACCTATCAAACTGGCAGAGCCACCAGAAGACATCCAGGAAATTGATCCTGCGAAGTTTGAAGCGGATCCGTCGAGAAAAACAACTCGAAATGAGCCAGAATTATTTGAGTACATTCCAAACTTATTACAAGAGGAGCAAAGTACCGCATTTTCAAAGAATACAACAGCTCAACCCTCGCAAATACGCCTAGGCGTTACTGTTCCTCTAAATGGTGCTCCTGCAGTGCCATTGGTAGCACCAGTACCTCCGATAGTGCCGGTAATACCGCCAAAACTTGCAATACCGCCACCGGAAATCAGAACACCCTCACCAATGAATTCGCCAAGAAATTCGCAAGAAAATTCATTGCAACACCGGAAAAGTTTCAATATCCTGAAAGCCCCTCTGGAGCTGCTGAGAGCGAGAGAATTACAGCAAACGACGAAGAAGATGCAGAACAACAACCGGGACCAAGTACCCGAAGCAATCAAAACAGAGTTAACTTTGCAAAAATGCGCGGAGTCAGAAAATTTGAATCCTGGGAACCTGTAGCACGCTACGGTTCACGTTCACAAACGCCACGACTGCCCGAATCTCCTACACAGCCACCAATCTTAACAAAAGAACAAAAACACCAAATAATTACAGAATCATCGCGCAGATGAAGAGGGGATCAAACTCCAACTAGAGAAACGAAACTAGACCAAGTACGATCTAGCATTGAGAGATATAAACGAGGCTCAACTGATGAGAACAGACAAGTAACCCGAATCCAGTCAAAGAGCAAACAAACTACTTCAAACCTAAATGTAATTGAAATTCGAAAAACAAGAGCCAAATTCTTCTATCATAGAGGTGATATACTTAACTCCAGAAGCTCTTTTGTACATTGTGTATCAAGTGATATGAAGATGGGTAAAGGCTTTGCCCGGCAAATTGACTACTATTACCCAGAAATACCGGAGAGTCAAGCATTTGCGCGAAAACCGCCAATAGGTTCAGTTTTATCATTTTATGATACGACTTTAAATCGATATATCTTCAGCCTGGTCACGAAAGAAAACTATTATGATAAGTCTACTTATTACTACTTCTCAGTTGCCCTTCACACGCTACGGTTTGTCATTTTGAAGTACCCCATACGTTCGATAAGTTTACCAAAACCCGGATACGGTCTCGATCAACTTTCAGAAAAAAATGTTGTACGACAAATTATTGAAGTTTTCTCGGATGTCCCTGTAATAATTTACCTCTACAACTACAGCACAGACGTAAACCGATAGTTTGCAGTGGCCAACTAAGCATTTGATGCATATTTTCAATCACCAGAGAGCCAAAAACAGCGTCTAAATTCGAAAAATAACCAAAAATCGTAAAATGTGCACTTAGTTTATTTACAATGTTATTTACAGAAATCAACCCTAGATGATACAAAGTTCATCCATAGCTTGAACATCTGTTGCCAATGATGTTGAACGTCCAGAAATGAAGGTAATTTACGATATGTTGAAAGAAAAGTGGACTTTTTCCAACAAATAGCCAAAAACTGATACCACGAATGTGACCCTCAAAAATAGCTGAGTTAGAGCCTCGAAAAAGGCCCCTAGAGGCCCGAAAAAAATTTCCTGAACCTCCACTGATCCAGACTAGGCCCCAGGTGCCCCAGGAACGAGTCCCAGGTCAATAAATTGAAAGTACTGCAGACACGAAATCACATGATTCAGACCTCCCAAAAACATCAAAAATTTGGACAAACGAAGTTACGGTGCCCGCAATATTGATAACCGAGAAAAAATAACCTACAAACCAAAAACTAAGATGTTATTAGCAACCAGTCAGCCCAAAAAAACCGGTAAAGATCACCATCAAAACTCGACAAAACTGATTTCGTAGTCCAAGTGATTTTGTGGGCCAAGATACACAAAAACGTTCAAAAACTATGGAGTTCCAAAAGATCCTCCCCACTGGTCAAAAATTAGCCCAGATGCGGCTTATTATTTATGTGAAACAAAAAAAACAGCAGTGGTCAATTTAAATGAAAGAAAATAGAACCCAAATCATTTTGAACAAATTTTGGAAAATTTTGCAAATTTCGCCAATCATTGTGAAAAATTTGAACTCTTACAACTCAAATACTAGGACGAAAATCAAAAATCTGAGATGTAGGGTTATACACCAGTACATGGCCTTCAATTTGAGACTACTTTCAGCTCCCTAGCACGAATGAGAATTTTCGGAGACCTCTTGAAAAAATTTTTGCCAAAAATCCATACTTAAAGTAGACGAATGTGAACATAAAACTCAACCTATACTACTCAGTGAGCTTTCTTATTATAATTATAGCCCCCGCTAATTTGCATTAATAACCTACACTGGCAAACACGCTTAATTGAAGTTGGTGCTCTGCAATACGCTATAAGTGGAAACAAATAATGCACTGCTTATGTGTAAATACCTAGTCATAAGTCGGAACTTGTCCCAGGTTTCTCGGGCCCGTCGTTATCAGAATTCTTCTTGAATTTCTTCGGCAGTTTCTCCTTGCGATCTGAAATCAAAAGGATAGAGAAAATAAACGAATTAAAAGCGAAAAATGAAAGACACCAAATAGAAAGAATATTGATACATTATCCAAATGATAAGAAACCGCGAAAGAAAGTGAATATTAACCCTCTTTCTCCTGTTCCTTCTTCTTCTGAGCAATTTTGTGCCCCCACAGATTCCTGGTCTTCTTCGGTTTCCGCCCAAATTTTGAAGTACTGGCAACAAGAGTTGCTGTCTCGGCCTCCCGCCGAAGAGCCTCCCCTGCATCATTTGGAATTTCATGCAAAACTGCCTTTTGTCGAACTGGAGACAAATTTCGGACGATTCTCTGCTCTTCCACTCCTACACCGCTGGAAATATTCCGGCTTGCACATGAGGCCTCGACTTTTGTCATTTTGGAATTCGCCTCCCAACCAACAACGAAAGCAGGTCCGGTAAAAGTAAGAACTGCGTGTCCGAGCATCGAAGGCTGTACAATCAAGTCCCCAGGCTCTGTTAGATGGAAAGAGAGCATACACTGTAGATTCGCTGGTGCTCCTTTTTGCACGAGATCCATGAAGGAATCAACTGATTTTACCGTTCGTACAAGCCACTTTGACGCATTAACACCATGAGCATATATAAAAGCCTTCCTGCCGAAAGAAGTAATTGAAATAGAATGATCTGCACAAACTTCAATATGGGCTTCAGTAAACCACCTATCACTGCACAAAATACCAGCAACTACGCGAAATTCAAGGCTAGAAGGCTATTCGAACGTGCTCAAATGTTCAACGTTACAAGACCAGGCTTTTGAGGAACTGAAAAGACTATCAGCATGAGGATGGAGTTCTTTAACAATGCCTTTTCTGACAGCTGAACTGACGTTGCTACCCCACAAGCGCACCATTGTATCGGTATTCCTGCACTTCGATATACCAGACATAAACTTCGAGTCCATCGAAAACAATTCTTGCTCCTTTATCACAATCACTTCCTTGAACCAATCACCTGACTCCGTTACAACATTTCCATAACCAGCTCCACGAACAGAACTACAAATCGATTCCCAACTCTTCTTTCCAGCGCCCGACAATACCTTCACTCTGTTCCAGCCAACTCCAGTCCAAACATCTTCATCATTAAATAACTCACAGAAAGCATTTAAACTTGACTTTCAACTGAAAGAAAAAATAACTATGTCACAGACGAACCAAAAGAACTTAAGTCGAACAACATGCGAATTAATTTAACAACTATCAATGAGTGACCTATTTTAACAGTTAACAATGCACGTAAAATGATTACACAAAATTAGAACACACAGAACTGTAACAAGAAAATGGCAGCAAAAGAGAAAGAGAGCAAATCTGGTATTTAATTAACTGGTAGCGTACTTAACATTGTCTAGAGCTCACTTAAAGTCCGAACAAAGCTACGCGTTTAACAATCATTCAAGTTATGAACCAGTCATGTAGTTGAGTAATGTAAAACATCTGAGTATGCAGTTATGTAGTTCAGTATTGTAAAACATCTGAGAATGCAGGAGTACCCGATAACTCATCAGCAAGGATTTATGACATACGAGGAAATTAGCTCCCCAAATTGGAAACAACTGTAAAAGCTCTATACATCAAATTCCTGAAGCCTTCACTGTATTACATCCCAATCAGCACGGCAACTAGCATTACCAGCAAAACCAAAACCATAAGGAATACTGCTACTCCAGAATTTTCCACATCTTTAACATCACTTTTGATTAAGATATCCTGGCATTGTGGAATAACTGATTTAACCCACACACTGAACTTTGGGAAGAACGTTCCATTTGAACAACATTTTAGTAAATTGCCAGAGATAGTTATGTTAAAACACATGGCTTCAATCTAAAAGACTCAAAGAAAAACAGTAACAATCTGCAAAATAACTTTCCTGGAGACTGACAATAAACTAACCACGAAGGCGAGTTCCGGCCCTAGTGGCCTCCCAGGGCGTTTTTAATAAAATCAATTTTCGCTGCCTCGACCCGTGCAGCTAGGAAAACTATATTTATTTATAGATACATCTACATCACCAAAATTAGAAACAAATGTATATAATCTTAGAGCAAGCATTTACCATACAATAAACAACATCTCATTATGGTAAAGTCAACACTTGAGCAAATATTAGTCGAACAAAATTGTAAGCGTCTAATGAACATCACTTGGTTTGACTTTCGACTTACAGTACACTTTTATTCTCTCACGATGAAAACAACAATTTGTTCGATTCTTTCTCTTTTCTTCTTGGTTTCTGAAAACATTAATGAAGAGACACAACAAAATACGAAGCGCTTACTAAAGGAATTTTTTTCACAAGGAGTCTCAAATTCTACTCGCAGAAAAGTTTGTTAACGTAGAATTCTTAGTTCCTTTTCCGCAGTACGATTTTGTAATGAAAAAACAAATTGAAGAAATGCTGAAAAAATTAGCAACTATGTGGACAGAACCGTCAATTTTGTGCCCAGTTAACTTTTCAGCGCCATTTAACTCGTCCAATATACCTTTCAACTTGGATTGGATGCTCTCAAAAATCACAAATGAGACAAAATCAGTAGAAAATGAAGTGAAACGTTTGCGCAACGTTACCGCGAAATTTTTAAGTCCTGAAGAAGAAAATGGTCAAAGAAGCAGACGAAAACGTGCAGCACCAGTAGCAGCAGCTGCCGCATAGCACTCTTTGGATCACTCGGAGTCTCAATGGCAGGTTCAGAAGGATGCGGAATAACTGGATTGTTTGGAAAATGCCAAAATTATGGACGCAAAAATGCGGAAAACATTGAACGACTTAATGAATATGCATCAGTTCTTACTGATTATGTACTCGAAGTTGAGTCAGCCAGCAACGAAAAATTCTTTCTTATCTCTAATGAAATTGCTAAAATTTCGGAAATCCAACAGGAAATGCAAGATAATCAAAATAAAACTGGAAAGTAGTTCAAGATCAATTCGACATTTTCGACTAGCTTCGCTGTTATCAATTTTATACGCCGACATCAAAAGTTATTGTTCAGCTTTATATGCCTGTAGTATAAATTTGTTAAATTCCATACCCATTCTGTTAGATAAACGATTGCCAATGCCATTAGTTCCCCGCGAATCATTGTTAGCCGTCTTAAATTCAGTTCATGATAGCCAGAAACATTCAACAGATCGTTTGTCACTGGCAATACCCATGAAGGATCTCATGTCATATTATGATGCCAAACTTGTTTACGAAATTGCCACCGTTGAACAAGGATTACTTTTGACTCTAGCAATTCCTCTTGCATCCCGTCAAACGTCATTTCACGTCTATAGTGCGCACGTCATCCCAATGCCCCAACAGGATCCTAAAGAAGCCCTTCAGTGGATCATTGAAGGTCCATACTTGGCAATTTCGCAGGATTCCATGGAGACGACTACATTGACGCAACAACAGCTCGATAACTGTCTAGGATCTTCAACTTATCGTATATGTCACGAAACAATGGAGACTCATCTAGCACAATCATCTTGCTTAGCAACACTCTATTTTCACGCGACAGTCGTTGCACTTTCAGCATGCCAAACCGAAAAGGTAATGCTCCCAACGCCTGAAACTGCTAAAAATCTCGGTTACGGGATTTGGCTAATCATGAGTGCAAAGCCATTTACGTGGAGAGAATACAATTTGAACGATGCTTCGTTGCCTACCAGTGAAGAGAAGGAGAGATGTCGACTCTGCATAATAACTCTCCAATGCGGAATCCAATTGATCAGCAAACACATTAAATTCCGACCGGACCTCTCGAGTTGCCGAACAATTCCAGACACTCGAATCGATGTTAAACTTGCTGACCCTCTTCAACACCTGATTTCATCGTTACCCGAAATTGAGAAACTTCCCTACTTTACGTCGAAAACAGATGCTAATATTGAATTGTTTCAACAATTGCGAGTAGAAATGATCGGTACAACTGATACTCTTAAACAAGCCGATTTAGACAAAATAGCAGCCCCTTTAGTCCACAAAATGCAACTCCTGAAGCCATCTCTTGTTGAGAAGTTAGAATCTTATGTTCCAATAAAGCTTTCCCTAACTCTGACTATTACAGTCTTCATTGGAAATCTTCTTCTTCACATTCTAGTAATGTATCTATCATAAGATCAAATTTTTCCAACGAATAACCCCCAATTTTATGAAATTCTCCGATGGAAAAATCCCTCTCAAACCAGTAGTTCCGGTTGCAAACAGTGAGTTGACAAAGATACAGTCCCTTGACCACAAAATGAAAAATTTGATGACTATTGTTGGAGAGACAAACGTTGATAACAATATAGATGCACGTCTACTGAAAATTGAGGAAGAAATTCAATACCTTGACAATGAAATATGCGTTCTTAAAACAATGACCTATCACAAAGATGATGTCTCTGCAACTACACAAAAGCCCCATTTGCCGATTAGACGAACTAAATCGACAATTTCTATGCGCTCCAACCGAGTGAATCCCGAATTTCTTCAACTTAATAACGACTCTATGGAAACTGACGAAAACGCGACAGAAACTTAAGGGTGGCTCCTTATTAACATCTTTATCTGTGTATTTTATCAAAAAAAAATTATATCTAAATTTTTCATTAAAAGTGGGTAGTGTAACGTCCTAAAGTACGTTTTATATAGTAATCGATATATCTTTTCCCCAATTTTACTGATCACCTTATTTAGTGCTATATTTGCTATAATCTCAAGGCCATATATAGACTTCATTTTTCTGCCTTATTAAGATGAGAAAATGTATATTTACTTTATTAACATCCTGTAAACTTTCTCAAGTATATTTGTCTTAAAAACCATTTAATTATCTTTTTATTATTTGATTTACCCATAATAGAGGAATTTGTGACAATGCTAGCCTGTACTTATATTTACAATGCACACTTTACTATGTTCATCTTATTTGCCTGGCACGTGTCAGCACACGCCAGAAGTTTTATTTATCTTGAGTTAATCTTGATGTATTTGTATAAGTGATTACTCAAATGTAAATACGGCCCTCAGGTCTTAAAAAGTAATAATTTAAAAGACACAACCAAGATTGTCAAGTTATAAATCAGCAGACAAGTTATTCAGTCTTAGATTGAACCCCCCTTTTCTCTAGTGACAAAACTAATAGCTGTCGGCCCTGCTCCGAAGTAAAATTGAAAACTCGCTCAGGCCCTGAACAATCACGTGAAAAGAATAATTTAAGTGACAAAAGTTATGTTATTAAGATGTTAATTAAACTAGCGAGAAACATTACTTCAACAAATTCAACGCAATAATATAGCCGGACAAAGGTATATTACAACAGATGTTGAAATTTTTATATCAGCTTGTTGATGCGTCATTTGTTTTACGCTCTGACTATTATGCTATAACAAATAAATAGCACTATTTCCAAAAGTCAGTTTTCCCCCAAATGCATTTCTTGCTTTTAATTAAACTCAATGATATATGAAAGAATAAAATTGCTCTTCAAAAATTGCACTTCCTGTATTGATAAATAATTGTTGCAATCCAGTTTTGCGGTATGATGTCCCTAAAATGAGATAATCCACACCTAAAGGAAACTCGTTCTGCAATTTGATTGGCGCCTGAGTTTTGAACACTGAAATCTTTGAGTTGGATGTAGTTTCCAATTGATTCGTAGCAGACAGCGATGCTGAATGCTGCTTTTTCAGTTGCCTTTTAGGTACCCCGTTTGTTCGGCTATACTTTGTTTTCTTTTCTACATCTTTTGAGCTCGATATTTTGTTGCGGACCCGACATCAAAATTAACTTCTTAGAACAGCTGAGACAGCACTGGGGAAATAATTGTCTTAGTTTCAGTATCAGAGGAATTCAATTTTTCGTGAAATTTTGTTCGAAGTTATTCGTTCTGAGGTTATTGGTTGCCAGTCGGAACCCAGCCAAAAGCTCTAACGACCAAATTACAAAGTTCTACCGAAACTATTTTTTGATAATTTAGGAAATCGAGTTTGGACTGGCTAACAACATTGACAGTGATGGTTTGGTCAGGAAACGAGACTTTTTCACGGTATCTGGGAAGTCCAACTTTTTTTGTACACGGAAATGTTTACACGATAGGAAGATCCCTCCCTGTAGTTTGTATCAAAAAGCGATGATGCTGAAAAAATTTGATCTGTGACGTTTTAAAGTAGCTAAATCAGATTAAGATTTAGTGACATATTTCGAAAGTGGCAATTAAAGCATGCAGCTCTTCTGTGATAATTTTGCTTGGGTCTAAATTTTTTTCAATTGAAGGAATCTAAACCAGACTGCAAATAGAAACTCTGGGAACCCGAATTTGACTAGCTCGTTTGATAGCCTATGCCCGCCTCCCCTACCCCTTCCCACCTAACCCAACCCCCCCCCCCCCCCCCTACACGCTCTACCCACAAGATAATAAGCCTGTTGTGGCTTGTAACCTCAGTTATTGTATAAATGATTTTGACTTCCTTTCTTACTTTCATATATTTGGAGGGTAATGTTGGGATCGGGGTGGGGGAGGTGGCAGGGCAGTGGCTATAAATGTTAATAGTCACTAATTATTAGTAGTTGCTAGCTTCTTTTGCCTTGTATTAACACAGAGATTGGAAAGCTATATGTTATTTCTTTCACATCATTCAATAAAGATCTATCGCATCTGTTTCCTTTTCCCCCATCAGCAAAAATTTTTTCTTAGGACTGTGTGAACAGTTATTCCCAATGAATATTTCCATTAGATATTATAATTTCTTATAAATATGTAAAATTATAAATCGTGGGCGGTTAAATTACCGATGAGGGTAGGAAACAGTTTACAATTTTTCCTGTCGATCTGATATGCTCTCTCGCCCTCTTTCTCTATTCTTGTTGATCTCTATCTCTTTGCAGTGTAAAGTGAAAGTTACTCTTCGCGTGATCTGTCTTTGTTGATTCTTACTTAAATTCTAATGAGAACTGAATCATCACAAATAATTTTATTTACCTAAATTTTTAAATCATCATTTAGCATTCAGAACTGAATTGAAATCTATTCGTTTCAAACTTTTTATCCAGAAGTTATCAGTTTTGAGACATTCTATTGTGTGTAGGCAGTTTGTGTGTTTATAGCAAGTCACACAAAATTGCAATGCAAGCGCCCGTTCGAATTTCTCTAGAAATGCGAATTAACATCAAAACGTTGATATGGCATCTTTTAAATTTGAACGTGACCCGTGAACTGTTCGTTAGAGTTGCAGTTTGATGGGCTAGACTATACTTTCAAAGAAGTTTTGGTTAAATTTGATGGCTTTGGAATATATTGCTTTTTTACACAAACCAAGATCCGATCAACCGGAGTGGAGTATTCAGTCGGTTAGTGCAACAAGGAGGTTCGTAATGTGCGTGGGCTCTAATGTTCTGACCCTTCTCATCGACAAAACATCCAAGCCAAACAAATAAATATAATAGTAACTTGACTCTGAAAGTTTGGCAATTAATACTGACGTAGAGAAATTTCCTGAAACAAACTCGAAAGTGTTACGTAACTTTTTTGAATAAAAAAATAATGACCGAAAAAGAAAGACATCTTGCGTTTAACTTTGGCTTCATCATTCAAATATTTTTAGGCTTTCCTGGATAAAAATTACGGCAAAGTTTATATATTGGATAAAAAGTTCATTGCACTCCAAAAGGCATTTCCTGAGCCAGAGGCTGAAAATTTGTTTGTATAAAGAATGATATCATACATTGATACAGTACATAATGACCGAAATGAAATGAGGCCTGATTAATTTCAGAACTAACTTTCTCATTACTAATTGTGTATTAAGAAGAAAACTAGAGGTTCTGAAATTACCCATTGCACTGTTGACAAGAAGAATTTGTTCTCTGAATGTGGTCTCAAGTGATTACTAACAAAATTCGGGCTATAAAGTTTTAGTCTAATTACATGCGCAAACGGTTTTGTTTCCACGACACGAAATTTTTTGAATTTATATTTTGAGAAACTTTAAATTGAGGAGTACAAAACTTTGTGGTGATTGTACGAAAAGCAACCAACTATATGTAACCTTAATTTTGTTTTCGCCGTCCCTCTTTTTTGAATTTTTCCGAAATGCTGACATTAATACTAGTCTTGCAGAACTTGAGTGGCTGAACTTGAAGTAATAGAAACTAGGTTAGGGAATTTTTTAATATGTGCCTCTGCTTAAATTCGAAATCACTTTCTGTATAAAATGTTTAAAGCCACAAAATAAGTTTTGTAAAAGCAAATTATCTAAAAGCTGAATAGTTTTAAGTTAAACACTTTTGTGGCAGCTGAAAAAAAATAGGAATTGCATTGCTACGCATTTCTACACTAATATTTAAAATAGGGGAAATTGATTACTTATGGAGTTCTTGAAATGCTGACTTTGCGTCTTGAATGCCTCTAATTTGCGAAGTTCTTTTTTATGCTAGTGGTACGGAAAATGCTCTGACTTCTGCTAAGTTAAATTCTAAATTATTTAACAGTGCTATGTAAAGCCAAGTCGAAGAGTAGTGTTGTAGTAAGGTTTAATGAAATATACTGAGTGCAATTTTTTTTTATATTTATCAAGCTACCAAAAGGTGCAAGCTTGACAAATTTGATCTTGTGACCAATAGGTCAAAGGTGATGAAACTTTCGCAGAAAACTTTCTTTATCTTTGGCGTACCCGAAGCACCAAAGTACGGCGATAAGAATTTTTTGTTTGAGAGTAATTATCGCGGATAGTTTTTTTTTTACTTAATTAGTTTTTTTTCTCGGTTTTAATTAAAGTTTGAACGAAAAGGTCTTCCAAAGTGAACAAAATAGCTTGACAAAGACTAATTGTCCCAAAATTTAAATCCCCAAAATTTCAAAAAAAAAAGTTGATACGTTTTGAACTTTGTGGGCTTTTTAAAGGTACCCGTCGAAGAGTTAGATAGTTCTACATGAAATATTGATAGGACAAATATGACTGATCAAAAAAATTCTTATGACTACCTAGTCCTTTCAGAAAGGGGAACAAAGCCATGATTTAAAAATCAAGTTTTGCAAGTTTCATCATGAAAAGTACGAGTGGGGCGAGAACAATTAATACTGTTTCTGGTTTAGTAGTTGACTAGAAAGTCATGACTAAATGCGCAAATGGTTTTGGTTTTACATGTTAAATGGTCTGGTTTTGCGATATTTGCAAAGTATTAATGTGCTATATTTTTGCAATATAGTGTAATTAAGGGCTTACTTGAATCTGATTTGAAGTTTGCCTTGATCGCATTCATTTGATTTTGAAGTTCGATATCCCATCAAAAAAGTTGGTTCATTATTAAGTCTTGGTCATAACTTAAGTTGACTATAAGACATAAGGTGCCAATTTTGCCAATGTATGTCGAGATAGATTTGGTTTCCCCTTTCAGTGAATGTCGAAAATGTTTCACCGCTTTTCTAAATATTCAACGAACTGAATGTTGCTTCTAAGATTGGGGAATCCCAATTAGTGACAGTATTTTTCAGAGAAATTGATCTGTTACCAGTTCCTCCGTGTTCTTAAAGGACTTTTCTGTTTGTCATCAAGTGCCTGAATGTCGGAATCAAGCAGAAGCAGAACAAGGTAAGGTTGTCATCAAACTATATTTACCAGATTAGAGATATTCTTTTACTCACTTGTATATTTGATAAGAACAAAACTGTTTTTTAATGAATTTGGAATCACTCAACAGCAGTTTTACTCGTGAAACAGTTTAGTTATTGGTATCATATCACGCCGGGTCATGTCACGGGCGTGGCGATGCAATAGCCAGGCATGATAGAATTTGCGATAATTTGTATCAGCTTGCTCCGCAGTAAGCAAGTAGGCCGGCTGCTTTTGATGTGATTACGACTTTAGCGTTGCAACCCAACTGAATTGCAAATAATGCTTTGAACGCTGGTCATGCTCTTGAAGCAGCAGAAGAGCGGAAGTATGGCACACATGGAAGCAATTGCTTAGAAAAGCATTTTTCCGTTCCACTTGCTATTGAAATTATCGGGGTTTGTCACATACATTCACGAAGACGCTGAAGGGAGTGTCTGACATTGCTGACAACAGATGCTTTTTTTTCTGAGGGTATGTCAGTTCTCCCGTCTAAAATTAACCCATTCATTTTCCGTAATGGCTATCCGAGGAACTGCATTTTTGATAGAACTTAGTGAGATCCCTTATTGTGTTGATAGAAACACACCCAAAGAGGAGAGTTTTGGGTTCGAATCTAGTCAACAAGGAAATGAAAATGCAATCAGTAAACTTTATTACCATGGCGTCTCGCCCAATGAGACTGTTTTAAATACAAAACTATAAGATCAGGCTGGTCATGAGGATTATAGTGCAGCATTGAAAAACCGCTTCTTTGGATTGCAATTTAATGATGTCGAGAAGAAAAGACAATTTGATCTGTTCCTGATTTGAACTGTCTAGAGTTTTGCGATTAATTGAGATTTAGAGATATCTAACCCAGTACATTAATGCAGTACTTTGGAAAAAAGTTCAGTTATTTATGACATCTACCTTGCTGCAGATGGGCCAACACGATCGGATCGTTAATTTGAGCTAACGAACCACTAGATCGTTTCTTTAATTTTGGGGATAACTGCGTGGCAAGCGTATGATTTAAGGTCATTTGTATCTGACAGCTAATAGTTTTATCAAATGCTCAGTGATTGCAGCTGAAGGTGCTCGAGCACGCAGCATTTTAGCAAAGCCACGAATGATGAACCATTAATAGTTTCTCGTGTCGACTAGCAGACCAATGCTCTGTAACGCCTTTTTCAGAATCTTGGAAAAATATTTCGATACTCTCAAACAGTGACCCCGTATTAGAACGGCTCTGCTGGTAAAGCGCAATTTTACGCTTTTAGGCTGCTTCTATGTCGTACCGTGTCAACAATCATACTGTCATTAAGTAAAAAAGTCATTAAGTGCAGCGGGTCCACGTGATTTTTATGACTAGAGAAAAATAGCTGCGGGGCGAGCACTGGTATCAACGAGTAAGTAGTTTTCGTTTTCCAGTAGCTGGAGATAAGTTAGTTCCTGTACGTTCTGATGTCATTCGATCGACAATTCGATTGTGGCATTACAAAGGGCGCACTACGTACACTTGAACTCCCAGTCTGAGAATGCTCTGAAATTCATTCGGAAACAGATGTTGCTCCAAGACAAGATTTGGCGGTCCGGTTAATCATCCGCTCGCTTGCGACATACTTGAAAATAAATGTTGACTTTTCTCTGAAGTTTTTTTTTCGAACTGTCAATATTTTGCGATGTCTTAAACCGTCGGCCGCTGTTACTTGCTCTCCAGATTTTCTAATGTCCAAGCTATGCAAGCTTAATTTCTTTCATCATGTGTCCTTTTGGAATTGTTTGGTCTAAAGCTTCCCGTTTGCTGATATCAAACAAACGCTGCAGTTGTTAGTGCAGAGGAAAATTTTTTGTCGTAAGCAATGGCATTAGAATGCCCATTTGACAAGAGGATCATATATCATAAATTTAAGAACTTCATGTTCTTCAATAATTTTTTAATGCTTGCTGCAACATATATGTAAGTTCCAATAGCAGAACCCAAGAATTAAAAACAGATTTTCATGTTCAGTTTTCAGCTCTTGATCGATAGTGAGCGTTTCTTTTGTGGACCATATCTCGTCCTTGTCTTTCGGTAGAAGACTTCTTTCGTGGCCTTCTTTCATCGAGATATCAAGCGCTTCCTTGATGTTTTTCCTGGCTGGTGCCAAGATTGATCTAAACGCCAAGTGTGTTGCTTAAGATGCGGCTGTGATTCTCTTGCATTCAGAGTTAGGAGTCATAAAGTCCACAAAATGAGTAGACTTGTTGTATCAAGGGATCTTTTTGTTGACCACCTGTCTCAATTTGCTATGTAATGCTTTTGTAAAACAAACGGATTTGTTGACATTATGCGAAAGCGACGATTCCGGGGGAAAATGACTAGCTGCTGACAGTATTGTTCTTTTTTGATAGTTTTTCAATACACATTGTTACATTTTTCAATAAACAAAGTTACCTTTCGTCTACTGATAGAAGTATCAGTTTTTTTAGAAGTATCAGTGCGCAACTAATCTGATAAATTAGAGAACTTATAAGCGAACTAAAAATAGGTTAGGCTATATGAATTATGATAAGGCGAGAAATTTTTTTTTCAATGATGGGTTCAGTTTTGAAAGCTTTTTAATGATTCCACACTAGTATGTGTTCCTGAAAATTATTGATCGTTCAAATGAATTTGGAGAGTTGCGACAACGAGAAGATGAAACGCCGAATATGAAGCTGCAAGTAGCAAATGCGGTTGTTTAGAAAAACTTCAAAAATTGAACATTGGAGCAGTCAACGAAGTTCATAGGAACCGTTCCCCTAGTTTCCATTTTTCTTGGATTTAGAGAAATTTAATTGCACATTCGATTGAAAAAAAAATTATGGGGAGTTTCGAAAAGCAGCAATATGATGTTTCTAATTTAAAAGCGTACTTTGTTTTCCGAGTCCATGTCCAATTTTTCGAAACTATGCTCGTATCGTTAAATCATTTAATACTAAAAGTACGCAACGCTTTTTTATTTAAGCAGGTAGCATTGCGCTGCGAGATTGTTTAGATCGCGAAGTCCACGAAGATCTCGATCCCGAGAGTACGAGACAAGAAGAGAACCTCCTGAGAGAGACGGTGGCAGCAGACGTCGATCCAGAACCCCCGAATCACCCCCGCCACCTCCACCCACGCACCACTCATCACATGGCGGATATAGGGAGAGAGGCGGAGGGGATCGCGACCGAGAGAGGGAGAGGGATCGAGACAGGGGGTCTCCACCTCCCCGGTACAGTCCTCACAGGGGTGGTGGGGGAGGTGGCTATGGAAGGAGGTCGAGGTCAAGGTCCATGAGTCCTGATCGGAAGCGATACGAGGGTGCAAGAGTGAGTGTTAATTTGTACACCTTTGAGAGGTTTTGATGTGTGCTTAATACTTGGAATTGGTCTTTTGATCTTTCAGTGTTTGATACTGCGAGAAAAGTTTGTAGCAATTATATTAGTCTTGTCGGTCTTTTTTAATTCGATTTTCCACTTGATCTATTGTTCGTCTGACCCATTTGAATTTTCGACCTCAAAAATGGGATGAACAGGTAGCGCCCAGCAGGCATTAAGTGCCCTTTAGAGCCTTTCAGCTCAAACTGTTTTGAAGACGAACTTATGGTGTGAAGGGCGGTTCGTTGAGGTTGAAAACACCCCCACTAATGACCCCCCCCACTATTGCTTTTCTAGTGGTAGTGGAATGGTTTCAACATTTTGACATACGAATGTAAGCATTTTTTTTGACAAAACGTGCAATTTTTTCATTTTTAAATGTAATTTTCATTATTCACGGCTTTCCAGACGCAGGAGCCAGAAATTTTCATTAAATGTTTGGTATTAAGTTACTGACAAATTTTTACTTGCCATGGAATAATTTTCAACTTCTTATCACAAATTTTAGCATTTTTTTTTATAAAACCTGCAATTTTCAATTTTTTGAAATGTTTAGTCATTTTGTAGGTTTTTCCAGCCTCAAGAGCCAAATAACCTCCTCTGGGGTTTGACAATAGGTTACTGCATAGTTTCTATATGTAATGGAATGTTTTTTAGATTTTAAGGTCACAAATTTGAGCAGTTTTTAAAAAATATATTAGCAATTTCAAGTTTTCTGAATCTTTTTGATTTTTTTTCGGCACCAGGGTCCTAGGGACCTCCTCCAAGGTTTGATAACAAGCTGTTGCATAATTTCTAGGGTTAATGGAATGGTTATCAATGTTTTAATGACTCCAGCTTCAGCAATTTTTTGATAAAAAATTCTCGTCCCAAGTCCCAAGTTCAAATTTTGGGAAAATTATTATCTGTAAGTTTATGGATCTTTCTGAGCTAGCGAAACTATTTAAGCCTTAAAATAACCATATTGGATAGTCTCTTGAGACAATGAAATTGTTTTGAAGATTTTAAAATCTTGAATTTTAGCAAGATTTTGTTAAAATTTGCGATTGCTTTCAATTTTTTTTTTACTTTTGTCCTTTTCGGAGTTAAACGATCATCACTGACCACCAGAATTTTTATTTCTTGCAGATGGGTTACTTGACTCCAGAGACAAAAAATGGTTTTGAAAATTTTCTCTTAAATTTTGCAATATTTTGCAAATTTTTAAAGCAGTTTTTCTATTTGATTTATTTACTAACAGGGCTAGAAAACTAAAATTTGCCGCGTCGAATCAAGCTAATGCTAGCCTCACTAAACCGTGGCTAGCTACTGATGAAGCCAACCTGTCGTTCGAGAGCAATTCGCCCGACCTTAGTCGGTTGTTTTTCTTTTTTAATGGCCGCACAGCGATAGCTGGGGCTATTATTGGCTTTCTCGGTTTTTTACAATTCAAAGAATATGAATTGTATTGGGGTGCTGTCATTTTTTAAGATCTATTCACACATTTTCATGATTTTTGAAGTCAATTGGAGTAGTGATTTTGGTCACGCCGAAACAGGAAGTGGAGCGAACAAGCGAGTGGTTTTGCGGCGTGAAATTTTTTCGCTCTAAATGTAAAGTAGAGTGAGAAAACGTTGTTTGAACAAAAATTCGTTTTCTCGCTAGTGGCTTTTTGTTCACATGCGGCAATTTTACTTTGATTTTTACTGTTTTTCGATTTTTTGGATCGGATTTTATTCTAAATGGTTTTCTCAATCCATTAATAGTCCGTTCTAGGTCTAGTTTTCTGTTTAGTCAATGAAAATTTTTTGAATTGTACGTCAGGACTTGTCCTGCTATGTTTTTTTTCGTCGTCGCAATTTTTGTTACGACCATATGACGTCAGAAGCACTTCAAATCTGCTTTTTGTTCATTCGTTCATGCAATTTCAACTGAATTGCGTGCGTGACGTCGTTTTTCTCTCTCAGTTGAGCGAGTTTTTTTTTGCTCATTCGCGTGATTAAATTTTTGGTCACACTCGCGATTTTTGTTACGACCATATGACGCCACAACCAATTCAAATCTGCTTTTTGTTCATTCGTCCATGCAATTTCAACTGACTTGCGTGCGTGACGTCATTTTTCGCTCTTAGTGGAGCGAGTTTTCTTGTTCATTCGCGTGATTAAAATTTTTGTCACACTTGACTTACCTCACTCACAAAATTGACTTCCTCACTTTGAAATTGACTTTTATTTACTTTAATTCAAAGAGATAAGGTCAAATGGGTGTGTGTTACTCTAAATGAAGGTTAATAGAGAGCAGCTAATAGAGGCAGCAAAAACTTATACATATTTTTAAATCAAAATATAACATATCAGCCTTCAATGAAAAGTCGATTTTATCTGTCTTCTGTTTTTTTGAGACTGCAGATCTACGAAGCTATTGCGGCTATTTTCTGGCAATCGGCCAGCTATGTTTTCTGATTGGAGTTTAATTAATGCTTTCCATTAGGCCATTGAAACTGTTCTGTATAACTAATTAACGTATGTTGTACTTAGAGTTGTACTGAGTATTCTGTTTTTTTTTGTTCTGGGAATGACTTTGATGCAAACATGCTGTTTCACTACTACTGATTTTGCAAGTTAATATTGAAATATGCACGTTCAGTTCTGAAATACTCTGGGTGGTCAGCCTGGGTAATTAATACGGTGCTTTATATTGGTTAAAATGGTAAATCCCCGCCACCCCCGAGTTCATTGTATACCCAAATTACAGCGCACGTGTCATTGGTCATTATATGGTAAATCATTACTTAAAATGGCTCTTAAGTAATAATATGCACATACTCAGCGAGCGGCACACGGAAAACATCCCAAAAATTTTATGATATATTGTTTTATTTGCAGGACAACCCGAACCCGTGCAAGTGTCTGGGTATCTTTGGGCTGAGCACTCGGACGACAGAGGCAGACTTGAGAGATGTGTTTGACAGGTACCACGGATTCATGGATGTCAAGATTATCACTGATTACAACACTGGCGTCTCCAAGGGATACGGCTTCCTCAACTTCGAAACTGCAGATGATGCCAGACATGTAAATTCTTAACTTTCTTAGAATGATTCATAAGAGGGTTTCTTGAGAACGATCTCAGCTGAAATTCGCCTTGAAAAATCAATTCATACTTAATGACTGAGATCTTGATGATTGACCCCCTCTGCTCTCCTCCCCTCCCCTCTTTTCCCCTCCACTCTTTTCCCCTCCCCTCGTTTACCCTCTCCTCCCCTCCCATCACCGGTCTTTGTTAGCTTATAACTCAAACGACCCAACGCCTCGCATATGCTATTTTTACGCGTATGCTGTAAAATATAAAGTAATATTTTTCATTGGTCTGTATAAATGGTACGTCGGTTAGATCTTCTCTTTCCTATGTAGTGATTATTTTTCTTGCACAAACGCATGGTGTTGTGTGATAGCTGCGATAGTCCTGTTTTGAAGATTTTGGCATTATTTTGTGTGCTTCTTCATTTTTTAATATTGCTTTTCTGTTCCAGTTTTCTATTAAAATCTTCCTGCTTTGTTGTTTTGTGCAAAGAGGTGATACTAGAATTCTCGGCTGGTCTGATTTTACTGCAATAAACGATTTTTTTGTTCAGTTTTTGCATTTTGCTTTTTTAATTGCTCTTGAACGACGTTCATAGCAATTATTGTAAACGTGTTGGTCCTTTTCTATGCAAATTTTTCGCCCGACCATTTTGCGTTTTTCTTCTGGAACATTCTTTGACTTCTCAAGTGACTTTTTCGCGCTTTCGTTATTCATTTTTACGTGATTTTCATTGCTCTCACGTGGAAGTAAAGCTTGTTGATAATATAGAATTGGTTGCGGCATAGCAAAAAGAAGGGACTGAATGGTCAGTGATTCGGGTCAGAATCACAGAGCCGAATGGTCAGTGATTCTGGGTAGGGAGCGGGAGGTCAATGATTAAAATCCCCGTGTGGTCAATTTTTTTTCCACCCGCCTATCGTTTGAGAGCAATTTTTCCGACATTAGTCGGTTTATGTTTTGTTAATTAGTGTTTGTCATGTAACCAGTTTTTGATCCTGTTGATACGGTGATAAGGGATCGATTGCAAAAATACTTCAATTTTTTTTACCTTTTGGTTCTTCGTTTCGCTGCCCTTTCCTCGCTTTTCCGTCGTTTTTCTTGTCTATCCCTGAGTTTGTTGTTTTTTGAACATAAGCTATCTGTATAGCAAGCTTTTCTGCAAAAAATTTTTCGGAACAACTTTCAAGTGATCATTTTGCTTTTCTCATTTTAATTTCAATTGCTTCAAATAGATTTCTTTGACTTAGTAAATGGTTTATTTACTTTGCTTAATAAGTTTAGGTTATTATTGAGTAGTTGGCTGCTGTGAAATTCGAGTTTTACTTTGAATTGGTTGGGGAGTTTTCCTTCCAGGTTATGCTTTTTAATCATTTTTATAGGAAGGAATGTGAAGCAGGCAATTAAATGCGTCAAAAGATTGAGCCGTTTGATTGTTAAACAAAGCCAGAGATTGAGGCGAACAGAGGGGTTTTTAATTCATACCGATGTTTTTGAGAGCGAGAAGCAGATGCGTGGACAATTTTTCTGTAAGCGAGCGCAATTTTTGTTCACTTGCATCGTTTTCCGGAAGTTTTTTTGATTTTTTTGTCAAGAGAATTCAAATAGGCTATATTCATAGGTTTAAGTTACTATTGATGGCGTTTTCAGGTTCTGGGTTAACAACGTGAGTTTTATGCTCAATTTTTTGGAAGTTCTGCAGCCATTTGGCGATTTTTAGCAAATTTACTTGAGCAATTTTTGCCATGTTGTTGTTTTTTGCTTTTGTTGGGAGATTGAATCGACGCCCATTGTATGAAGGGGATTTTTTTTGCTTCAGTGTAGTGCATTTTCGATAGTATTGAACATTTTTGTGTTCAGAAATTTCAAAGCAATCCAGAAAATTAAAGTTTTTTGTCAATTTTGCTTGAAAATTAAGCTGTATGAGAGCCTGCTATTGCTCTTATTGTTGCTTAAACATTTTAGTGTTCTCAGTTTGATTAAAGAAAGGGTTTCGTTTTTATATGCGCCTCTGCCATGAAAGGAAAAAATTAAAATTTTATTTTTTAGAGACTGATTGTTTCTTTTTTTGTCTTATTTTTTTTCGTAAACGTTTCATTATGTGATAGTGTTCTGAAAGCATTGTTGTTTCCCAGTGACGACTCTTCGAGTCGATTCCTGAGTTCTCCAGCTCTCTATGGCTCAGCTTTTGTCTCGTCCAAAAACAACGCTTTCAGATAAATAGTACATACTGAAATGCTCATAGCAACTTCAAAAAAACCAGCTGAACCAAATACAATGATATAAATCAATTGTTCCCTAGTATAATAGATGATACATAAAACGAAAAGCTTTGTTAATTCTGCCGCAGCAATAGGAAAGGCATTATAGGCTCACAAATGTCTCTAAGAAATTGAATTCTGCAAAAAAATCCCTTCACACAATTTCATGCTTATTTGACGTCACATAGATAGTGCCACCGAAAGCAGGAAGTGGGTCGATAAATTGCATGGTTTTCCTGCGTCAGATTTTTATTTGAGAAAACGGTGTTTAACAAAAAATCGTTTTCTCGATAATGGTTTTTGTTCACCTGCGGCAATGTCTTGATTGTTCACTGGTTTTTCAATTGTTTGATCAGGTTTTTTCCGAATTGTTTTTCAATTCAATACTAGTCATTTCTAGTTTTAGGTTTTTCAGGTTTTTGAACATTTGTCGATAATGACCGTGGTATTCAGCGCGCTGATCCTAAAAGTATATACACTTTTGATTCTTTAATTTTTGAAACCATATTTGTCTGTTCGCCTGGCATCGTTCAACTGGTCTGCTGGTCAGGTGCAGCAGTTTTAAATTTTGCAGCCTATTAAATTTTGTTTCAGGACTTGTCCTCCTATGTTTTTATTTCGTCGTCAAGATTTTGGCTATGGCCATATGACATCACAATCACTTCAAATCTATTTTTTGTTCATTCGTTCGTGCAATTTCAACTGAATTGCGTTCTTGATATCATTTTTTTCTTATTTGACCTTGTTTCTCGTTCGTTCAAATGATCACGTGACTTACCTTAGTTTGATTTCTGCTCATTTTAATTGAAGATGATTAGGTTGACTGAGTGAAAGTTATTTGAAAGCAGCTAATACGACTAGCAGCAACACGTAAGTCATACAATTTCTTCAAGTTTAAATTTCGAAACCTTGGCAATTAGTAAAAAGAACCTGAAATTTTTTCCTGCGTTCTCTTTCCTTGGTTTCTTGTGACTGCTTCCACAAAGCTATCGCAGTTATTTTTTTAGGCAATATAACAGCTATTTTTATAAGACGTGCTCTTTAATGTGAAGCGGGAATTCTAGGAAAGAATCTGTTAACCATTGATTTTCTTGTTTTGCCTACAAAATTTTAATGCGATATAGAATGAAAATAGCTTTCATTTGATTATCGTTTTTAGGCCAAAGACAGATGCCTCGGAATGGACATCGATGGCAGAAACATCCGAATAGATTTCTCCACTACCACCCGACCCCACACTCCCACACCTGGAAAGTACATGGGCAAGCCAGCACAGTCATTCAGGCCTCGGTATGAACTCATTGCTGTTGAGCTTTTTCCAATGCCTCGATGAGCTTACCGTGATCATTTAATAGATTCGATTTCAAAATTCTTTGCGTTGCTTTTGGAGAAATCACTCTTATTCATCAATTGATCGGCAAAAATTGGCAGCCTTAGCTAATTGTAAAAAAAATGAAAGAGATATCAAATAATTTTGGTAATTTTGTGAAAGTTCAAGTATAAAGTGTAATAGTTGCCAATAGATGTGATCAAGTTATTAAACAGTGTCTTTGTCAACAGTTGAAGTGCTCGTGTTGATGTGTTATTATTTTTTTGTATAATTCAAGGTTTTGCTGACAGCAATTACCCAAAGACCTTATTTTCAGGGTGCTTTTAGTAAAATTTTTGAGTAAATGTTTCAGCGGTGGACGTGGCAGAGGTCGAGATTACTATCATTACGAAGGAGGTGGAGGAAGAGGGGGTTACGGAGGCGGCGGACGATACCACGACAGTCGGGGTGGTGGCGGGGGTTACTACGAAGGTCGAGGGTATCACGAGAGCCGGGGTTATGACAGCCGTGGAGGAGGTGGATACGAGGGGGGTCGTGGCGGTGGGGGAGGAGATTACTACTACAGAGATAGTCGAGATAGCAGAGACTATCATCATTACAGAAGACGATCCAGATCTTATTCCAGATCGCCACCACCAAGTGAGTGAAAAAATCTTATTTGCAATTAACTGTGACTTTCGATCGTTTTGATTTTTGATCGATGTGATTGTTTTGTACAACCAATTTTCGTAGGCATAATTGTGCAAAATTTATCTGAACGCAATTTATGGAATTAATTATATCCATTACTAGCTAATGTAGTTTGTCCCAAGCAGTTACTTTCCGAAGCTGTGAGCTGCATTGCGGCTCGCTCGTTCTTTTTACCACTTAAATCGTATTGGGTCACGGTCTTGTAAGACTCAGAGAGGAGTATCGATGAAGCGTCATTTTTTATTAGAAAAGTTTGTTGTTGAGGGTCAAACCATTTTTGCTGAGATTGGTCGACTAAGCTGCATCAGGTGTTTAGCGCGTTTTCTAGAGGTGACCATTTTAAATAGTTAGTAGGCGTTTTGAGACAGATGAATGCTCTCATTATTTTTGGCAATTTTAATTACGAAATAATCCAAAAATTGAGACAAAATGGACGTAATTTGCCAGTTTGTTTCTCAAACAATTGTCTTCTCGAGTGATGAGATTTATATTTGTCCTCAACCAATCAAACTTTCGTGCTAATTTTGCTTTCGTTTCTAAGTGCTTAAATGATAGAACACTTTATCACGGAATGACTGGGCTTTTTTCTGCAGTTTACGTAAGGTATTGTGTTCTGCTTTTGTTGCAAAGTACAGGATTACTAAAGACAGGTTTAGATTATAGGTTTATTGGTACATTTTTTGGGTAAATGTTTTCATTTTTTTCTTCGGTTACTGTTTGAGATCCTTCTTCTTGGATTGAAAAATGCCGTGTAAGAATCCTTATCGTTTAGATGGAACAGATTTGTTTAGTATCTTGTTGGTAAAAAAGATTTTAATTGCGTTTACGAATATTTTGAAATTGTGTTTCTCTATTCATAATCTGGTTCAGAATTTCCCCTACAATGAATTTATGAGGTTCCTAGAGTCTTGTTAGCAAAGATAAGAGAAAATTTTGTTTTGTTTCATTAATTGGTGAATTTTCTTTGACGGGTTGGATTTTAGTAGCTACAATAGCTAGTTATTATTGGCCTGAATTTGAATTATGCTGGCGTGCTTTCTTTTTTTTTGTGTTCACGAATTTTATTATCTCTGATCACAGACTGGGAATAGTTATTTTGGTCAATATTGTAATTTTTTGTTCAAGTGCGGCATTTTGACTTCTGTTTTCAAGTATTTTTGTGGAATTTTTATGCTTATACGAGTCAATTTTAGACATTTTCAGGTCTAGTTGTTCGTTTTGCCGTTGAAAATTCATTAAATTGTACTTCACTACTTTGTTCCTGTTTTTTAATTTGTCCTGATTTTTGTTACGACCATGAAGTCATTTTAACTTCAAGTCTGCTTTTTATGCAATTTTTAGCGGATTGCTTGTGTGGCGTCATTTTTCACTCTTAGCGGAGCGAGTTTTTTGTTCATTCGCGTTATTAGTTGCTTTAAAGGGAACTGTTTTGAGAAAACAATTTTATGGTGTGAAGGGCAGTTCTTAGTCTTTATCTTAAAAGTTTGACTCCTCCACCCTGTCACCCCTTCCCCCCGCCCCTCCACTTACCCTTCAACGCACCCCCAGACTACCATCCTTAACCTGACGATCTGAGGCCTAACCGCCCTCCCAATCCTAGCCACCCACCCACTCCGAATGCCAGCACCTGTGAGTCCCTGCTGGGTACTAACGAAGCCAACCGCTCGCCGGTCGTTTGAGAGCATTTCGTCCAAATTTAGTCGGTTATGTTTAAGTTTTTGGTCACACGTGACTTATCTCACTTTCAAAAGGACTGCCTCTCTCAAGTTGGTTTCAATTGATAGAGGTAATTTTCAACCTACTAAATTGTGGTGACGTCGGTTAGATCCGTTAGCGTCCTACAACTCGCTGGTCACAGTTGCCAGCATCAGTCATGACTTAAGAGAATTAAAGAACGCTTGAAATGACTTCTCTTTTCGATAAGAACATCAAATACTATCCAGTGATTTTATACAGATTTATAGATGATGGTGCCAGGAATATTTAATTTCCTCTCTTTGAATGAAATGAAAATATCAACCCCAAGATTGCTGTTTGTTGCTGAGTATGCCATGTCTCCTGTTATTCATCTGCTCTGTTTTCATCAATCAAAATTTTGTTTTGCTTTGCCAACTTTTCAACATTTTTCGGGAAGTGTTTCTAACTTCTTCAGAACGGTTTTGTTCTACGCTATTAGTGATCTATTCGCGTTTCAAAGATCGATTTAAATTGAACGGATTTGAAGCTGACAAACAAAATCACAAAAGAAAACAGGATAAAGCACGGTTGTAGATGCCAATTTTTCCTTTCTTATCTATTAATTGTTTCAGGTTGTAATGCTAATTGATATTAAACACTAATCGCAGTATCTTTTCTTTGAGCTGCTGGATTTAGTCTAAATTACAATTGAAATCAAATTATCGCCTGATTATTTAAAAAAAATAGTCAAATCATGTCTTTTCTATGTTTGTTCTTTGAGGTCGTGTGGATCAACTGCATATATTTTCCTTGATGAGAGTGGTTTCTAGTTCTAAAGAGCTGTTTACTGATAGCATTTTCTAGAACTAGTTTTTGTTGATTGCGTAAAATTTTGATGGCCTTTTTCTAGTGCTAACTGCACAAATAGTTTGTTAAATTTGACATATTCAAGTGTAAAGCATAGTTGTTGTGCAGGTTTTGAACTTGGAGGTAAGTATTTTTTGAAATACAATTACGATTATACTTGAACTGTTGAGTACTGCGTGACCCACAAGATTCAACAACAATGAGTGATGTGGAATAAAAGCGGGAATAAAACTCTGCGCCCACTATTTCACATCGTATTTTAAGTGTGTATTATTCAAATTCAAAATATGGTTTTGAAGAAGACTATCCTTTCATCAGGTATCTGCTGGGAATTAGAACGCGCCCTTATCGAATGTATATAATGAATATTTGCCCATAAAAAGCGGCGCCGTCTCGCGGGAGTTAAATTTTATTGGCTGCCAATAGTGAGGGTGTAGGTAGTACACTATCTATGTAGGGTGAATTTTGTCAAAACATGCTTGATAAATTTGGGTGAAAGTTGAGGGCGACCTCGTTTGTGGTTGTTTCGTAGATGGTTACCAATTGTGATCACCTGGCAACTGTGCTCGAAATTGTAATTCTTAAGCTGAGCTGAAAGTAATTTTGTGCCATGATAAACGGCAATTAGTAATTACTTTGAGGGTAATTACTAATTGCCGAAATCAAAAATTGAGGGTATATCAGATCGGAAAATCAAAAATTGAGGGTATATCAGATCGGAAAATCAAAAATTGAGGGTATATCAGATCGGAAAATCAAAAATTGAGGGTATATCAGATCGGAAAATCAAAAATTGAGGGTATATCAGATCGGAAAATCAAAAATTGAGGGTATATCAGATCGGAAAATCAAAAATTGAGGGTATATCAGATCGGAAAATCAAAAATTGAGGGTATATCAGATCGGAAAATCAAAAATTGAGGGTATATCAGATCGGAAAGTGGGAAAAACTGGGAAAAGTGTTAAAAATTGGAGGACTCGGCCATGGGTTGTCGTGAGAGAAAGGAAAATGCCAAGCCAGTTCATGATCGACATTTTGCAATAATCAGATCGCTTCTAGCGTTATTTTTAAACTTTGGTAGAAAATGAATGAATTGAAATACAGAAAATAAAGGATCACAATAACAAAAGCAACACCTGTTAGAGTTTCTACCGATTGTCTCTCTCGATTCTAGTTGAAGTTGTAATTTTGTGAAAATGAAGCAAAATTGATAAGCTTAGAGAAAAAAAGAATTTATGAAGCTTCCCAATCTATTATTCTGCGCATTTCGTTTGAACAAAATTGTTAGAATTACCCGAAGTTTTTCATATTTTTTAACATGCGAGGTAAAGATAAAAATAGATAAAAAGCTACAAAGATAAATTCTCGCAAAACACAGAAATGTGTTTTTATCCAATTTGTCCAGTTAAAATGCTTATCAACAATTATTTTGAACTTCTTTGTGTTTAAAGTGAAATATACTATTTGCATTATTTTTTACTAGAACGACCAAAAGTCGGTTTATAAAATATTTTCAACGGAAAGTTTAAGCGATATAATTTGAAGAAATGAATAAATAAAATTTTTGCTCGCAGTTTGTTTTGTTGAAGAAAAACCCATCTTAAGCTTACTAAGAAGTGTCAAATGTTTTTCCGTTATGAACGTGAGTTTTGCATTTCCGTTGTCGCATTTTCTTAATTTTAATTTTTGGAATTAAGGTGAAATAGTTTAATTAGTCAGTTAATTTTATGAGTAAGTCGATAAATTTACAAACCAGCAATTTTTATATCGATAATCACAAAACTAAAATATTACAATATAAGAAAAGCACTAAAAACTCTTATTGATGCTATTGTAATCGATATTCCTAGATGTCCTGTTTGGAACTCTGCCGCTTCATCATTTGCCCATATTGATCTGTTTTTGATCTGCTAATATCGATAAAGTTGAAATGTTATCTCAGAGGAATTGTTTTAGCTTTTTAATAGCCGTATAGTGATTGATGTGGCTGTTATTTATCTTCCTGTAGTTCTTTCCTTTCGTATGTCGTCTCAGTCGGTTTTTCTTGCTACTGTTTGCCCGAGCACAAGCTCGAAACAGTATTTTTTTCAGAGACTCCTAATTGATCTTGAATGAAGTTCCAGACCATTATTGTAGACGTGTGTGTCTTATGCAAAATTTTTGCCTGAACTTTTTTTTTCTGCGCTGTTGTTGTTTTAGCATTCTTCTGTCTCAAGCGACGTTTTCGTGCTTTACTTGTGGTATTTGGCGTGATCTCACTTGCTCTTATACCTAAGAAAGTTGACTGCTAAATTCAAGGCAAATTTTCTTCATTGGTTCATAAAGGTACTTTATTGGTGCATAGTTTAGCTTAAATTAAAAAAGCTTAAATTAACGTTCAAAAACAATGTAGGAAACTTTAATTGAAGGCGGCAGAGTGTACCATAATCAACAATCAATTTTAACAGAACTTTATTCCTAAAAATTCACGTTCTATTCAATGAGAAATTATATGAAACCAAATCAGTTTGTTTCAAATTTTTTTGAAAGACAGGTTTTTGGTCTCTTTTTCCCTCAATTCTTTACGTGTTTCAATGGAAGTCAATTTAGTCAATCGTGGAAATTTTTGTGCTTACTGAAATTGTTAGAAGATTGTTGGTCGTGAAGGGTTTTTTGAATATAGGGGAGATTGTGTTTTGCTTTATTTCAGTAATTTTTGTGTAATGTGTGGTCAAAATCTCAAATTGGATTATTTCGGCTTTGGGGAATATGTTTTGTTTATCCGACCTGAAATTTTTACACCTCGGGCTTTTGAGAAATTTAAAATTTTGTCTAAGATTTTCTAATCAGTTTACAGCCAACCACGAAATTATAGCTACCCCATTGTGGTATGTTTACCATGGTTGGGGGGGGGGGGGGCTATACGTTATCTGAGCACTAAGATGAGGGGCTATAATGGGAAAGACCCACTTTTACAAGTTTGATATTAATAAGTTTCTTCAATAGGAGTAATATGTGCTGTGACGGGCGCTGAGTCTTAAAACAAGAAAATTCGCAAAATTTATCAATTTATTATATACATATAGTTGATGGGTTAAATTTTGTCTAAAATTCTGTTAAAAATTAAAATTGCGTTTCAGGACGATATTGAGTGAACGTGAAAGTGGCAACCACTGATCTGATTTTGCTGTCTCTTATCAGCCGTGACAACTTCTCAACCTATGAAATTGTTCAGATGCTGAGAAAACTTGCGAACGCAATGAAGACTTTCATCATGAAAGCCAACGTTTAAATTCTTGGAAGACATTTTCAAAGTGTAAGTTAAGTTTGGATTTCAAGAGAGAGCCTTTTCACTGTTGAACTGTTCTGTTAAGTTATGCAATAATTTTTAGACCTGGTCTCGTTCTTATGGAGGAATAAAAAGTGATTGATCAAACAAAGTCGATTCAATTTGAAAGAAATTAGACTTAAAAAACGAAGTAATAAATGCTTGACTAAATTGGAAGTTGGGCGTGATTTATTTAACTTTGTTACCAAATGAGGGGGGGGGGCAATTTGATGGAGACTTTTCCTCGAGAAAGATCTCCCAATGCCGGGATGGGGGGGGGGGGGGGGTCCAAACTGATGATGACCTAAATATGAGAAAAGTAAAAACGACTGTTTAGAAGTTTGTTAGGACGAGAGGGCGCATAGAAAGGATAAAGATCAATATGTAGGGCATATAATTGACGGTTTAATTTTTAATGGGAACCCTGTTTTGGTAAATGACAAGACGTTGTTAAACATGACCAAAATAATTAGAGTATGAATAATTTTTTAATAAAAAAATAAACCATCAGATTGAGACCTTGTCTAAATTTGTTGAAATTTGATATACTCGATATGAAAGAGGATTTGGTTGTTGTGACTGTTGTATGATAATGATTTCTTGTTACAAGTTTTTCTACTACTAACTTTTTACAAGTTGCAAATTTGATTTAAACAATGCATTTCTCTTGTTCTGTTAAAAGCAATTTCTCATCTTATCTCAGTTTCTGTTTTTAAGGTCGCGTGAAGCGACGAGCGCTGAAAGAAGGATTAGAACCGAAGATATGAAAAATTGTGAAAATTGAAGAAAACTGAAAATATGAAACGTTCAAATGAATCAAGCTAATTTTCAGTCCGAAGACCGAAGTTGATAGTTTTAAAGAACGATTTTTTGGAGGAACGAAGGCGATAATATATATTTTGAAGAACAACAACACATTTTGCGGAAGAAATTAAGAAAATGTCAATGCGAAGTTTCCGCAATTTAGAATTCATCACTTCAAATGAAGGCTTTTGGACCTCAAAAGTTTCACCGATATGAAAATTTTCGGCGAATTGAATATAAGGTTGGAAAAAGGGGTAGAGAAAATGGCGATTGGTGCGCGCTTGTGAAAAAATTGCTGCAATAAATGAAAAAATTACGGCACTAAATGGATCAAAGAGTGTGAAAATTTTGAACGAAGTTGAATTTTTCCCAAAATGTTGGCACGCCTTTGTACTATTGAACGGAAAGCACTAATATGGATGCTGCTTTTCGCTTTCTATGACAGCTTAGATTGTAATGAAGATTTAACAAGAAATTTAATAGAAGAATGTTGACAATTCAACTATGTTTAACCTCGAGTCGCCAAATTCTGGTAAGTTTCATAGGATTTTTTCCGTTTGTAACCGCCCCCCCCACAGCTTAGTGGGCGCATATTATTTGCACCCCAGACGCACGGGCTATATTTTTACATAATGGTTTACTATGTAATGTTACGGTCTGTATGGGGGCGCATAACGTACTGAGGGGTACAAACGGAAAAGATCCGTTTCATAATTGGAACTTGAAACAGCATAGATCAAGCTGCATGTTTTTGTAGTGTTTGCACGTTTGAATATCATCTCTCGCAATCATTTCTGTTTCCATTCTAAGTCCAGAAACTAATTCCCTGTTTTCGATTTCATCTGATTTGTTTGCATTCGGTATGATCACTATTTGATTCAGTCATGTCTAACAGAGGGTGTTCTTGATTTCTCTCGAAAAATGAAAAGTCACCAACTGTCAATTGCATTGAATTTAAAAGTCGTTCATTGAAACCAACAGATGAATGCAGATATTTAGGTTTTATTCTTGACAAAGAGCTGACATTCCAAAAACAAATTTATAATGTGATCAGTAAAAGTGCTTTAGCTATCAGATCAATTTATTTGGTACGCCATCAAAGACCTTTAAAAGCTCGAATAAATCTCTTTAGAACACTTTTTTGTCGCTTTTAGAATATAGTGCAATATTTTTTCAAAGTTTGTCATCCTACTCAATTGACAGAATAAACAAACAATTTAGATGGGGCATATAAGTTTGCTTTTTTCGAACCAAATGTGACAGTGCTCATAATCTACTTCCAGAAAATAAAATATTTTCCGCAGAACTTCAAATAGCAAAAGCTTCATTAAATAGACTTTTAGACATTGTCCAACAAACAAACATACTAGAGCAAAAGAAATTCAGAATAATTGGAGACGTTGAAATTAAAGTAAATAATCGTACATATGATTTTTCTCTCAACAAAATGTAAATCAAAAGGGAGTCAAAATACAATTATAAGAAATTTGGTTCGTAAATGGAATAAACTTCCCAGAGTTGTAAGAAAGGAAAAATCAAAGAATAAATTTTAAAAAATTTTGAAGAAGCGATGCAAAAAAGACACGAACGGGTTCCAATAGACAAAAAAATTGAAGGCTTAAAAAGTTTATTTTTATATAATTCACGAAAACTAGAAACTCAACCTTAATTTTTTAATATTTTATTTAGTTATTCAAAGGGAAGTTGTATGTTTGATTTTTTCTTTTACAACATGTAACTTTAACCTTGTGGTTATTCGATTTTACATGTTTGAGATTTGAAAAAATTTTTTTGGTCCCTTCTGGTTTGTTGTTTACTCAACTTTGCGTGTGGCACATTTGACTTATTTCGAATTACTTTTTTCTCGCATGAATTCTTAATTTTTAATCAACTATCGTTTCAGAAACACGTTGAAGAGCTTACCGGTAAAAATTTTTTTGGTAGCGCCCTACGTGTACTGAAAAAATATAATAGTGGCGAAATTCTGCTTTGGGAATAGATAATCTTTTTTGCGCTGTTTTCTTGTGAATTGCTCTATGATGAATGGCGAAATAAAATGGTTCTTTTCGACTTTCCAATTAAAATGTCACTCATAAGGTTGACATCATCTTGAGATTATATTTTGAACAGCTGCTTTTCGAAAAATTATATGCAAAGAGATGCTGGATTCTCACAATCTTTTTTATTTATTGAAAATTTTTTTGAGCCGCTATTTGACCCTGATATTGATCAGTTTTAGTTGCTTGTATGAGAATCTAGGAAATGTAATATTGGTAAGTGTTGTTTGATCGGTTCGTAGCGTGACTCTCGAACTTTAAGACTACTTTTAAGTCAAAGAAACTGAATTTTATAATGGAGTTCCTTAATGGAAAGGTTTATCCAGGTGTAAGGCGAACGATCAAGATAAATATACTGCCGTACACGTGTGTGTGTGTGTGTGTGTGTGTGTGTATGAGAGCACGTCTGTGTCCACGGGTTTGTGTAGTAAGTATGTTGCTGATTTTCTACTAGTTGTTTTTACTGGCTTTGATAATCTCAACTCATCTGTTATGTTACCTTCTATTTTTTGTGGAATTCGCGGATCGATTTCGCAGCTATATTTGGCACTCGACCGGCTGTAATTTTGAGCAAAGAGTTCTTTGTTTCAAAAAATTTAGAGTTTTTTAAACCTTTTCTTGCGTGTTTGAGTCACCGTTCATGTTGAGCCACCCAGTCATTATTTAACAATTATAAAATTACTCCCTCGATAACTTCGATCTAAAGCTTCCGTTTAACGCCGAAGAGTTTCATTTTTTTGAGAATGATGCGTTTTTTTATTTTGTTGCCTGCGGTCCCATTTTGTGTTTGAAAAGAAATCGGTCAGTGTCAACCCAATTGAAGGTCAAAGCTTACCGAACAGCTCGCTCAATTAGATCTTCAATGCATTAATGGTTTGATAAAGGCAGACATTAGCTTTGGAACCCCAAGACTTTCAATTTTGAAGCTTTTAATAGCCACCGTCAGCCCCTCAACTACTATTTAAGCGCTTCATTGAATTGTCTGATCATGTCTTCGTTTGCCCAGAATCAATGGACTCCAGTTAGAAATTATGACACAATTCAAATATAGGTATTTATGTGCCAATTATTTCCGTATTTATCGGTTTGATCGAAAATTTTTGCTCGTTGACGTTCTTTTGGTTATGTTTTTTTTTTATTTTCCGTGCTTGTCTTTTGAGTAAACGTTCAGAACTAATTGCAGATTTTTTAATAATTGCGCTCGAAGGATTCTAACTTTAATAGCCGCATAGCGATAGCTGGGGCTATTATTGGCCTTCTCTTGGTTTTTTACAATTCAAATAGTTTGAATTTTTTTAAGATCTGTTCAAGGGCGCTGTCTTTAAGATCTGTTCACACATTTTCATGATTTTTGAAGTCAAATTGAAGTGATCATTTATCACGCCGAAACAGGAAGTGGAGCGAAGAAGTGAGTGGTTTTGCGGCGTGAAATTTTTTCACTATAATTTTAAAGTAGAGCGAGGAAACGGTGTTTGAACAAAAATTCGCTGTCTCGCTTGTGGTTATTTTTCACATGCGGCAATTTGACGTTAATTTTTGCTGATTTTTTCATGATCGCATTTTTTTTCATGCTGGTTTTCCCAATCTATTCATAGTGCATTCTTGCTCTAATTGGTTTGTTTATTTAGTGAAATTTTTTTGAGTTGTTTCAAGACTTAACCATTTTTAAAATTCGCTTGACTTTTTGATTACGTTATTCGTTTTATATCAGTCACGATTTTCACGTTTGACTCGTAACTTGCCCCCGATAAAGCCCGTCATTAAGTCATAGTGCATTGTGCATTAGGTTATCAAAGTTCGTTAGAGCCATTACTGGCCGACATTGATAAGTTTATTTGCTCTCGGGTTAAAAGCTGAATTAAGTATAGTTTTAAAATGTAACTGAAACTGCACAACACAGTAGAAAAGTTTTTGACACTTAAAAAATTTCGATCTTTCTTCTGTTCAAATCCCCAAGTAATTCATACATTTGATATTATCTTGAGATTATATTTTGAGGAGCTGCTTTTAGAAGAATCTGATGAAAAGAGGTGTTCGATACTAAAAATCTTTTTCAACTATCTTTGCGCCGCTATTTGATGCCTCATGTTGATAAATTTTAGCTTTACAGCAGCTTTAAAAATTGCAGTGACGGTTCTTTCATGGTTTCGTAGCTTAACGCTCATTCATTTTACATCTGTTCGCAGATTAGCTGAAAATGTCACTTTATCTTGGTTTTTCCTCTTTAACTGCATTTGCGCGCGTGCTGTAATCTTTTACTCTCCCAACCACCATTTTCTCGATTGATTAATAGACGCCGTCAGCCACTCAAACGGCTATTATTTAGGAGCTCTCCTTTTTCTTTTAATTCGCTTTACCTTTTGATCACTTTTTTCGTTTTACATAAGTCACGATTTTCACGCTTGACTTCTGACTTATCTCACTCACTGTTTCAACTGAATGGATTCTAAATTCTTCACGCATTGAACTATGCAATATAGTGAATACGGTCAATGTCAAAAGAACAAAATCAAACGAAAGGGGATAAATCGATAAGCCCGGTCATTAAGTCATAGTGCATTAGGTTATCAAAGTTCATTAGAGAGGGTTCTAGCTTTTATTAGTATTAAGCTCAATGCCCTCCAGTTTTGAAGCTGACGTAAGTATATGTCTTTTTGTTTTTTAATAGCCGCCCTCATCTTCTCAGCCGGCTCTTATAGCTTTTTTACAATTCAAAGAATTTGAATTGTATTGGTGCGCTGTGTTTTTTTTAAGATGTGCTCACACATTTTCAATGACTTTGATCGTTCAAAACGGGATAAACTGGTAAAGCCCAGCGGGCATTAAGTTTCATTAGAGACCCAAAGTGGGCTTTAGTTGTCCTTCAAGTGCTAATAGTGGTGCAGCTGCTGGGATGGCCTTAATTTAAGGTTAAAAGGTCTTTTTTAGGAGTTTTTGAGCTCAAAATGGTGCAATTTTTAATGTTTTTGTATTTTTTTGAGTTTCTATGTTTGATTAGTTTTAGGTTGAAGTTTTTAAAAGTTGATTAAGGTTGTTTACGACACAAAATTGCTTGTTATGACCATTTTATGAGCTATAAGTTTTGGTACTACAAACACAAACTCGCGAAAGGATACTAATTTTTGCAATTTTTTTCAGGTTTTTTTGAAAATGTTTGTCATTTTTTTGAGTTTTTTTTAGCTCTAGGTGCCAAAAAACCTGCTCTAAAGTTTGACATAGGGTTTTATGATAGATTACTGCATAGTTTCTAATGCTAATGGAATTGTTTTCAACTTTTTGCCATCATGAATTTCAGCATTTTTTGACAAAGCTTGCAATTTTTTCATGTTTTTTGACATTTATTGTCATTATTCAAGTTGTTTGAGTCCCAGGTGCCAGAAAACCTCATTAGCGGTTGGATGATAAGTTACTGAAAAATTTTTAGTTGCCATAGAATAGTTTTCAACTTTTGAATATCACAAATTTTAGCAATTTTTTTTGACAAAATTCGCATTTTTTTCAGGTTTTTGAAAATTTTCGTCATATTTTCAATTTTTCCAGCTTCAAGGACAAGGCAATCTCCTTTGAGGATTGTTAATAGGGCATTTCATAGTTTCTTTTAACAATGAAAGGGTTTTTAATATTTTAGTGTCTCGAATTTCAGCATTTTTTTAAATAAAATCTGCAATTTCTTCAAGGTTTCCTAAAGTTTTTGTCAGTTTTTGATATTCGTCCATTCTCAAGTGCGAGAAAACGTATTCCACGTTCTGATTAAAAAATAGTGCATGGTTTTTAGTTTCAATGGATTTGTTTTCAACAATTTAACCTTTCGACTTTGGAATTTTTTGGATAAAGTTTGCAATTTTTTTCAAGTTTATTCAAAACATTTGTGCTTTATTTATTTTTTCTTGTCTCAGTAGACAGGTAGCCTCATACAGTGTTTGATAGTATGCTATAAAAAAAATTATTAATCGCTAGGGGCAATTGAATGGCTTTCAACAATTTAATAGAACGAATTTCTATTTTTTGAAGTTTGAAATTTTGTTTAAAAATTATTGCCTATCAATCTATGAGCCAATGAGTTTTTTAAAGCTTGGAATTGGGTTACTGGATAGCCTCTAGAGACATAGAAATCATTCTGAAGGGATTTATATCACTATTTTTAGCAGCATTTTCTGATAATTTGCAATTGATTTCTATTTTTTTTCTTAAATTTTTTGGTCATTTTCGAGTTAATCATCGATCTTCAAGGGCCAATGAATATTTCAGGTTTTGCAGATATAATACTGAACCCATTTCAGAAACAAAAATTGATTTTGAACAGATTTTTGAAATAGGTATTTTTAAAGGGAAAAATTTTGCCTTAGTTTTGAAAGCTTCGAGTTTTAGCACTGAGTATATTTTGTTTAATTTTGATTCTTTTCTCATTTTTTGAGATGATTTTGTTTGTGTTCTTTCTGTAATTGTTCAATTGATCTGCTGGTCAGGTAGAGTACGTCTGAGGTTTTCATTCAATTCTTTGATTTGTATTTCAGGACTTGTCCTGCTATGTTTTTTTTACTTCGTCGAATAAAAAAATGTTTCGCTTTACCTCATTTTGCCGCTTTTTCAACATTTTGCGTGATATCTTTTTGACTTCTCTAGGCTAGTTTCTCTCTTTTCTCATTCTGCTAAAAGTGATTTTGAACATCAGTTTTTAGGTTGAAGTTTTTAAAAGTTGATTAAGGTCGTTTACGACACAAAATTGCTTGTTATGACCATTTTATGAGCTATAAGTTTTGGTACTACAAACACAAACTCGCGAAAGGATACTAATTTTTGCAATTTTTTTCAGGTTTTTTTGAAAATTTTTGTCATTTTTTTGAGTATTTTTTAGCTCTAGGTGCCAAAAAACCTGCTCTAAAGTTTGACATAGGGTTTTATGATAGATTACTGCATAGTTTCTAATGGTAATGGAATTGTTTTCAACTTTTTGCCATCATGAATTTCAGCATTTTTTGACAAAGCTTGCAATTTTTTCATGTTTTTTGACATTTATTGTCATTATTCAAGTTGTTTGAGTCCCAGGTGCCAGAAAACCTCATTAGCGGTTGGATGATAAGTTACTGAAAAATTTTTAGTTGCCATAGAATAGTTTTCAACTTTTGAATATCACAAATTTTAGCAATTTTTTTTGACAAAATTCGCATTTTTTTCAGGTTTTTGAAAATTTTCGTCATATTTTCAATTTTTCCAGCTTCAAGGACAAGGCAATCTCCTTTGAGGATTGTTAATAGGGCATTTCATAGTTTCTTTTAACAATGAAAGGGTTTTTAATATTTTAGTGTCTCGAATTTCAGCATTTTTTTAAATAAAATCTGCAATTTCTTCAAGGTTTCCTAAAGTTTTTGTCAGTTTTTGATATTCGTCCATTCTCAAGTGCGAGAAAACGTATTCCACGTTCTGATTAAAAAATAGTGCATGGTTTTTAGTTTCAATGGATTTGTTTTCAACAATTTAACCTTTCGACTTTGGAATTTTTTGGATAAAGTTTGCAATTTTTTTCAAGTTTATTCAAAACATTTGTGCTTTATTTATTTTTTCTTGTCTCAGTAGACAGGTAGCCTCATACAGTGTTTGATAGTATGCTATAAAAAAATTATTAATGGCTAGGGGCAATTGAATGGCTTTCAACAATTTAATAGAACGAATTTCTATTTTTTGAAGTTTGAAATTTTGTTTAAAAATTATTGCCTATCAATCTATGAGCCAATGAGTTTTTTAAAGCTTGGAATTGGGTTACTGGATAGCCTCTAGAGACATAGAAATCATTCTGAAGGGATTTATATCACTATTTTTAGCAGCATTTTCTGATAATTTGCAATTGATTTCTATTTTTCTTAAATTTTTCGGTCATTTTCGAGTTAATCATCGATCTTCAAGGGCCAATGAATATTTCAGGTTTTGCAGATATAATACTGAACCCATTTCAGAAACAAAAATTGATTTTGAACAGATTTTTGAAATAGGTATTTTTAAAGGGAAAAATTTTGCCTTAGTTTTGAAAGCTTCGAGTTTTAGCACTGAGTATATTTTGTTTAATTTTGATTCTTTTAAATTTCTCATTTTTTTGAGATGATTTTGTTTGTGTTCTTTTTGTAATTGTTCAATTGATCTGCTGGTCAGGTAGAGTACGTCTGAGGTTTTCATTCAATTCTTTGATTTGTATTTCAGGACTTGTCCTGCTATGTTTTTTTTACTTCGTCGAATAAAAAAATGTTTCGCTTTACCTCATTTTGCCGCTTTTTCAACATTTTGGGTGATATCTTTTTGACTTCTCTAGGCTAGTTTCTCTCTTTTCTCATTCTGCTAAAAGTGATTTTGAACATCAGTTTTTAGGTTGAAGTTTTTAAAAGTTGATTAAGGTCGTTTACGACACAAAATTGCTTGTTATGACCATTTTATGAGCTATAAGTTTTGGTACTACAAACACAAACTCGCGAAAGGATACTAATTTTTGCAATTTTTTTCAGGTTTTTTTGAAAATGTTTGTCATTTTTTGAGTTTTTTTTAGCTCTAGGTGCCAAAAAACCTGCTCTAAAGTTTGACATAGGGTTTTATGATAGATTACTGCATAGTTTCTAATGCTAATGGAATTGTTTTCAACTTTTTGCCATCATGAATTTCAGCATTTTTTGACAAAGCTTGCAATTTTTTCATGTTTTTTGACATTTATTGTCATTATTCAAGTTGTTTGAGTCCCAGGTGCCAGAAAACCTCATTAGCGGTTGGATGATAAGTTACTGAAAAATTTTTAGTTGCCATAGAATAGTTTTCAACTTTTGAATATCACAAATTTTAGCAATTTTTTTTGACAAAATTCGCATTTTTTTCAGGTTTTTGAAAATTTTCGTCATATTTTCAATTTTTCCAGCTTCAAGGACAAGGCAATCTCCTTTGAGGATTGTTAATAGGGCATTTCATAGTTTCTTTTAACAATGAAAGGGTTTTTAATATTTTAGTGTCTCGAATTTCAGCATTTTTTTAAATAAAATCTGCAATTTCTTCAAGGTTTCCTAAAGTTTTTGTCAGTTTTTGATATTCGTCCATTCTCAAGTGCGAGAAAACGTATTCCACGTTCTGATTAAAAAATAGTGCATGGTTTTTAGTTTCAATGGATTTGTTTTCAACAATTTAACCTTTCGACTTTGGAATTTTTTGGATAAAGTTTGCAATTTTTTTCAAGTTTATTCAAAACATTTGTGCTTTATTTATTTTTTCTTGTCTCAGTAGACAGGTAGCCTCATACAGTGTTTGATAGTATGCTATAAAAAAATTATTAATGGCTAGGGGCAATTGAATGGCTTTCAACAATTTAATAGAACGAATTTCTATTTTTTGAAGTTTGAAATTTTGTTTAAAAATTATTGCCTATCAATCTATGAGCCAATGAGTTTTTTAAAGCTTGGAATTGGGTTACTGGATAGCCTCTAGAGACATAGAAATCATTCTGAAGGGATTTATATCACTATTTTTAGCAGCATTTTCTGATAATTTGCAATTGATTTCTATTTTTTTTCTTAAATTTTTTGGTCATTTTCGAGTTAATCATCGATCTTCAAGGGCCAATGAATATTTCAGGTTTTGCAGATATAATACTGAACCCATTTCAGAAACAAAAATTGATTTTGAACAGATTTTTGAAATAGGTATTTTTAAAGGGAAAAATTTTGCCTTAGTTTTGAAAGCTTCGAGTTTTAGCACTGAGTATATTTTGTTTAATTTTGATTCTTTTAAATTTCTCATTTTTTTGAGATGATTTTGTTTGTGTTCTTTCTGTAATTGTTCAATTGATCTGCTGGTCAGGTAGAGTACGTCTGAGGTTTTTATTCAATTCTTTGATTTGTATTTCAGGACTTGTCCTGCTATGTTTTTTTTACTTCGTCGAATAAAAAAATGTTTCGCTTTACCTCATTTTGCCGCTTTTTCAACATTTTGCGTGATATCTTTTTGACTTCTCTAGGCTAGTTTCTCTCTTTTCTCATTCTGCTAAAAGTGATTTTGAACATCAGTTGCTCAGCAAAGCAATTCAAAATGAACAGAGTCAGTATAAAAAATTGAAGTCAGAAGTAGAAACGGGATAAACCCATAAAGCCCAATTTTAGATGCCCGATATTTGAACGTCGTTCCTATAAGTCTTAGTTACCATCTCTTGTGCTTATTGGTATTGATAGTAGCCCCTGTAGCCTCTCTCTAAGAAACATATTCAACTGCGAAGAAATGCCATCAAAATAAATCGGACTTAAAAATGTTTTTGTACAAAATTCTTTTTTTCAATATCTTCTATTCTTTTAATCCCAATCATGCTTATTGGAATCAACGGCGGCTATTTTCCGGCAATCTGCCGGGTATGTTTTCTTTTTCTGTTTCAATCCCGATGTGTGTCTAGCGCGTGAACTGTGGCTATTTTCCGGCAATCTGCCGGCTATCTTTAGATTTTGAGCTTGTTTGAACCAGTCAGCAAAATGACTCTCGAACTTTGGGCAAAAAAGTGGAATGTGAATTGTGTAATGGAGCTCCCTAATAAAAAAACGTTTCTCCTGAATTTTGCTGATAGCTTAAAATAATTTATTGCTGTTTTTCCATTGCCTTGTAACTGGCTTCGATAACTTCATGAACTCAATGGTGTATATGTTTCTATCTCTACTTTGGGGGACGTGGTTCTATTTCTCAGCTTTTTTGGCAGTCGGACGTCTGAATTTTTTCATAGCCACTGTTTTCATGTTGAGCCCTCGAGCCACTTTTAAATAAATGTAAAATGACTCCTCCAAAACTTATTGGTGATCAAACCCCGAAAAGTGGATGAAAATATCAACACGGCCCATAAAGGCTCTTTGTACTCAATTTCCGGGTTGATTTTCATCCTCTATTTTGATCACCAGCTAAACGTATATTGACCCACTATTCAAATACGTTCCCTACTTTTTCCGTGATATTTAGACTAAACGTGTTTCTTTCAAAGAATGTTATGTTTTTTGATACACCTTAGATCCTTATTTTCCATATCCTCTAATGTCGCCCCTAAATAAGCTATTTTATTTTTCAGAATATGTGAGTTCTCACTTACCAACTGAACTGTCAAAGGCGATATTCGGAAGAAGTTTTAATGAATGAAAGAAACAGTTGAGTTTACATTAAGATCTTCGGTTTGCTGAGATTTTGGAGAAAGCAATATTGTTAGGTTATGCTATCAATTCTGCAGCCATATTAAGTTAATTGCCAGTAAGGGTGAAAATGGGCGTGAACCAGAATGAATTGTCGCCCGAAGAAAGTCAGCTGATGGCCAAGCATGCCCTGCTAGCAGAGAGACAGAAAGAACTGGAAGACTTGAGACAACGGTTGGTAACATTTTAATTCATAGTCACGTATTATCTAATTTTTGCATCATTTTTGTATCAATTATCACGAATGCAACGCATTGTATAAATCGATGCTAGCAGTTATAATTCAAAGACGTTTTTAGTGCGCATATACAAGTTCACGAGAAGAAAAGAGTATATTCAAACTGCAAAACAGTGCGCTTCGTTTTATTAGATTTTTCCATGCGTCTAATGTATAGAGTTTTCAATTGATTATTTCCACGATTTAGATTGGTTTAATATACCATCTTATAAAGTTAAGTTAGAAAGAATAATGAATTTCGAGTCAGAATTAGACTACTATAGTTCTGACTGATATTATCATTGTATTATAAAATTTTATATAGTTATTAATATAATAAATTAGCTTAATAATTATTCTACTATGATAAACTTCAATAATTCGCATCTCGGCTACCTGGTTTAGTATTTTACTCTGCCTTTTTGCAATGTAAATTTCTAAATTTCACTTTCGCAGTTGTATTCTTTTCACGGCGATCAAAAATGTTTTTATGAAATAAAATGAAACCCGATTTGGAGTTTTTTGCAAGTACTGCTGTTGAACGGAAAGATCAGTGATTGTTGTTGATTGAATAAGTTATCAATTAATTTCAACAGGTACCGAGAGATGCAAGAGCAACAGAAGAAGGCTCAGAAGTCAATTGCGGCTGAGACTCCAGGACAGGCTACTGAAATTGCAAAGGTATTGTGAGAAACAGACACACCCTGGTTGAAATGAACCATAGGAACGTTATTTGATCCATTTCTTAATGAGGGCGTTGGGCCATTGAATGGCAAATTGTTAAGCTCTTGGATCTGTAATCGGATATAGGTTTTGTCACCTTCAAGCAGGTCTAAAAATTATATGATGTCAATGATCCGGCGAAGTCGGATCATTTTATTAGATTAGCTTAGAAGTATAATATACCGCAATTTTTCAAGATGTGGCGATTCTGAAAAGCTTCTGAAACTATCTCGGATCTCTCTGAATTAAATCGCCCCACCTGTCATTCGAGAGCAATGTGTCCAACCTTAGTCGGTTTATGTTTATCTATGTTCCAGAAATTGGCAGCAAGTGGTCAATTGATAACGAACAAGTCTTCTGGTTCGCGGACTACCGGCTTCAAAAGAACAGCCAAGGCCATGAAGGCTCCGGTCTCGGAGGAGAAGCTCTTCAATGAACTAGACGACGAAGCATTCTCAATGAAAGAAACCCCACGAGTGTCAAAAAACGAAGACGAAATAGATATATCGCAGGTTTTTGAGCCTTTTTATTTGAAAAGATTGGCTGTAGAAATCGAACAACTAAAGGTTTCAAATTATTTTTTTCGTTTTGAAAACGGACCGGCATAAATTTATAAAATTTATAAAATTAAATTGTTAAACTGTTCTTTGAATCCATTTTCATAAATATTTCTCTTTCAATAGATTTTTAATTGCTCCCAAACAAAGTTTCTGCCAATTATATTAGTCCTGCGGTCTTTTTTTCGCAACTTTTCGTTTGCCCGATGTCTGAACCTTTGTGCTGTTTTAGAGAAATAAGCTTTGTGAGATTGCGGTTCTTTAAGTTTGACCACCCCCCCCCCCCCCCCCCTCACTTCACCCGATGTTAGTCGGCTATGTTAACTAATTATTTGCACTCGGATAACTTTTAAAACTAATGCAGTAATCGTGTGTTTTTCTTATGTTAAATTTCTTCTGGACGTTCGTTCTTTCTTGACCTTGTCACTTTTTCAGTGCCTTTTTGAGCTTTTGTCATACACAAAATTGGAAATGTTAATATACCACAACGTATATGATTTTTTTTTGCGTTTCGGATTTTGTGTACCAGACTCATCGCAATATCAGACTGTATCGAAAACGTTTAAGAGAAACTATTCTTTAAACAAGGCGCGGATTATATAGAAATACGCAAAAACTGATTTGAGTTAAAATTTTACTACCTGCTGGTTTTACTACCCGTTTTAAATTTTTATCAGGCACAAGTAGGCTAAGGAGGCAGTATCAGATAGAAAATTGCTTTAATAAAATAAACTTTAATAAATTTAGTTTATTTTCACATCAATTCTGTAGCAAAAAATTGAGAGCTCAATGCAGATTTTGTATGTAGCTTTCAGTTTCAGTTGTTGAAAATAATCAATCTGTAACAATCTGTGTGTGAAGATTGAGCAAGCATCCTTTAGAATCGTTCTTTTAATTTATCTAGAACAATGTTTGAAGCAATAATGGCAAAGGTGTGCGTATTTTCTATGGAAATGTTAGCTTGTCCGTTAACATTTCTCTTAACATTTTTTTCTCTTATTTTTCTTCTCGAGTAACTTTTTTAGCCTGACTTGATTTTTTTGAGTGATTTGAATTGCGCGAATTCAGAAGTTAAGTCGTTACTAAATTAAAGCCGATTTCGAGTGGTTTTGGTTGATAGCCAGCGTAGTGTAGAGGTAAGTGGCACGGATTCTCACCCGAGAGGTTACGGGTTCGAGCTCCTCCTTAGTCGAAGGGGTTTTGCATCATAAAAGTTTGTCGAGCCTCTGTACTCTCTAAATTGTTTGCCTCGCCAGTCGTCCAATCTTGTTTTTTTATTATAGGTATCGATACTTTGAAACTGTGCTTGCAACCTGCTGCATTGTTGAAATTGTGTGTGGGGGTAATTTTAAGGTCTGGTCATTTTTTTTGGAAAGTTTTAGATTCCTTTATTTACTTGAGAAATAAAAAATATGTCTTTGGTGAAAGAGGTGTTTACAGGAATCGGCCGAGGCAATTGGATCTCTTCTTCGTAAAGATGAAGAAGACATGAGTGAAGATTCAAAATTGACAGCAGAGCCCTCTGGTGAATCTGCCTCTCCTGTTCCCAAAAAGAATCCCAACTTTCACAAGAGACCTAGAATGGAGTTTGTGAAATCGAAAGATGGTCCGCAGGTTTCTGACGTCACTACTGGAGAAAAAGCCTTCGGAGGAGCTAAACCAAAACCTACAGGCAGTAAAGGTAAGGCATATTTAAACTTTATGGGTAAATGTTGAGCGAACGGATCATTTCAATAGATTTTGAGACAGGGCTGCAATAGATAAGCAAACATATCCTGCCAGATCGCTTCCTTGACATCAAGGGTTTTCTAAATTTTTTCATCTATAGAAACGTATGATTGTGTTAACATGCATACTCTACTCCAATTTTGAAAAGTTATTCATTTGTGCAAGAACGTATTGTTATGGTTTGTGTCATTTCGGGTAGATTTTAACAAATGTTTTTTAAGATTTGCCGACAATCTTCACGAAACTGTTAATCAATTCTATCAAGCTTTTTTTAAATTTTCTAAATTTGTCGCTACTTATATTATTATGTGCAAATAGTGTATCAGAACTTAGAAGTGCTGAAAGAAATTTCCGAGCTGATAATTATTTACCCTGATTGGTTTCAGACTTCAAAGAATCCTACAAGATTGAACAGAAGCCCAAAATGGGCGAGGCAACAGAGGCGACAAAAGGCAACACTATCTTTATCAGGAATACAGGACTGTCTGAAGCTGTTGTGAAGAAAATTTGCAGCCCATTTGGAGAAATTCACAATCTACACTTTGACAAAGGTTACTTATTTCAGAGGGTTCAGCCTCTTTTCACTCCGATTAATATGTATACTCTTTTCTGGATGGCTGGGGCCTAAGTGGATGCCAACTTCGGTAGGCTATGTTTATTAATAGCCGCACAGCGATAGCTGGGGCTATTATTGGCCTTCTCTTGGTTTTTACAATTCAAAGAATTTGAATTGTATTGGGGCGCTGTCTTTTTTTTTTAAGATCTGTTCACACATTTTCATGATTTTTGAAGTCAAATTGGAGTAGTGATTTTGGTCACGCCGAAACAGGAAATGGAGCGAAAAAGCGAGTGGTTTTGCGGCGTGAATTTTTTTCGCTCTAATTTTAAAGTAGAGTGCAAAAATGGTGTTTGAACAAAAATTCGGTTTCTCGGTAGTGGTTTTTTGTTCACATGCGGCAATTTCACTCTGATTTTTACTGTTTTTTCGATTTTTTGGATCGAATTTTTTTCTAAATGGTTTTCCCAATCCATTCACAGCTCATTCTAGGCCTAGTTTTTTGTTTGAATTAAATTTTCATTTCTCGCTAATGGTTTTTTTGTTCACATGCGGCATTTTGACATTGATTTTTTGTTTCTTTTTTCTTATTTTTGATCTGATTTTTTTAAAAATGGTTTTCTCAATTCACTCATAGTCCACTCTAGGTCTAGTTGTTCTGTTTAGTCAATGAAAATTCTTTGAATTGTACGTCAGGACTTGTCCTGCTATGTTTTTTTATTTCGTCGTCATGATTTTTGTTACGACCATATGACGTCACAGCCACTTTTTGTTCATTCGTTCATGCAATTTCAACTGAATTGCATGTGTGACGTCATTTTTCGCTCTTAGTGGAGCAAGTGTTTTTGTTCATGTGCGTGATTAAGTTTTTGGTCACACTTGACTTACCTCACTCTCAAAAATGACTTCCTCACTTTGAAATTGACTTTTTTTTACTTTAATTCAAAGAGATAAGGTCAAATGGGTGTGTGTCACTCTAAATGAAGGTTATTTGAGATCAGCTAATAGAGGCAGCAATAACTTATACAGATTTTTAATCAAAATATAACAGATCAGCCTTCAATGAAAAGACGAATTTTTTTGGTCTGTCTTTTTTACTGTTTTTTTAGACTGCGCCGATCTACGAATATATTGCGGCTATTTTCTGGCAATCTGCCAGCTATGTTTTTTTTTTTATTTCACTGAAATTGGTAGGTTTTGTTTAGAGTTTTGACTTTTCGAGTGACTTTCGAGCCCCTGACTTTCGTTTTGCGTGATCTAAATCTCTCTCATTCACAAGTTTCAGGAGCTTAACTCAAGTGGCGGCAGTTACCTACTAAAATTGAATTAAAAAGTTTGCGGAACTTGGTGTTTTTAACAGCCGTAAAGCTGCAGCTGAGGCTATTATTGGCCTTTTCTTGGTTTTCATAATGCAGAGAATTTGAATTGTATTTATGTGCTCTTTTTTAAGACCTGTTCACACTTTTGTGACGTCTTCTTGTCAATGAGAAATCAAATTTGAGTTCTGATTTTAATCAATATGGACTAGTAAGAAAGACGAACGCGAGTACAAAGGCAGGACATTGTTTCAAAATGTTTTAAAGTCAATTGAGGAAAAAGGTGTTTAAAACTTTTGGCTTTTGAGAGCAATTGAGAAAAAGGTGTTTAAGCAGGCTTTTGACTTTCGAGGTCAAAGTATTTTTTCACTTGCGGCAATTTGACATCTGTTTTTTGCTGTTTTCTCTTCATTTTTTCTGATATGTCTTTTGAAAGGTGATTTATGTGCTCTAATGCAGCATAGTTGCAATTCTATAAAGGAAAATAATTTTTCATGACATAGACGCCATTTGTCTTCATAAAATGCGGTTTTTCATTTTTTCCCCTGTTTTCGTAGCTTTTTTGTTGTTTTGTTAATAGTGGCCATCATCTTCTCAGCCGGCTATTATAGCGCTTCTACTTTTTTAATTCGTCGAACAAAAAAATGTTTCGCTTTACCTCATTTTGCCGCTTTTTCAACATTTTGCGTGAAATCTTTTTGACTTCTCTGGGCTAGTTTCTCTCTTCTCTCATTCTGCTAAAAGTGATTTTGATCATCAGTTGCTTAGCAAAGCAATTCAAAATGAACAGAGTCAGTATAAAAATTGAAGTCAGAAATAAAAACGGGATAAACCCATAAAGCCCAATTTTAATATGCCCGCTATTTGAACGTCGTTCCTGTAAGTATTAGTTACCTCTCTCTAATGCTTATTGGTATTGATAGTAGCCCCTGTAGCCTCTCTCTAAGAAACAAAAGTATGTTCAACTACAAAATGCTATCAAAATAAATCGGACTTAAAAAATGTTTTTGTACAAAAATCTTTTTTTTTCAATATCTAATCTTTCAATCCCAATCATGCTTATTGGAATCAACGGCGGCTATTTTCCGGCAATCTGCCGGGTATGCTTATTTAGTCGGCTTATTGAAGGGTCTCAATGGCTCTCTGCAGGGGGTTAAGTCATATCAATTGACTGATTTGATTACAAATCGAACCGTTTTAACGAATTCGACACTACTCGTTTTCAAATAAGTTTAATAATTTTTCTGGTTTTCCACCTTTTATCGTATTATAACTCAGCCGTCTTAGGGACAGCTCTAAGTAGCTTCAATATGGATCACAATTTGAATCAATTGAAAACATTGATTCATATCTAACGTTTTTCACGACTTTGAAACAAAATGCGTTCGAAAATTTTTTAAATGGATTTTGCGGTTTTTTTACGTTGTCTAATATTTCTGTCATTTCGTCTCCTTAATGATTGATGCCATTAGCCATTTGATTAGGCATTTTCCAGTTTATCCTTCTCAAAAATGAAGGTTTTTTTAACGAATTCGACACAACTTGTTTTCGAAAATTAGTTATTTTTAGGTTTTGCGAATTCTTGCAGTCTATTGTTCTGCCACATAGTCTCACTAATGATTTTTTAATTTGTTACTGAGTTTTCTAGTCAGTCATATTTCATCTATTTATTCGTTTCATTCATAGCTGCCATTTTTCACAACTTTGACCTTACTTTTGAAAAATTTTTTTTGAATTTAGGGGATTAAGTTGACTAAGTTTTATGGACTTTGAGACCATTAATAGCCGCACAGCGATAGCTGGGGCTGTTTTTGGCCTTCTCTTGGTTTTTTTGTTTCGTCGCGATTTTTGTTACGACCATATAACGTCACAACTTAACTCTGCTTTTTGTTCATTCGTTCATGCAATTTCAACTGAGATGCGTGCGTAACGTCATTTTTCGCTCTTAGTGGAGCGAGTTTTTTAATTCATATGCGTGATTAAATTTCTGGTCACATTTGACTTACCTCACTCACAAAAATGACTTCCTCTCTTTGAAATTGACTTTTATTTACTTTAATTCAAAGAGATATGGTCAAATGGGTGTGTGTCACTCTAAAGGAATAGAGAGCGGCAAATAGAGGCAGCAAAAACTTAAACACATTTTTAATCAAAATATAACATATCAGCCTTCAATGAAAAGACGATCTTTTTTGGTCTGACTTTACTGTTTTTTTTTTTGAGATTGCAGATCTACGAAGCTATTGCGGCTGTTGTCTGGCAATATGCCAACTATGTTTTATTAATATTTTTAATAGCCGCCCTTATCTTAGCTGGCTATTATAGCGCTCCTATTTTTTTTTACTTCGGCGAACTTTTTTTCGCTTTACCCATTTTGCCGCTTTTTCGACATTTTTCGTGAAATCTTTTTGACTTCTCTAGGCTAATTTCACTCTTCTGTCATTCTGCTCAAAGTCCTTTTAAATAGCAGCTGATCAGCAAAGCAATTCAAAATGAAAAGATTCAGTATAAAAAATCAAAGTCAGAAATAGAAACGGGATAAACCCATAAAGCCCATTTTTGGATGCCGTGTACTTGAACTTTGTTCTCGAAAGTTTTAGTTGCTATCTATAATGCTTATTGGTATTGATACTAGACCCTGTAGCCTCTCACTGAGAGATTGGAGTATGCTCAATTACAAAATGACATCAAAATAAATCGAACTTAAAAATTTTTTTATACAAAAATCATTTTTTGTTGATGTTTCTTTCTTTCAATCCCAATAGAGTTATGAGAATTAACGGCGGCTATTTTCCAGGAATCTGCCGGCTATGTTTGTTTTTTCGTTTTGGATCGGATTTTTTTCTAAATGGTTTTCCCAATTCACTCATAGTCCGTTCTAGGTCTGTTTTTTTGTTTAGTCAATGAAAATTCTGTGAATTGTACGTCAGGACTTGTCCTGCTATGTTTTTTTTTACTTCATCGAACTTTTTTTCGCTTTACTCATTTTGCCGCCTTTTGGAAATTTTGCGTGAAATCTTTTTACTTCTCTGGGCTAGTTTCACTCTTCTGTCATTCTGCTAAAAGTCCTTTCAAACAGCAGCTGCTCAGCAAAGCAATTCAAAATGAAGAGGGTCAGTATAAAAAAATCAAAGTCAGAAATAGAAACGGGATAAACCCATTAAGCCCATTTTTAGATGCCCGGTACTTGAACTTTGTTCTCAAAAGTTTTAGTTACTATCTATAATGCTTATTAGCATTGATACTAGACCCTGTAGCCTCTCACTGAGAGACAGGAGTATGTTCAATTACGAAATGACATCAAAATAAATTGCACTTTAAAATGTTTTTATACAAAAATCAAATCCCAATAGAGTTATGGGAATCAACGGCGGCTATTTTCCGGCAATCTACCGGGTATGTTTTTGAACTTTTGATTGTTGCAGCATTTGTTGCTATTTTCGTTGTGCCCACCAGTTTTTATAAATTGTTTTAATTTAAGTTGATATATGCTGTCTATCTGTAGGTAACCGGAATGAAATGGAAGATTTCAGGTTTTCCGGGCATGTTTCAATGACTTGGATGCCACTTATTTGCAATGAAATCGATCGTTAAAGCAGTCCTTGCCAAAGGTTCGTCGTCTTTTACTTCGTCTCTCAGTGGTTTTCTACAAAGTTAGAGTTTGCGGTTTTAGCTACCTTGTGTTAAGGTCTTTCGAAGTTGACTTTGTTTGAGATAACTTCGATAACCCTCTTTCTCTAAAAGTGAAAGAAATTAGGTTTGTTATTAGATTTTTGTAGATTTCTGTTTAAATTCGTGGACCTCTATTTTTATGACTTGCTCATTATCGGAGGCTGATACTGCTTTCTTCTGCTTGTTCAACTCTTTGAAATTTAATTCAGGCCCTGTCCTATTTAATTTTTTTGCTCATACTTCCTCTGTCTGGCACTCAGTTTTTATGAAAGTTGGTTTTGGAGTTTTAGAGATGCGAGTCTCTCAAGCAGTCCATGAAGCTGAAGTCTCATTCAGAATTTACGACAGGCCTTTGGTTGACTCGTTTTGCACGGTCCTTTCACGGTCCGCTGCAAGATGACCCCTTTGACTAATAAACGTGAGAATGTTTCGACTCTTTCTGGGAAGTCTTCAGATAACAATTAACGTCAGATAATAATTAACGTATCACGGGCACTATAACTGACTGTTATGCTGCACAGAAATTTCCAATTTTGCTGAACTTGAATTGGCATGCTGCTCAATCTTTAGCATGCGAGTACGCAGTATTATTTGATCAATTAACAGTGACGGGAAACAGTAATTCTAGTACAATTTTAGAACAATTTTGAATTTTCAAAAACTAATTTGCTGTTATTTACAGGATAAAATCACACCACTCATTATACATAGTTCACAATCATTATCTCAAAATTTGTTCAGCTCATTTTCTCTTCTTTATTGTGAGAAGTTTGGCGAATGTGATTACAATGATGACAGCCCACATAACCACCACCATGCCAAGGTTGAACCATTTGTCCTCCCCTTTGTACGGCATGTCCTGACCCTCCAGCATATCTCGGCCAGTCACGCAAATATCCCCCGATAAAGTAGTCCCGTTCTCCAATTTGAATGAGCGTTCACCACAAAAGTCCGCTGGACCGATTATAGGAATGCTAATGCTGTTGATGCCGTATCTCACCAGGCTTATGTACTGAGGCCAGGCTAGTCCTTTTGGAAGGGAGGCTACGTTTACCATTAAGCCCGAAAAGAGGAAGAAAATGATTAAAGTCAACGTCATTATATTCGCAGCGATTGATAGAACCCCGAAGAAGATGCTGTAGAAAAAGGCGAATGCGCTTGAACACATGCACACTAACAGCCCAGTTAAGATGGTAAACATATACACCCCAAAATCACTCGGAAATCCTGCCATCCAATAAAAAATGCTGACAAAAAAGATAGTGGGCAAAAGTTGCATCATTAACATGTCAATCATCAGCTTTGAAATGAAGAAAGAGAAGGTACTGTAGTAGCCGTTTGATAACTCGTGAACAAATATGGCTCGACCTTTGATAAATATGTCAATTGCAGCCTCGTTTTGAAAGCAAACTTGAATGATAAGCATTATAACGGCTCCGAAATAGTTCTGAAATCCAGTAACAGTCAATTCCAGGTCAAACCAGACAATTCCACAGACTAAACCAGTCAGTATTCCAACAATCGAAGGCATCAAACATGCCTGTGGATTCCGCGTAAAGTCCTTAAACTGGCGCACGATGAGATACATGACTTGCAGAAAGAACCCAACGCTGAAATCTTTTCGGGCAACTTGCTGCATCTCATTACTTTGGCTGAGAGACACAATTTGCTCGCACGCTGCGAGCGTTTCTCGTGCCTTGGTTGATTCTCGATAGATCTTGGGCAAATTCTTCTTAACAAACCACTCCTCACCATCACTAGAACCATCAAAATTACTTGTAACCATATCATCTGATTTGAATGACGTCATAATTTCAGCTCCTCGACTGTTGTCAACTTGCAGAGCCAGGTTCTCACGCTCCCAGTTTTCTGAAACCTCCCCAATATCACTGTTTTCCATGATTACATCAAGGAAAAAGTCGGAAGGGTTGTTGTGGGATTCGCAGATGAGGCCCACATTGGCGAAGTAACTCACGGCATCCTGCGCATTGCCGTGATAGACGGTTTGGCCGAAACAGGAGAAAAGATGCAGTTTATCGAACATTGTATAGATAGAATATCGTGGTTGGTGAATGCTGAACACGATTGTGCAGCCTCTGTTGTCGGCTAATTGACGCAGACTGTTCATCACAGAATAAGACATGGAAGCGTCCAGGCCAGTCGTCGGTTCATCTGTTAACATGAGAATGCAATGTCTATTATGGAGTCATGTATCTTTGGAATGCTTGGTAATGGAACATGAAATGAGGCTGGAACAGAATAAGGACGCAAGAGATGATCCTTTTGCCCCATTTTATTGATACTTCAACACCCCTCCCCTCCCTTTCTCACTCCCTCCCTCCCTCCCCCCTCCCCCCAATCATGGTAAACATAGCCATAAGGGGGGTTGCTATAATTTCGTTAGTAGCTATTATGGAAAAGCGCCTCATTTGGGATATCTACATGCCTAAAAAGAGGATATGAGGTTGGGTGATCATTTCCATGGCAATGTTGCACCTCTTCCTCTCTCCCCCAGAGACACCTTTGATCAGCTCATTTCCCACTTTTGTGTTGGCACACTTGTCCAAGTTCAATTCATTCAGAAGATCCCTCACAATCTGCTCCCGCTTAACCCCACTTGAGGTCTTTAGACGCATCTTGGCTGCGAATGTGACGTTCTCTTTCACAGTCAGGGTACCGTACACAACATCGTCCTGAACTACGTACCTGAAACACCTCGCCACTGTTTAAAATGTAATCAATTTTCAAAGGTTGACGTTCTAGCATTACACTCCACACAGCCATTATCGAATTGGAAAGGGAGAATTTGTCCACAAATTTAAGTAATATTCACACGCTTTCTGAATACTTGGGAAAAAGTGAATTTGTTTTACTTCAACATCTTGTCAATTTCCGAGAGCATGTCTGGGACGGATTATTGCCAGCGGTTTCAGCAGTCTTTCAAATCAAAGATTGGGAGCTGAACTGGCAAAATTTTGAATGGTTGTCGGCAGTTTTATGGGTTCTATCTTGTGTAATTATGAACCGCACTTGCGTAAACATCGAGTTTTATGAAAATTCAATCCAAAAGAAAGCTTTCCTTATTCGCAAAATGGCCCTTCGTAGCATACCAATTTTGCAGGCGTCAAAACTACACTTTGTGCTAATTGGTGGACCGAAATCAAGAATATTTCTTGTTTCAATGCAACTTGATATCATCGTGATAATTGCCGTCTTTGAGCTTAGTATTTCTTGCTAACAACAAGGAAATTTTGGTCGGAAATGGCAATGAGTTTTATATTAAAAGAGTATATATGTGTACCACTGCCTAGAATTGCTCGAAATATCAAAGCTACAAGTACCGCGTTTCCGCATTTACACAAGATAGCCGACTCCGTCGCGTAAACGGTGAACGCAATCATAATACTACTATGGGAAAGCTTGCCACTCGGAAACAATCAAACATCGGAGCGAAAATTTGACGCCCATGGCTTTCGCAATATTACTAGTAACCGAGGTTCTTTCGAAACAGTGTGTTTCGCCATACAAACCCAATTAAAACACCAATCGATGCGTTTAAGAAATGAAAATGCAAACAGCGTCAATGCATGATCAGGCGGACCCGCATCTTTATATACCCGATATATTTAAAGAGTTTTTACAGTTTGAGAGCGGAAAAGGTTAACAGGATCATGTCTTGATTTTTGGTGATCTATACATGATATCATATCTGGAGGGTTCAAAATTTGGCTGGTGGAAGGTACAAGTTTTTACCAAAAAATCACTTTCAAATATTCTCCCTTCATATATATTTTTTGGTATTTCTCCCGATTGTCTCTATGTTATACTTCAGAAGAAAACATCAAAAATCTACGGCAGATTACTTGAAGCCTTAGGAACAATTGCTCCAGAAAGTAAGACATTTAAAGTTTTACTAGATTTTGAACTTGCCCCTATTTCTTGCCCCTGGTGGGTTTTGCCTAAAAAATAATCCCAGCTCTCTTGTTCGAAAAACCAGAAGACATAGAAAACTCTTCGATATTATTGTTGAAGATATAAAAACTGTCGAAGATCAACAGTGCTTCAATAGTTACGTTGTTGAAAAAACAGACTAGCTTTGTTAATACTTTTGAGCAAATTATATCAAATGTCCATTGTTGAACCATCCTCCCATCGTTGGCAAAGAAAATTCTGGAATCAAAGAGAGAAGCAGCCTTGGAGCGAATGGCTACTATAAGTAATTAAGTCGTGGTTTGGCACAACAGAATACTTTTCTGTTCGCCGGATGCCTCCCAGGAATTTAAAAACTTTCGGCCATATTGCAAAATGATTCGGTTTGTCAAAAATACACATGAAACAAATTCATCAGAGCTTAAAAGGAAGGGTTTAAAACTTGGTGGATGGCCACAAGGAAGAAACTGGAATTCATTTCCTTAAAGCTATTATTATTGTCTTAATTGTGTAATTGAAGTAATTTGTCTGTGCTAATTTAAGCTGGAAATCCATCTCAATATGATCGAGTTGGAGCCCTCCTTGCGTCCTCAAAAAGTTACGTTGAAGCCCATATCTTGACTCGTTGGAGAATTTGCTCGCAGGCGTTAACCCAATAAGAAAACGCTTATTTGGGAACATTGTTTTGCAACATTTGGATAACTTGAACGTCATAGCTGCTAGCAAAATATCAATCTGGTTTTTATTGAACTATCTGTGAAACACGCGGTTAAACTTTTTTGTGATTCGCTCCTTGATAATTAGTCTAAAAGTAGGTTTTAAATTTCAACTTTGTTTTATTTGGAAAGTACGTTTTTCCGTCTTCTAAACTAATACAGTTTTTGAATTTTTTGAACTCATATGATAGAGTGACATAGAGGTCAGGCTTGTCAAATGTACTGTTTCGAGCAAATACGTCAAGCTTAAAAAAAGTTGTCTCGTCATTATTCTTCGATTTCAAACAAATGCAAGTTGTCTATTGCCGCACTCCTGAAGGCAATTAGTTTTGTGTTCAAGTCCTTTTTGAACTTTAGCTTTGCTTATTGTTCGTTTGCAGACCGAAATAGATGAAGGATTATGGTGTAGTGAACCGATTTCGTTGTGAATACCTACGATGTTAAGTTATAAGGGGCTTAATTAATCGGGGTGAAAAAAGTGCAATCAATAATATCTCGATGTCGTGAACAATTCTATTAAAAAAAGCACTTGAGCAATATTGTCGATAATATTAGCTATACACAAAAGACGTAATTTGAAACTCAAATTAGGCTTTTGCACTGTCTAATATTAGAAGTGTTCAAAATGCGCAGATTTTTATATCTTTCAGATTTCTTTGCGGCTTAAAATAAAATTTCTCTAAATCTCCTAATTTCGTCATCTTAGCTATAATGATATCACGTTCTTCTGACTAATTGCCAAAAATTTTTTTTTTAAAAATTACAAACGATTTCACTATATACTAGCTTACGCTTGAGTCGGAACTAAAACAAAACCATCCAATTTGATCCAAATGCGTATCAAACAAAAAAGACAGACACATGGCATTCAATGACATATATGACGTTCAGCTTTAAAGTGGCGTTTTTAATTTGCTTGTTGTTTTCTCTTTGCACTATTTTTGCTTTTCACTGCTTACAGACTCCTCTGTCAATTTCAACATTTGTGTCTTAATAGCACTAAACAACACCAGCTCCACGCTTAGTAAATTGAAGGTTAAATTGGAACTAATATATCTTTAACATCCGTTATACTCGTTATCTGCTATAGTACCAACGATTTGCTAAGAAAGTGTGCTTTGTGTGGTTTGATTTTAAAACTTTAAGTCAGCAAAGCTCTGGAACCATTTTTACAACGGTTCACCAGGCGAATCAAAACAGCAGCTGAGCAATGATTCCTCATCGCAAATATCACAAATAATGTACTTCAAAAATCTCTTGTTTTCTCTTCTTACCAGTCTATATTCCATTTTTTAATTAATGGGCTTTAATATTCCTTGTAAATGGTTCGGTTCAGTTGTCCCTGGTTATGTAAAGATCTACCGAGAAGAACCACGTCATGGGCTACAGCAAACTTCTATTAACACTCTTGATGGAGTGTATTTTACACAATCGCAGATTTTGATCCCTTGAAATAAAAGATAAATTAATAATTTTAAAGCGAAAATTTACAAAAATATTATCTTGACCGAAAGTGAACATGAGCACACCACGGCCGTAAATTTGACCTTTGTGACTGACTATCGATTGACTCATGAAAAGAAGTATTTTCTATGTCGCTTCTCGACTGTTTAATTTCGATCATTGTTCTCTGGGCCTCCGTTTTTGTAGAATCTCAATTCCGACTAGGGAAAGATTTATCACAAAAGTTATTACAAACATTTGTGGTTGAAAATGTTTTTTTTTACGTTTCAAATTTGATATTTTTTGTACTCACGCAGCTAAATGTTTGAAGTATTTCGGATACTCTCTTCCATTCAAAAGAATCTGCCCATTAACCTCTCCTGGCTTCACATCTCGCCTGTTAGCCAACAAGTCCAGTAAGCTCGTCTTCCCACCTCCACTCGGGCCCAGAATAGCATTCAGCCCTGGTTCAAACACCCCACTTACATCACGCAAGATCTTCTTTTCCTCTTTTGTACAAAAATGGCCGCTTGTTGTTTGGTATTTCAGGTGGTGAAAGGAAATGACGCTTCGACGCGATTTAATATCATTTTTACTCGAATCAGCATAATTTGAATTCATGTTTGAGCTTTTGATAAATTTAATACGATATTCTCAGACCAAAAAATGAACAATTTTGCGAGAAACGTGAGCTGAATTGCACTAAATCATTTTCAAATATGCGCTCTTTTTTATTGTTTATTGAGGTGTATTTAGTCAACACATCGCGTGAATTGTTTACTGGAGGTAATACTATCAATGACTCTGTACTGGTTTGCATGAATGGTTCTATTAATTCGAGTAAATGATTAAGTAAATTAATTGACCAAAGAAGCATAAGCAATTAAAATGTAGATGAAATCCAAATTTTAAAAACTCACAAGTTGTTTGTGAGCTATTGATGAGCCTTTGAGTCGCACTTCGTCTAGTCAAAAAAACCACAGCTATTGTACACATTTTCAAAATTCATGAGCAGCTGCATAAGTTGTCTTTTAGTAACGCTGCAGTGTTATTGTTTAGAAGATGCAAACATTAACTATTAGTTCCATTTCACAGCAATCATTTTTTTGTTTTAATTCATTTAACGAGATAGAACTCTACGATTCATAATACCACAAAACTTTATCAATTTCGATATAACTCAAAAAACTTTGGTATACCCCAAGGAGCATCAATATAACTCATAACCAAAGAACGAAATCATAATGCAATTTTAAAAGAACAGCTATTTTTCTGACACGAGTTATTTTGTTTAGTTTGCGTTAAAATGGTTGTGTTGTGAAGTTTTTTTTAAAAAATGGTTAGTCGTTTTTCGCGGTTTGCGACCTTTGAGGGCAACCGAAACACATTAGGGGCTTGCAAATGGGTCACTGAATGGTTTCTAGAAAGAAAGAAATGCTTTTGAAGATATTAAGATCACAATATCTTGGGATATTTGAATAAAATTTCTTCCAGTTTTGATTTTTGTCATTTCCTTAGATTCTCGATCCTCATGAGCCAGTAAAATTCCTCTGGCGTTTGATTCTAGTTTACTGCGTACTTTCTAGTTGCAATATAATGGTTTTCAAGATATAAATATTACAAATTTTAATGACTTTTCAATATAATGTGCAATTCTTCAAGTGTTTCGGAAATTATGATGTTTTGAATTTTTATAGCTTGCGAGTTAGTTCTTTTGTAGATTTTATCAAGAAAAGTTTTGGAAAAGTAATTGTTCAAAATTAGACAAAATCGAGACGAATTTCTCGTCCGTTTGCGGAATATTTCTTCATCATTTTTTGTGAGCTCAAGTCAATAAATTTTTTTTGAGCTCGGTGCTGGGTCTATGCCGAAAATTGAACACTGCAATTCTTGTTTTGAAAATACTGATACCAGGGAATTCTTCTGAATCTTTCGTTTGTTTTTAATAGCCGTACAGTGAGCTAATATTGGCCTTCTCTTGGTTTTTTTATTTCGTCAAGATTGTTGTTACGACCATATGACGTCACAATCGCTTCAAATCTGCCTTTTGTACATTCGTTCATGCAATTTCAACTGACATGCATGCATGGCGTCAGTTTTCACTCTTAGTGGAGCGAGTTTTTTTGTTCTTTTGCGTGATTAATTTTTTGGTCACTCATGACTTACCTCTCTCAAAAATTACTTCCTGACTTTGAAATTGACTTTACTTTAAGTCAAAGAGATAAGATCAAGTGATTGCGTGTCACTCTAAATGAAGGTTATTGGAGAGCAGCTAATAGAAGCAGCAATAACTTATACAGATTTGTAATCAAATTTTAACAAAAAGAATTTTCTCTTTGGTCTGTTTCTTTTACTATATTTTTGAGACTGCAGATCTACGAAGCTATTGCGTCTATTTTCTGGCAATCTGCCAGCTTTGTTTCCTATTTTTTTCTGTTCCAGTATTTCGTTCTTTTTCTTTTGCCTGTCTCTGATATCCGTTTTTCTATCGAGCAATTTTTTCATATTTGCAAAGCTTTCTGCTCGTCAACAATGACAGTGGTATTCAGCGTTCTGATCCTGAAAGTATATACATATTGAATTCTTTAAATTTTGTTTTTCTTAATTTGTGAAACCTTGTTTGTTCGTTCGCCTGGCATTGTTCAATTGGTCTGCTGGTCAGGTGCAGTAGTTTTAAGTTTTGTATTCATTTGTTCTAATTGTATTTCAGGACTTGTACTGCTGTTTTTTTTATTTTGCCCACAGGATTTGTGTTACGACCATATGACGTCACAATCATTTTAAATCTGCTTTTTGCTCAATCTTTCATGCAATTTCAACTGAATTGCGCGCGTGATCTCATTTTTCACTCTAAGTGGAGAGTATTTTTTGTTCATTCGCGTAATTGAGGTTTTGGTCTCACGTGACTTACCTCACTAAAAAATGTCTTCCTCGCTCTGAAATTGACTTTTCTTTAAAGGTAAGGTCAATTAGGTGCGTGTCACTCTAATTGAAGGATATTTGAGGGTACCTAATAGAAGCAGCAATAAATCAAACATATTCTTAATTAAAATATAAGATCTCAGGATTTAAAAAGAAAGTTTCTTTTACAATCTTTTTGAAACTGCAGATCTACGAAGCTATTGCGGCTTTTTTGGCTATCTTTCTGACAGCTATACTCTTCAGTGTATACACATTAGTGGTTATAGTTGTATATAATAACCTCTAATGTTGTCACTTGAAGCCGCCTTCCCACCCCCCCCCCCCCGGGCTCGGGAGGTCTTCCGATTTTAGTCGGTTATGTTCGTGTCTGAAGTTTCGATAGAAATGAGAGGGAAATAGACTGTGGTGATGTCATAGCATTTTACAATATGATCAATTTTCGCCTTAAAATATATTACACAGCAATAAACTATGAACTCTCGAGCAAGTTGTCCGTTCAAAAAAGAGTATGCATTCATAAAGAAACTGTCCGTGTGTTCTTGTTTGCACCTTTTGTGTTTGAATTGTGTGTATCTGCTGTGCTTTTGTTTGTTTGTGCAAGAGTGTATGGATGTGTGTCTGTGTGTGTGTGTGATATTTTATGTGTGTGTGTGTGTGTGGAGGGGGGGGGGGGGGGGAGGGGGGCGGCTTTGATTGACATGGGGATTTGGTCAGTAGCAATCTTTGTTCGCTCTATGAAACGATGACTTCAAATTTACCCTCCGTTTAGGACGCAAACCCTTTGTCACTTACACTACAATCGAGGCTGCAGAAACCGCGATCAGCAAATTGAATCGTCTCGAAATTACTGAAGAGTTTCTTGGAGAAGATGTCATAACTATGGCGAACTTGACAGATACAACTTTGCACGTATTTTTCGCAAAACAGCAGCGTTACATGCACATTGCCCAGGATCTGAAACATGATTGGTCAAAAATAAGCGCTGCTGTGAAACCGCTGAAGACATCGGAAAAAGATAGAGATCGGGCATCGAAGAGAAGTTTAACAGTTTATGATGACGATCCTTTTTAAATGTCAGCTCAAACTTATGGAAAACTTGATCATTGATGTTATCTTTTTGTTAAAACACATTCGTTTGAATTAAATTCAGTTAACAAAAATTTCTATTTTATGCCGGTGGTACAACTGGTATTATAGGGTTTCCACTGATATTGAGTGGGTTAAATTAAGGAACATATTTGTTTGTCTTTTATACCTAAGTGATAGCTAACTGTTATTAATAGCCGCCCTCATCTTCTCAGCCGGCTATTATAGCGCTCCTATTTTTTTTTTTTTTACTTCGTCGAATAAAAAAATGTTTCGCTTTACCTCATTTTGCCGCCTTTTCAACATTTTGCGTGAAATCTTTTTGACTTCTCTAGGCTAGTTTCTCTCTTCTCTCATTCTGCTAAAAGTGATTTTGAACATCAGTTGCTCAGCAAAGCAATTCAAAATGAACAGAGTCAGTAGAAAAAATTGAAGTCAGAAATAGAAACGGGATAAACCCATAAAGCCCAATTTTAGATGCCCGCTATTTGAACGTCGTTCCTATAAGTCTTATATACCATCTCTAATGCTTATTGTTATTGATAGGAGCCCCTGTAGCCTCTCTCTAAGAAACAGAAGTATTTTCAACTACGAAATGCCATCAAAATAAATCGGACTTCAAAAAATGTTTTGTACAAAAATCTTTTTTTTCAATATCTTCTGTTATTTCAATCCCAATCATGCTTATTGGAATCAACGGCGGCTATTTTCCGGCAATCTGCCGGGTATGTTTATACGCTTCGAAGACGTGAAATATGAGGTGTCTTTCTTGATCACAAATTTTGTTGGAGTTAGTTGCAAAGAAATGCCGCACGTGAAAAAAGGTCGATCTGCTGAACAGAAGTCAAAATCAGAGAAAGAATTTAGAATGCGTTTCCTGTCCATGCTTTGTTCTGAGAGCCAGAATAGTAGGTGTTAAAAAATGTTTGCTGTAAGCGAACGATATCACTCGGTATTTTATCACTCGGTTTCTTCAGAGCGGTTTTTTTATTTTAACTTTTCAGTCAAAGGTATTTGTATCATCTAGATTAGCTAGTAATAGTACGTTTGGAAGCAATTTAGACCATTTGAAATAAATATCAGACTTTGAGCTATTTTTGCCATATTGTACTGTTGGACGATTGTTGAACAATTTTTTAATCATCAATTTTTTTATGCACTTGAGCGTTTTTTTGTTAAACTTTAATGCTCTAGTGGCTTTGGTGATCTTGCGTTTAATTTTGACGTGTGTTCGGCCCATTTCTACCTGATTGGGCCAAATTTATATAAATTTGAACTATTTCATCTGATTCTAGCTTTTCATTAGCTGCCGTCAGCCTCTCAACGGCTATCATTTAGCGCTATCCTTTTTTACAATTCAAAGAATTTGAATTGTATTGGGGCGTTGTCTTTTTTTAAAGATCTGTTCACACAGTTCTATGATTTTTGAAGTCAAATTGGAGTAGTGATTTTGGTCACGCCGAAACAGGAAGTGGAGCAAAAAAGCGAGTGGTTTTGCGACGGGAAATTTTTTCACTCTAATTTTAAAGTAGAATGAGAAAACGGTGTTTGAACAAAAATTCGCTTTCTCGCTATGGTTTTTTTGTTCACATACGGCAATTTCACTTTGATTTTAACTGTTTTTTCGAGTTTTTGGATCGGATTTTATTCTAAATGGTTTTCTCAATCCATTCATAGTCCGTTCTAGGTCTAGTTTTCTGTTTAGTCAATGAAAATGTCTGTTTAGGCATAGTTTTTGGTTTGAACCAAATTTACATTTCTCGCCAGTGGTTTTTTGTTCACATGCGGCATTTTGACTTTAATTTTTTCTGTTTCCTTTCCGGTGATCTGCCGGCTATGTTTGTAATAATTCTCTTTCACTGTATAATCTAGAGGTATTCTGCAGGCATTGCTGCCAAGAAGTGATATTTCAAGGTTATGCACTGGGCAGTTTTCACTGAAATAATGATTCCATTTTTAATTGTTTAGTATTTCTTCGAAAGAAATTTAGTTGGTCACTGCCCTAGCCAATAATTTTATTGAGATTGTTCCGACCATTTGCTGTTAAGAACTTTATTATCTTCTTGTAGGAGTTTAAGTGACAAAAATTGAGTTGTTTTACTTACCTTTCTTTGTTTTCTCTCTATGTACCGTTTTTGTTTTTATCAGTTGGTTGCCAATTTTTGGATGACAATCGGATTCGCGAGTTGTGCAGTCAGTTTCTCAGATAATTTAACAGTTGTTGCTATCAGATTTCGCTTTTCTCAGTTTACTCTTGCGCTGTTGTTGTCTCCAAATTGTTAGTGTAATAAAGTAGGTTAATTTTCTGTGGTGAGTAGTGGTCGCTGGCCGAAATGAATATCTACTTCAAGTCAACTCAGCAGACTTTTTTAAAGATCTGTTCACACTTTTCCGTCTATAGAGTCCTAAAGGGAGTGAAAAGGCGATTTTGTTGTTTGAAAAAATTACTGAATCTATTTTTGAATAAATATTTCGTGCGCAATTCAATTCCTGTTTTCTGAGTTTCTCTTGAGTGCTGCTAGAATGGCACACATGTTCCGAATGCATTTTTGCGTCTTTTCGTTCGAATCCCTCGATAGTGAGCTAATGTTTTTATGACTTTAACATTATTTGCCGTCATAATAAGATTAAATTCTTTATTTTTGTGCTAATTTTTTTTATTTTTCTTATCTAATCAGTCATTGCCATTAATGGTAGATGCAATCGATTGCTAGTGAGGCAAGAGTGAAGCAATTTAATCCATTCAGTTCATTGCTTATAGTTTCTCTGACCTCAACAAGCTTTGTTTTCAAAAAATGATTGCGAAGTTTTGAATTTTTCCTGTATGCGTTGTTCTTTTTTGTTGTGTTAGCAGTTAGTCTCCTTAAGTTTAGCAACTTGGTTGCTAATGCGTCATAATGCGGCAATCATGGTCTCATTTGTTGCTAATGCTCCATAATGAAACCTAATTAATTGCTCTCGAACGAAGTTTGAAGCGATTATTATAAACGTGTTGGTCTTTTATTATGCAAGATTTTGACTCGACCTTTGACTTTTCGAGACTTTTGCGCCCTTGACTTTTTGCGTTTTCAGCGATATATATATTCCAGTCGAGATTGCAAGCGCTTCCGAGTTTTTGTATAAAAAGAGTTTTTTCTGTCCGTTTTTCAATCAGAGTCATTGAAATCAATGTTAGCTATTTTCGGCACTATGTTGGTTATGCTTAACTCCATCTTCCTCGGCAAAAGTGGTTTATTCGGATATATTATCAAGTAGACGTAGATTTAGCAGCTTTTAACTTGATTTGACCTAAAGACGCTTTTCTCATTTTTTAGCTCAATAGTTTTTTTAGTTTTTGAAAATTCCTGTAGTTTTTCTGCCTAGAGCATCGTTCCGAATGGCTTCGATTGCTGATGAGAGCTGTTATTGGCCTTCTCTTGGTTGTTTTTTATTTTGTCCAGAATTTTATTGCGACCTTATGACGTCAAACGCACTTCAGTTGCGTGCGTGACGTCACTTTCACGCTCGTTGGAGCCAGTTTTTTGTGCATTTGCGTGAATTATTTTGTCACTCTTCACTTGCCTCACTCTCAAGAAATAACGTTTTCTCACGCTCAAATTAAGTTTCGCTAAATTTATTGAAAGGAGTTTAGGTCAATTGAGCATATTTTAATCGAATTGAAATTTTTTGAAAGCAGATTTTCAGTAAAAAAAGGCTTGGAGAAGTATATTAGGATGTCTCAACTTTTTTTTCTTAGTTTTGTTTCAAACTGTGGCTTTTTTCAATTTTTTGATTAGGATGTGTCCAATTGGCTTTTGAAGTCCACTCGTAAATAATTCAAAAGTCTATTTTGGTTTGATCAGTGAAAATGCTTTGATTTGTAATTCAGGACTTGTGCTACTTTTCTTGATTTATCGTCTGACGCTCATTTTTCATATTACATTTTTCCACGCCTCAAACTTCAGAACAGCCATTATTTCATCTTTTCAGGTCAAGTTTTGACTGCATGTGCCTGGCGTCATTTGCCGCTCTCGATAGATTTTCAAGTTAAACTGGGTTATTAGTTTTTTTCGATTTTATTTTAAATAGGTGTTATAGACTGCTCCAACTGAGTTAATTATCTGTTCCTAAATGTGTTGTACAGCCCTCAAATCTCGTTAATTTCTATTTGAACAATCTGCGGGTTGTCTTTAAATCGTTGCACTCGAAGCAGTTGCTGAAACAAATGCGTATCTCTTTAGCCTGAGAGGTACGAAAATTTCAGATGAGCAGTTGTTTATCGTTTCAATACTCAAATCTTGTCTACTACTCACCCGTATTGAGTAAAATGAAGCAATTAATATTAACCTTGATAAACTATTTGTGATATTATTTTCAGATTGCTTGATTAGATAGTCAGCGTATATTGAAATTGATAGCCACTAGTTCAATATGACAGCTCGTACTTTTTTTACACAATAAGTTAACGAGTGTCATTTTTAAACAAACCAGCACTGCGATGCAGTCTTTATCAGTGCCTTCAGCAGAGTTACCAAGCGAACGAATCGTTGCAGCTTCTCAACACAATACCAACAACGTCTTGAATTTGACCAATCAGGGATTGAGAAAAATTGCGTTACCGCAAAATGCTTCTCAAACGGTGAAAAAATTGATTCTCGACCGGAACCAAATTATCAAAGTCGAGAACTTGGAACCGCTTTCAGAGTTCCTGGAACAACTTTCAGTCGCGTCGAATAGATTAGTGAGATTAATCGGACTGTCAACTTTGGTCAACTTGAAAGTTTTAAATGTTCCTCATAACAGCATTGCGGTCATTGAAGGTTTGAACAATTTGAAAAATTTGGTATGGTTGAACTTGAGTAATAACAACATTAAAACGCTGGACGGGATTAGCTGTAACGCAAATTTGACATATTTGGATGTTTCGCATAACAATTTGACATCTCTGTCGCCTGATGTGAAAAGTCTGACCCAGCTGAAAAGTCTGATGCTTCAAGGTTGGGGGGTTTGACACCGTTTTAAAAAAAGTGTTCAGTTGTAACTGAGTTGAAAATATTTGTTCGATTAACGGATCTATTCTGTTTCGTGTTTCGCCCCTCACCCAGTGGTTTTTATGCTCATAATTACAAATTATGTGGTGTTATGTAGATCGTTACTGTGTAATAAATGGCAGGTGCGCACAAGGGCGTAAAAGTTGTCATGCGCAAACCCACTAAGAGAAAATCGTACAAAAACATGAGTATGAACTATAAATTACTTACAGAGCATAGTTTAAAACCAATGTAGTGTTGAGAATTATAGATGAATAAACAGCACGAATTGAGAGGGTTTCAAATTGTAGTAAATTTACAATGAGTAAAAAGATCTTGGCAAATTAAGAGTGATAAAATAATTGAAAATGAGAAAATTGAAAAACAGATGCTAAATCTACAACTAACACTTGAGAGAAGAGTTCTACACTTAAAACAAGAAAATGGGAAAGGAATACTGACTCTACAATTAACATTTCTTAGAAGAGTAAATGGCGCCCTGAAACTAGCATCTTAAGTCAAGTAAAAACTGGTGCCCTAAGTCAAATTAAGTTTAACGAAACCTGGGTCTTTTATGAACGCATTTCAGAATTGTTTCTTATTGCAGTTTTGAGAGCTCGCTTTTTGGGGGATATTCCGACTCATAACGAGGGGTAAATCGTTATACCAGGCAATTTCTTTTTTGAAAAACAGTTTTGCGTTGTTTGTTTTTTGCTTCGCTCCAAATGACAGCTTGTTTGTACGTTCATTCATTTTAGTACTAAGGTTGGCTAGCTTGAGTTCACCAAATGTTGGTAGATCTTCTTTTGAAGCCCTTTCAACCCAATACTTTATGAGGAATTCTACTGGTAAAAATGTGTTTGATCTTGAGATCAGTGGTCCTGTCAAACTCGGTTCTATTGAAACATGCTTTTATTGCCAGTTCAGTTGTTTTATTAAGAGTAACTAGAAGTGATTTTTTAATTCCTGAGAACAAAACAATTGAGTAATGAAGATTACCCAAAACTGGAGCTTTCAGTTAAACCGATCTATTTTTTTCTGAAATTTGTTTTGATGGAGTAAACAATCTTTATGCAAACGGCCATTTTTCTTAGTATTTATTTTTTTAACTCATCATCAAAAGAAAGAATACAGTCTATATGAACTGCCGAGTATTTCACAAATTTTTTCTCGAGAATTGTACATCCGTTAACAACTATTTCTTCAATTTTGTTCCTTTTAGTGGCTCAAAAATTAATGAATTCGGTTTTGCTGTCATTTACATTTGCTCATTTTTTGGAAGAGAGTGAGTTTAGCAATGCTTTCTTCAAGATGTTCATATCAATATGATGTTTCATATCATTTACATATATGTTGAAGAGCAGTGGGCCCAGAACAGTACCTTGTACTACTCCACGGTTAAGTGCAAAAACAGCGGATTTTAATTAGCAGTGCATGTTACGATAATAAAATTGATAACTACCTGTGAATGGGCTGCTAAAACCGTAATTAGTGCAGAAACAGGCATTTTTCGCAAATAGCGGTGAAATCAAAGAGCAGTATTTTTCAGCTGTGTAATTCGCCACAGCTGCTTTGTAGACAAATTCATGGTGTGAAAGGCAATTTTTGTGAGTTTTGGACTCCCGCACGCAATGTCCCCTGAACTCTGCTTTTATGCGTAAATTTACGCTGTAAAGGGCAGTCTAATGTGATTCGGATACCACACTTTTTGCCCCACCCTCGTTTTTGCCTCTCCTACGTTTAAGCCCCTCACCCAGTGGTTGTAGGCTCCCTAAGCCTAAGCTGGGGAATACGAAAGCCAGCCCCTCGCATGCACCACTCAACCCCGTTTTTTTTTAAATTAGCAGTGCATATTACGATAATTGCAGAATAAACCAGATTAAGCAAGTTCACTAGGGTTAAAAAAACCTTGTTATTCAGAAATAACAGATTTTTATGTCACAATATTTAAATAAGGTGTCAAATCACCATTGGCGTGTTCGAGGTAATTTGATCAGCTCGCTTTCATCAGTACCTCAATGTCTTCCCATGAGTATAGTGTCTCTATCACTGGGAGAGAATGAAGTGAGTGACTTGTGTCACTTTTGCTACCTGTCTTCTCTTCCTCGCTTGGAACAACTCACAGTCCAGAAGAACCCTTGTGTCGAATTCTGTCTCGATAAGCTGGATTACAGGTTAGTGTTAGTTGGACTTGGTTATTTATTGTTCTCAAACGAAGTTTGTAGCAATTACATTAGTCCTGCGGTCTTAAAGCGATTTTTTGCTTCCCTTGATTTTTTCGTCCTCAAAAACGGGATAAACAGGCAGAGCCCGGAGGGCATAAATTTCTCTTAGAGTATTTCGGTCTATGATTCTCTGAGTATGCGATTCACTAAAACTGATTTGAGACAATTTCAAGGTGTGAAGGGCGGTTCTTAATCTTAAAAGTTTGACCCCTCCTCTTGGGTTGAGGCGGGAAGCAGTAAGTTGTGCTGCTTGCTTCTCCATTGTACCCCCCCCCCTTCCTACAGAAAAATAAGTTTCCACGAGGAAGACAAGAAGACATAGGTTCTAATTTTCTTAAGCTGGAGGCTATGGTGAAACGAGCGAAATAAAAATAGCTGATTTTGTTATTTTTACAGGAATTTCACATTGGAACGGCAAATGTATAAATGCGTGTGGTGCCTGTAAGTTTTTCCAACATAGCAATCAAAGAACAATTGAACATAGAAGTACGTACGGCGAACCCCTTGTTGAAAAACCAACAAATTTAATTTGCTTTTTATGATCGCTTGTTCAATGTTTGTCGACTTCAGTTGAGTTTTGACCAGTTAATTAGGATTTGATGGTTGTGAGGAATATGATGTTGGTTTCAGGCCTTACATTGTGAACTGGTGTCTTAGTGTGAGTCTGCTGGACTCATCCCCCGTCACCAATCGAGAGAGTCTCAAAGCAGAATGGCTCTACACTCAAGGTTACATTTTTGACTCTGATTGCCGAATTGGCCGACAGGTGATTTAGCCGACAACTTGACTCACCAGTTTTAATTGCTGGAAGAACTAGTGACATTCTGACCAATCACAATTAAGCATCAGCTAAATTTCTTCTCCTTTTTCCTTCGGCTAAACCCCCTGTCGGCCAATATTCTTAGCACCATTTTTTTGACACATTGAAAGTGAAAAAAGTTTTAAGCGGTTGGAAGAGTTATAAAAGAAGCCGTTGCTTAAAACCAACTATTAATCAACCCATTGTCTGATAATTATAAGCATAATCTACAGATACCGATTATTTGTGTTGTTTTCGAAAAAAATTGGGCCAATTCTCCTGTAAATAATATGCGCCCACTAAGCTGGTGTGGGGGGGGGGGGGCACAAACGGAAAAGATCCAACTTAAAATTGATTTTATTCTTAACTCACATTTAATAGGAAAGGGACGCAAGTTCCGGCCAGGTGAAATGAATGCACTCGTTGACTACCTCAAAACTCACTGTCCTCTGACGTCATCAGACAACACTAGCAGTAATGGTGACGTCACTGGACGTGATCACGTGACGTCTGTTTCTTCGGGTGTTGGGTTAGACGACGAAGATGTAAGACTGTCGCGAGTGCTGAACAAACAGTTGCAGTACCAGAAAGAGAAGGAAAGGGAAAAACAGCTCAGAGGGGTGGGAGCTGGATCTAGTTCATCAGTGTCTTTGGTAAAAAGAATTGCTAATCATTTAGGAGTAAATAAAATTGGCCGAAAGATTTTGCTCAAGTTGGCCCAAAAAAGATAACATATTTATAGCTGCGAAGCTGTAAGCTGAGCGTAGCTATATTGCGGTGCTCTTGGTTTTTGTTTCGTCGTCTGACGCTCTTTTTTCGTTTTACATTTGTTCACACAGCAAAGCTGAAAAAGTCAAATTTTCTGAATGACTTCTTCCTCTCACTAACGGCATTTGCGCGCGTGACGTCATTTCTCACTCACTTAAGCGAAAGTTTTTAGGTTATTTGCGTGATTAGATTTTGATCATACGTGACTTACCTCACTCAATAAAATGACTTTTGCACTTTAAAACTTAAGTTTAATTTGAATTTGTTTAAGGTCAAAGGAACTCAAATGTGCAGTAAAGGTCCCTAATAAGAGGCATCTGAATTTTAACAAGCTTTACTAATTTATCCCTGAATATTTTTTAGCCTAGTTTTTTGAGCGGCGTCGATTTTTTTTCAATTTAGATCTGTATCTGTTTCTATCTCTATTATATGGCACGCAGGTCTATTCTTTCGCAGCTATTCCGGCAATCTGCCGGCTATGTTTTAAGTATTTATTGAGGTTGTTGTTCCAACAGTCAATGAAGCTTTAAACTTTTTTGCTGAGCCAATTTTGATCAATCTGTATATTTTATGGAAGATAGAAAAGTCGTACCATTGAAAAGCTCTTAACACTGAATCGATTGTTGAAGATACCTTTTCAATTTTTAATGTTGAAGATACCTTTTCAACACTTACAACTGTTGAAAAGATTAAAAACACATAAGACTGATATTTTCATATATAAGATTTCATTTTAATCGAACAATTAGTTCTTTGAAAACCAAATAGCATTGCAGATTTAGTAAGTATTACATGGTTTGAAAATGGTCGAAAGGGAGAGAAATGAAGTGAGAAGTTTGTTTTTCATTTTTTTAAAAAATAATTATCAATTCCAAAATGTTTTCCACCAATTTTATCTAGGCTCAACAGAAGATGTATATGTTTTTCCAATTCATTGAGAAATTAGGTTTCAGAATGTTTATATAAAATATCTGTAGAAACTTCGCTTGCAGAACCAAATCATGGATTTTTTGTTTTGTAGGTAATTTTTGGAAATCTGTAGTTATACGTGTTCATTCATAATTATATATACTATGAAGCATGATCTTCTTTCCAAGTTAAGGCAGAAAGATCGGTCGTTTTCGTTTTTTCTTGTTTATTTTTCCCAATTGTGTAGTTCCTCTGCAAAGTTGAGATACTATGTCCTGGAGCAGTGATGAAAATAAGTAATTATCAATATCCAAGGTTTAGGCGTATCGCTTCGGCTGTTTACTGAAATTTATTTGATTGTATACAAAAGTTAAGCGTTAGAACCATTAGGAATTTAGTTGAGCGTATTTGGGAATATTTAGAAAATTTTGAATCTGTTTGCAAGGTTGAGTCTGGACGTGGTGATAGACGTACGTCTCGACCAGGTTCAGAAAATCCTGCAAGCGATAGAAATATAGCCAATGGTTACCCATCGTCTTCAAGTTCCAACCAAACTCGATCTAATTTCACATCGACTGGAGGTGTTGGTGATAGTGTCGATTTCTCAACTTTGAGCATGTCTCCCTTTGCCCGGAATCAATGGACTCCAGTAAGAAATGATGACAGTTTGCAAAGACAGAACGCAAACATAGGTATGTACTTGCAAATTCTTTCCGTATTATCGAACATTTTAATCAAGATTTTTGGGGTCTTTTCCATTATAGCCCCCCATTATGGTATAATTACCATGATGGAGGGGGGCTATAGGTTATCTGACCACTGAGCGGGGGGGGGGGGGGGGGGCTATAATGGGAAAGACCAGATTTTTGCTTGTTGCCGTTCTTTTGGTTATGGTTTTTTATAGCTGCGAAGCTGTAAGCTGAGCGAAACTATATTGCGGTGCTCTTGGTTTTTACCGACTCGAAGAGGAGTATTGGTTTTCTTAAGGTTTTTTTTTACAGGAAGTAGATTTGTTCACGCGGCATTTTGACCTAAAAGCGAAAGTGAGAAAAGCTGTCTTAGTGAACATATTTTCGCGAAGCGAGAGAAATTTTTTGATCATGCGCTGCGTTTAGTAAATGACTTTTTGTATTTGAAAAGTAGTTTTTGACTGAATTGCACATAAAGATGACCGTTTTTAGCCGTTTTTTCGTCTAAGTGGCCCAAATTTTGAAATTTTAACCTCGGACATTGCTATATTGAAATTTTAACTATATCGAAATTTTAACTATATTGAAATTTTAACCTCGGACATTGATGTCACAGTGTTTTGAACAGCCTGAAAATGCGTTTCAAGTTGAAAATTGGCACATAATTCTTGATTTTTTAACTAATTTTTTGCTGTTTTAATATTAACTTCTTCATTTTTGGATCTATTAACCGTCCTTTTGTCAAAAATCAGTTAATATGGCAACTTCTCTTTGATATTTCCTATACTCAACGCCTCTTTCTACCTCGATGTAATTTTGTTTCATAAAATTGTACACATGCTAATCCGATTTTGGTAGTTTTTTTCCGATTTTCGTCAGTTTTTCGATTGTATTTTGGCTGTAATTGCTAGAAATAGTTTTTTTTTGTGCAACATGAGGGACTTTAATTTCATTTCAATAAAAATTCAGTCATTTTTTGGCGTTAAATTTTGAAAAAAACAGTTAAAACTTTTTCATAAATGCAGTCTTAACTTAAAAGTTCTTTGACCATTTTTTTGCAAAATGTTTCAATGTTTCGTATTTATGAATTATGTTTTTTCCTATTTTTTTCTCTTCACGAGGATAGATCTTTGTATCGGATGACTAGTTATCTTTTCTACGTCTTGAATGCTGAACAATGAAATGTATTCGTTTTTCTTGAATTTTTTAAATTGATTTTCAACTTTCAAAAATCAAGAATGTCTTTTTGTTACGGTGTTCCCTACATTGTGTCCATATTAATATTCTAGTTAGTGTCATTCTAGTTTTGTTCTGGCACCTACATTTATTTTCGGTGTATTGATTTTTTTAATTGTAAAAAAATGATTTCAGCTTTTTCTTAGATTTTCGTCATTTCTTTGGTTTGCAATTGATTTCATTCAACATAAGGCAGTACTGAGAGTTTGATAGCAAGCTTTTCCAAAATTTCCACTTATGACATTACTACAGCTTTCTTTCGGCCTTGGTATTATTTAAAACGATTTTTTGCCTTTGACTGTTCTGCTGCTTTTGTCTTTTCTACGATCAATTTTTTTTTTGATTTAGTATGAAATCATTTTGTCTAGCTTATGTACAAGAAGGAACAGGTGTGTGTTATTTTTGTCTTAGTCGCAATGATTAGAAGTGTAATTACAGGTGTTTTCTTATTCTTGAATTTGAGCTTTTTTGAAAAGATTTAACTTAAATTTAACTTTTAAGGTTTCTAAGATTATTATCTGCCGTTTGCTTTCGCGATGTTTTTCAGATTCGAATCATGAATTATTTGAGAGCTATTGATAACGGTTTCAGCTTTTTCAGACTATCAGGTTTTTGACCACCTCAATTATTATGGATTTTTTAACGTTACCATACGTTTTCAATGATATAAAAATTTTGCTGCATTTTGTTTCTCTTGTTGACAGTGGTTTAAGTTCCACCAATTTTTAGAGCAGACCTGGGGAGGTAGTGAGTTAATGGTTTAATACAAAAGGTAGTGGCTTCCGTTGCAATTACGGTTTTGTTAGTGAAGTGCTGACGCTTCGAGTCGCTTCCGGAATTCTTCCGGCTGTTTTTTTTGTTTCGTCGTCTGACGCTCTTTTTTCGTTTTATTGTTCACGCAGCAAAGCTGAAAAAGTCAAATTTTCTGAATGACTTCTTCCTCTCACTAACGGCATTTGCGCGCGTGACGTCATTTCTCACTCGCTTTAGCAAAAGTTTTTAGGTGATTTGCGTGATTAGATTTTGATCATACGTGACTTACCTCACTCAATAAAATGACTTTTGCACTTTAAAACTTAAGTAAGTTTGAATTGAATTTGTTTAAGGTCAGAGGAACTCATTTGTGCAGTAAAGGTCCCTAATGAGAGGCTTCTGCGGAATGAATTTTAACAAGCTTTGTTAATTTATCCCTGAATGTTTTTTAACCAGTTTTTTGAGCGGCGTCAATTTTTTTTTTAATATAGATCTGTATCTGTTTCTATCTCTATTATATGGCACGCAGGTCTATTCTTTCGCAGATATTCAGGCAATCTGCCGGCTATGTTATTGTCTGTGCTTGTCTTTTTAGAAAACCTACAGAAATAATTGCAGATTGTTTAATTGCGCTTGAATAATGATTCGAATCCCGGCGGGGTCAACTTTTTTTGCACTCATAAAGAAAAATTAATCTAGGCTGCGCCCCCTGAACTAAATTGCCTTGCCTGTCGTTCAAGAGCAATTCTTATGTTTAATAGCCGCCCTCAACTTCTCAGCCGGCTATTTTAGCGCTCCTATTTTTTTTTTTACTTCGTCGAATAAAAAAATGTTTCGCTTTACCTCATTTTGCCGCCTTTTCAACATTTTGCGTGAAATCTTTTTGACTTCTCTTGGCTAGTTTCTCTCTTCTCTCATTCTGCTAAAAGTGATTTTGAACATCAGTTGCTCAGCAAAGCAATTCAAAATGAACAGAGATAGTACAAAAATGGATGTCAGAAATAGAAACAGGATAAACCCATAAAGCCCAATTTTAGATGCCCGCTATTTGAACGTCGTTCCTATAAGTCTTATTTACCATCTCTAATGCTTATTGTTATTGATAGTAGCCCCTGTAGCCTCTCTCTAAGAAACAGAAGTATGTTCAACTACGAAATGACATCAAAATAAATCGGACTTAAAAAATGTTTTTGTACAAAAATCTTTTTTTTTCAATATCTTCTGTTATTTCAATCCCAATCATGCTGATTGGAATCAACGGCGGCTATATTCCGGCAATCTGTCGGGTATGTTCAATAATTGCTCTCGGAGGATTTTATCTTTTTTTGCTGAATTGATTTTTCTATGACTCGTTTGACTTTTCCTCCGGCGAAATGAGATCAGCTAGTAAAGCCCGATGGAATCAAATTTCTGTGTAGCCCTTCTATAACCTAAATAGGATATAAGTGTCTGGTTCACAGAAGCTGCTGCGATGGAAGAACTTTGTGTTGCTGTGATGGCAACTTTTTGTGGTTTGAAATCCCATTTTCCCGCCAGCTTTGCAACTTTCTTCGGACTTCTTGGAGTTGACTTTTTCAATTACTTCAGTGACTTCTACTGCTTTGCTGTTAAAATTTGTGTGCCTGACGTCATTTCTGCTTTTAGGTCAATTGCGTGACTTACCTCACTCACAAAAATGACTTCTGAACTCACTTATGGAACTTTACATTTTATGAACATAAAATAGTGTGCATCTGAGTAGTGCCAAACTTATATGCCCTAAGTCTTGAGTATTAGTCTTGAGTTTTTGATTTTGATTATCAATTTTGAAAAAGCTTTTTCAGGGCTTTTTTGTGTATAGACCGTATGTGTCATAAAAATTAACAGTCCGAATCTAACCCAAAGAGTCTAGTGGTCTATTAAAGGACTGGTGGTCGATCTGTCTATCTTATTTCTTTAGTTGTTTCAATTGATGGAAGGCCACAAGCGTCTATCGCGGCTTTTTTCCGGCAATCTGCCGGCCATGTTTGTCTTTTCTTAGTCAATCAAGATTTCTCTGAGCTGCTAATTGCTAACTCCAAAATTGTCTTATTTAATTACCCTTATTGATAGCTTTCTCTAAATTCATGGAATTATATGTGTTTGTTTCGTATTTTCAAATTTTGCCTTCAGTTTTTGGGTTGTTTTTTCTAGATCTGTTCTGCTATGTTTCGTGTATTCGTCTGACGCTCTTTTTCATTTTACGTTTGTTCGCACAGAGAAGCTTAAAAAGTGTTTTGATTTAATTCTTCCTCGTTTATCGCCATTTGATCATGTGACGTAACTACTGTTTTTCTCTAGCTGGCGATTTGGTTCTTTTCCGTGATTATTATCGTACATGACTTGCCTCATGCAAGAAAATGGCTTTTGCGGTTTGAAACTGAAGCACTTTCATTAAATTAATTTAGGGTCAAAGAAACGCATTTGTGTAATAGAGGTTTCTAATAAATGGCTTCTGTGGATTAAAACGGAACAAACAATGTGATTTTTATCTCAAAAAAATTTTTCATAGTCTTGTAAGCGGCTTCGAAAACGTCGTCAAATCAGTTATCTATCTATTTCTATCTAAATTCTTTGGCACAAAATTCTAATTTTGCATGATTTTCAGCAGTCTCTCGGCTATGTTTGTAGATGATAATGAGTTTGTTTTTTCATATGCAGAACCGAAAAGGCATAGCTCACAAGAACCAGCCAATGCTCGGCAATCTGCACCATCAAGTGATCAAAACTCAGATTCGGATTATTCTGGGCACAACCGACCGTCAGTACTTATAAATGACAATAAAAGAGATAACATTGAGGGTACCTCGAAACGCGATCAGAGAAGAGATGGTTCTGATTTCGACGCCAAAAGTCGCCAGCAGCAACTTGGCCTGACCATTGACGAGGATCCGGCATCTTCTCTGTTGGTATCTTCTAGCTTCCTGTTACCGGCTCTGAGTCCCCCAGCTGTGCTAATTAATCAACAGCCTTCGGTTGGTATTCGAGCTGGCGTTGAAAGGAGCATTAATGTTGAACGCAGACGTGGGATTACAGCTTTCGACGCAACTTCAAATTTGGGTCAGTTTTAGTCTTTTGTCTTGTACTTAATTTTTAAGCATTTCAAATGTTTAGCGTTATGCAGTTACGCTAAATATTTTGCTCGAAAAATTGTACTGGACAGCTTAATTTCTGTGTAGTCCACTTGCAAAGTAAATAGTCTTTTGTGATTCAAATAGAACTTGAATAAATAAATAGTCAAAAACTGTTCAGTAATTTGCGTTAAATAGCAACTTAAACAGAATGGCAACAAAAATCGACAAACAATTGGACTGGGTATAACTGAGAATGATTACGACTTTCCTTTTGACAGTCGAATACTAACAATCGGAGACATTTTTTAAAGTTTCTGTACTTTGTTGTCCACTAGTTTAGCCACTATTACATTATTGAACAGTTTTGAAGATTCGTGTTCTGCCTTTCAGATGACGTCTCCTTCTCAGAAATGATGCCAGGAACTGATCAACTCCCCTCTAGTCCAGTGAATAATACATTCCAACCAGATTCCCTGAATTTTGGAGATATTATCACCATCAGACCTCCATCTCCACCAGTTCCACCAATAGTTGAAAGTGCTACTCGGAACCGTGAGGAGTTGAGTACTGTGCCTGTATCGAGTTCTATGCACCATGGAACGGTACAGGAAAGATCCGGTACTCCTGTTGCCATTAAAAATTCAGTTCCAGGACTTCTAAGCGACAACTCTCGCAAAGTTTCGCAGCCACAGAATACCTGCAATTTGAATGTTGATACTCTTTTGTTTCTGAATCGTTGTGCAACCGTTATTCAAGCGACATGGAGAGGATATTCGAGTAGGAAAAGACATATAACCGACATCCGATCAGTTAGAAGCATGGCCAAGCTGGGATGTCAAGTTGAAGCTTTAGCTGAAGAAGTTGAACGAAATCGAACATTTCAATCTGTGGTTTTGCAAATTCTCGCTCAGCTTGTTTCTCAGCAACAACATCGTCAATTGATGACCGGATTCGATTCATACAATTCTACACAACAGAGTGTGAACGAGTATACTTTGAGAAATACCGGCGAAACATGGGTACAAAATGATATGGTACCCCAGAACCTGAATTCTCAGCCACCGTTGAAAGATACTTTGACAGAGTTACGAAACGAGTTCTCTCGGATGTCTGCTCAGTTTGCTTCGGACAGTCAAGCTGTTGAGTCCTCGCATTTGATCTCAGAAGCTGCGGATCCGAATAACGATACCTCGACCAGCTCTCTTAGGGTTGTGTCTTTGACGGAAGAAGACATGATCAGCCAGTGGGGCGTTGACGATGGTTGCCATGACAACGGGGGAACTGGAACTGACTGTGACGAAGATTTGAATGAAGATGAAGAGCGGGAGGGGGACAATGCGAATGATAGTACCTTCACTGAATCAGAGCAGGTTAGAAAACTTTTATCCTAAAACGGACTAAGAAATTAAAATGGACTAAGAAATAAAAATGGACTAAGAAATAAAAACCGACTAAAAAATAAAAAACAGACAATGCTAAATCCATAAAGGTTTCGTTGGAAGGTAAAAATTGAGGTAGGCCAATCCCAGATTTTATTGGGTCTTTGTTGCGCTATTTACTTAGTGAATGCATTAGCATAATTCATGAACTTTTTTGTTGGGAGGTCATCATCTAAATTTAATTTTTTATGATTCCGTGATTATTTCAGTTCTCAATATCCAAAGTTAGTGAAGATATGAATTCATATTTTGTTCTCAAAAATCTTGCGAATAGCTTGGTCGGTTACCGTAATTGGAATAAGATATAATTGTCAATAAATCCATAAAATTTACTATTTTTGTTTATATTGAAGGTGGACCTTCTTTCCTCGTCTGCGTTGATGTCCCCTACAGCCGTCAGTGCCCCAACAGGTGTACGAGTGAAGATCAGAGATGGAAATGGTCTCCTTGTATCTTGGAAGCATCCAGATAATCACACGAATCCGACAACACCCGGCGGCAACTACAAAGTGAACAGTTTGGGTCACCCGATCGTGTCTGTTCTCAGTTACAAGATTGTGGTGGATGGTATACCTAGGGGTTAGGATTTTCAAATATCACCGCCTCTCTTGCTTTTCGCAGGTTTTTTTTGTTACTGTATGCTTTTAAAAATGTTTGGAACTGCCAGTTGTTCGAGAGCAATTTGTCTGACGTCAGACAGTTGTCTAATTGCCGCTGTCAGACTCTCAACGGCCTTTATTTCGGCGCTCTTTTTTGTATTTCAAAGTATTTGAATTTTATTGGTGCGCTGTCTTGCGACTCGAATCGGAGTATTGGAGAAGTGTCTTTTTAGATCACTTTTTCCACTTTTTTTATTGAAGTGAATTTTGACCGAGGAAGTGAACCGCGTAAAAAATTTTGGAGAGGTTTAGGCGCTGAACAAAATTGAAGAGTGGAGCGAAAAGAGATCGGTTTTTTTTGTTAACATCGCTATTTTGACAGAGCGAGAAATTGAGGTGTAAAAATTTTTTGGCAAACGTGCGGTTCTATAACACGTTTTCTGAAATTTTTTGGTTCATAGGTTTGATGATGACAATATTATTTAATTTTTAGGGATGCTTTGATAGTGGTATGAAGGTTTCTGATAACTAATATGAGTTGAATGCTAAATTGCAGGTTTTTCTTTTTTTCTGCCTACTTGAGGCAAATTTTAGCCATTTTTGGCCGATTTCTTTTGTTTTACTGCTTTGAGTAGGATTTGAAAGACGCCTATTACTTACGAAGTTTTTAATATACCAAAGGGAGTACAGTTACATATTATAAGTTTTTTTGTTGAGAAACATCAAACTATTTATTATATTTCTTTTAAAACTAATAAAGGGCTGTGTACACCATCCGGCAACGATGAATGTAGGTCGGAAAATAGGCGATGATGAGTAGCACTTAGCCGGATGCTGCACTCCAAGCTGTTCCCCTGCAGACAGTGTAAAGACGGCCCAGTCACAAAAATAACTATCAATTGGAGAGGAAAGCACCTATATATACATATATAGCACACATAGGGAACTGGTATGGAAGGATTAAAATAGAAATGGAATATCAAGGAATAAGCAAAGAATAAAGTTAAGCAGCCAAACACTCAGTGCAGCCTTCCCTCCTCCAAGACGGCGCTAATCGAAGTCTCACTGAGAGCACGAGGCTTGAGGGCGCTACATCCCCTCAAGCAGAGAACACAGCTCTTCAGAAATGCGAAGCCGATTTTCGTTCGGATGTAGCTTAGTGTCGGCGTACGGCTTTCCGCGTTTTTCGCTGATCTTGATTGCGAGTTGTTTCATAACGCGCGATGCTGATGGCCCAGCACCGCCCGAGCAAGCAAAAACCAGTGCGCTGGAGCTGCTGTGTTCGGTTTCGCGGATTCGCTCTTCGTTTTTATTTCGCTTGATGCTCTCGTGATATTTGTATGCATCTTTTATGGTCTTAGGGCAGCTCTTCGCATGAGGGTTGAAAATTTAGCGAAGGAAATGCGATTAAAGCGGGAGCCCCACAGACCGTTTGCCCTGATGTCTAGTCGAGCGTCATCATCAGTTGTGGTGGAACTACTCGAGAAAATTTCTAGGACTGAAGTTTTTGCTCTATTTGGAAATCGTGGCAAACGTCATCCATCAGGTTTGAAACATGTCTCTGATTTCGTTGTGTCGTAGGTGCCTATACCCGCCTTTGGCGCAGTGTAGGGCATGAGTGACGCTAAATTCTTTCCCGCATGGGCATATGACTGGCGTGTTCTTCGCTTCCCAGGTGTAGCGAAGTACTATTCCATCACGGAATTCAGTCTTCGTGAGGTCGAAACCATGTTTTTGACTACGGAAGCGCGTTAAGCCAGCTGGATGCTCTTTTCTCCGAGGCCAGCTGGATGGTATACTTCATTTCTGGTAGATTGTTTTCGATTCTGGATTTTTTTTCGAGATGAGTTCAGGTTGCATGTCTGCTTTCTGTCTGAGACTGATCTTGGTTTGTTCTAATTCACTTTGTTGAATTTCGAATGAATCATTTTTGAATGACGCCAATGGACTCGAGGGTTCAATTGATTGCTCAAGATTTTTATGAAGGTCTTGTGGGAGGGCGACGTTAAGCCCACCCAATCTGAGAGAGAGAAGAATGTTCGTTCCTCTTGGATTATTTCTTTGCCGACGATGTTCGGTACGACTCGGCCAAGCTGCTCCTCCATCTTGTCCAAAACACCGTCCATGGAAGGTGTAGTAAGCGAGAGGAAGCTCAACTTCTGTTGAACCCCTTCGTCAAACATGCATAGGCATTCTGGGGAGAGGTGAGAGCAAATTGACCAAGTCTGTCCAGACGTTTTGTGTATTTAATTTCTGCATCTTTCAGGAAATTTTTACTGGCCTCAGAGCTTCCGATAACTAATCCCAGGACTCAAGCGCCCTGCGTGATTTCCACATTTGTGCCTGCAAACACAGTTGACGCCTGGCGCTCACCTCCTGGCTTAATTATCAACTGACACTTCGGAGGATTGACAAGATATCCATACTTGGGACCAAGCTGAGTGAGCTTGTCGAAGAGTGCCCTGATATCTTTCAACTTACCGACGACGGTACCATCATCAGCATACCGTTTTTGTGTCAAGGAGTCATTGTGAAGTCTTGTTATTAGGTGTAGGATTGCGATTCCATACATTGCCATCGCAAGGGGATCGCCTTGTGTCGTACCTTCCTGAGACAGAATGGTCGACTTACCGATGTAGAGATGACGGGTGGCTATAGGAATTCTGTAAGGCATTGTGCAAAGATGGGCATAGGGCTTTCACGTTCTCTAATGCTGTTCATCGATTGAGCACGTTCAATGCATTTTTGGTATCAATTAGTAGAATTGCTTCGTTTTCGGGATCATCAAAACTGTGGCGAAGTGAATATATGGCATGTTCTATGCCGCATTTCTGGCCCAGGCCCAGCTGCATGTTTCCACAGGGATTTTAGATCTTGCCTGATGCAGTCGACGATTGTGCGTCCGTTGATGTGACGCATTACTTCACCAATTCCAATAGGTCTCACACCTGGACATTTATCTAGAGCCACTAGTCGACAACCATTGTATGCAATCAAATCATCCGGTGGTATTATGGACGTGGCCAGCCTCTTATCAAACTTAGCAACAAGCTTGAACAATTTCGTGGAGGTTTGCCCGAAAGCATTTCGTGAAGGCCCGGCACTGCCATGAGTCTTCATTGCATGCTTTTGGACGAGCCTGGCAGTGAGTTTGTTCAAAACAGCGGTTTGGTATGGAAGCGTTTGTGGATGTTCTCTCTGAATGCAGTTGGGCTCCAAGTGTTGCCCTTCAGGATGTTTGTCGTGTAAAATCTCGGACCGGTCTATGAGATCGGTAGGTGCGAGCACGCCGCCTTTTTGCTCATCCGAAAGAACGCGAATAGCATTACTGATCTTACCACGAGACATGAAATCGTTGAACATCTAGAGGTCAGAGTGCTGCTTTTTGTTCCTTGAATTCATTCTCATTTGGGTTGCCTTCGCTTCACAGAACAGTTTTGAGAAGTTGCAGCTGTGCCATGCACGCAGTCTACGCTTCATAGTCTTTTTGTTCGATCCATCATCCGTGTTCTTTGTCCCACTGAGGGTTAGGTGCGGAATTATCATACAGAGGGTCAGAGATATATCGGATCTATCCGTGTTTACGGCAATCGGGGAGAGGACACTGTGAAGGGCTTCAACGAACTGTTCCCCTGTCTTGTTCTTACTGAGCGTGAAGAAGGAGGGCTTCCATGTGACGACCTTGCGGTATATTTTGCGCACTGTTACCGCGTGATGAGGCTAGAAGTTGTCCCAAAAATTATCCGACGGTGAGGCGACGGAACGTTCGGGGGCGTGCGATATTGTAGGATTTTTGAGTGCAGTGTCGGGAACGGTTAAAGCATTGTGCGGTGCCGGCGTTGCGATAGGTTTTTCGGTAGCTGCGGTGACCTCAGAGCAGCTTTTGCAGCTGAAGTTTTCGGTCCAATCTTTCGCTGCGGCTAGACCACTGCACTTTACGTGAAAATATTTATAACACGTATGAGACCAGACGCCTCCCCTACGTAGGGGACCCTTGCATAGTGGACAACGGGTTTGATCAATCATCAGGCTACGGGCTACGAGCGGGGAAGGCTGCACTGAGGGCGACTAGATTAGTTTAATTGCAGGAGCGTAATAACAGCAACGATATTTAATGTATTGAATGTTTTTAAACAGAATAATAGTGAAAACATGGTGTCCCTGAAAGGAGAAGTGCACGGTTTCTTACAGAACAGGTTAGCTTCAAGAACATTTCTAAATCAGGGTGAAACAATAAACAATTTCAAGGCACAAGAATCAATATAGTTATACAAAGCGTAGTTAAGGGCACTGATTTTTCTTATATGAGGCTATTACAGCTGGTGGGAACAATCAAATTATTTGGGCTAAATTTAACAATAATGCTGAATGAAGAATTTCCAATGCTCTATGAAAGTTTCAATGCTACTACGGTGATCATTGAAGCCAGCAATTACTACAACAGTGTTCAGCTTCTGATTTGGGTATTGATTGATAACATCACAGAGATCTAGCAGTTTAGCACCTCGATAGGAGTGAACACAACCCTGTACCTGACCCTCGTCTATACATTTGGTTCGAGAAGTACCCAAGACCAAGTCCGAGCAGCTGGAGGGAAGAGGGTTGGCATCAAAACGTCCCATTCACGGAGCCTGCTAACATTCAAAACACAAGAAATTGTTCTAAAAATGAAATCAGTTAGAATAGTAGGACCTGATGTGATGAAGGAAGATGGTTGGCATCAAAACATCGCATTCACGGAGCGTGCTAACATTCAAAATCAGAAATTGATCTAAAAATGAAGTCAGTTAGAATGATACGACCTGATGTGATGAGTCGGGGTGGAAGATTAGTTCACTCGCCTACGGCTGGGGTGGCGAGGCTTGAAAAGGTGTAGGTTTGATTCAGCCCAGCGCGCATACGTATTTGAAATTACAGCGGAGGTAAATTTGTTCGGGAGCTGTTTAATAAAAGTAATAAGTAATAATTGAAAGTAAAATTAATTGTTCGGGGGCTATTTGAGAGTAATATCTTATACAGATTCTTAGACAAAATATACCATCTCAGCCTTTAATTGAGAAATTTCTCTTTTGGTCTATTTTTTTTACCGTTCGTAATTTTGAGACAGCAGATCTTCGAAGCTATCGTTGCTATTTTCTGGCAATCTGCCAGCTATCTTTTGTATTTTTCGCTGAATTGTTTTTTCCAATAACTGGTTTAGCTTTTTCTCCGGCGAATTGGGTTAAGGTGGAATTAAATTGCTGCCTAGCTTTTTATACTAAGTAGGTGAGTGTCTTTTATATACTGAGTGTCTGGTTCACAGAAGCTGCTGGGATGGAAGAACTTCGTGTTGCTGTGAACGGCAACTCCTATTGTTTGAACTCCCCTTTTTCACGCGAGTTTTTTTGACTCGCTAATCTTAACTCATATTCATGGTTTTTAACATCTATTGTTTTCTCCTCTGTTTGTTTTTTATTTGGCAACCCAAGATTTCTGAGCTGCTAGTTCTTAACTCCAAAAATGTCTTATTTAAATGCTCTTATTTGTGGTCTATAATCTCAGCTATGTGGTCTATAAACTTAGACAATATTTTTGATCTGAAGTTTCCAAATTCAAAACAATGTTTTGAAGTCTTCGATGCGACTTGTTTTCAAAATTTAATATTGCGAATTCTTGTTGTTTTGGTTTTTCTGTTACATAGTCTCACTGTATGCCAGTGTTTGTAAATTTTTTTTGTTGTTCTGTCACTTGTTCATTAAAAATAGTTCTCAATTGCTCCTCTCTTAGTGTGAATTGAATTCACTTAATGTTTCCAGTTGATTAAATATTGTTATTGTTTTTGACACCATTTTTTCGAAAATAGTAATTTTGATTGATGCTACTTTTGTTGCGTCGTCCCCCTTTGTTTTTATTAAGGTTGATATGTGCTTTCTATCTATGGATAGTGCGGTTGGTGTTGAAGAATTCATGTTTTAATATGTTTTAGTGACTTTGATATCACTTGATTTTCAGTGACATCGTGAAAACATGTTTTTGCCAAATGTTTTTTTACCTCGTCTCAGTGGCGTTTGCGGTCTTAACTCACAAAAGTTTTTAATAGCCGCACAGCGATAGCTGGGGCTATTATTGGCCTTCTCTTATTTTTTTTGTTTCGTCGTCGCGATTTTTGTTACGACCATATGACGCCACAACCACTTCAAATCTGCCTTTTGTTCATTCGTTCGTGCAATTTCAATTGGATTGCGTGCGTGACGTCGTTTTTCGCTCTTAGTTGAGCGAGTTTTTTTTTCCTCATTCGCGTGATTAAATTTTTGGTCACACTCGCGATTGTTGTTACGACCATATGACGCCACAACCAATTCAAATCTGCTTTTTGTTCATTCGTCCATGCAACTTCAACTGACTTGCGTGCGTGACGTCATTTTTCGCTCTTAGTGGAGCGAGTTTTCTTGTTCATTCGCGTGATTAAAATTTTGGTCACACTTGACTTACCTCACTCTAAAAAATTACTTTTATTGACTTTTATTTACTTTAATTCAAAGAGATAAGGTCAAATTGGTGTGTCACTCTAAATGAAGGTTATTAGAGAGCAGCTAATAGAGGCAGCAAAAACATACAGATTTTTAATCAAAATATAAGATATCAGCCTTCAATGAAAAGACGATTTTTTTTGGTCTGTCTTTTTTACTGTTTTTTTAGACTGCAGATCTACGAAGCTATTGCGGGTATTTTCTTGGAATCTGCCAGCTATGTTTCGACGTTGTTGGACATAATAAATGCGATTGCCGTACGGCAGCTATTTTCTGGCAATTTGCCGGCTATGTTTGAAAACTGCAGGTAGTGGTGACGCTTTAAGACTATTTATTTTTCCTGATAGCAATTTTGACATTTTGTATCATCTCTCTATTTGGTGTTTTCAGGTGTAGTATCGGCTAACAAGACAAATGCAATAATCCAGGGACTAGATGTTAGAAACCAGCAGTATTCTGTGACCGTTAGAGCTGTCACCGCATTGGGCGAATCAGCAGATTCTTACCCCGTGGTGAAGGCAGGTTTTGCTTCGCCTCATGAAGAAATTCCGATAGCTGGGAATCCGAGTTCTGTCAAACATACATTGCTGCAATATAGAGTAGTCAATTCAGTGGACGAAAAATCAGAACCTATCGATGGTAGGAGATCTGAAGAATTGAAAAGAAGCGATAGCATTGTTGTACCTGAAAGTGTGAATGAAGTAAAACTTGAGAAATGCGACGTGTATCAAAAGAAATCTGACGATAACTTTTCGAAAAGCGAGGCTTTATTGGAGCATTCCACTCAACAGGCAGCTGACATAGTTGATTCTGCTCCTTGTATCAATGGAATCACAAAAGAGCAATGTGGATTAGAAAACAATCTTTATGATGCGCGTGTATGTGATATAAATGCAACAGACGATGCGTTTGAACAGAGATCTGAAAAGATGGGTACCACTGCAACTTCAAAATCTAGTCAAACAGTGAATCAATTAGGTTCAGAAACCATCGAAAAACCGTGTTCAAACGGTTGTGATATTTTAAAACCACTCAAATTTGCCTCATTGCTTCGAGATATTCAAGTGGTAGAAGGCGATGAAACGTCTTTAACTGTCAATCTCTCTGATGAAGTTGGTTTAGAAATGGTCAAATCAGTATCTTGGTTCATGAACGATCGAATTGTTGACCCTTCATCGGATCGGGTTGAACAGATTCGAAGCGATACCGGTAGAAGTTTCGAATTGCTTGTGAAATGTAGCGATATGATGGATAATGGTAGTGTCTCGTGTATGGTAGAAGCAATCGATGGACAAAAAATTTCTACGATTTGTCAGCTAGGTAAATTATGATTTCAGTTTCTTCTGGGTTAATTTTTTGTTTTTATGATCTCGACAATTTGTATATACTTATATATTCACAGTGAAAAACTCGTTTATGTAGACTTCCATAGACTGTATTGAACATGCTAACCTTGACTTGATAGAAGTTTTTTTTCAAAAATTAATAGCGAACTTTTTGAGTTCTCCTCCATTTTTGTCTAGTTTTGAATAGCAACGCGTTGCTATGGAATGAAAGCTGGTGAGAGTTATATAACGATTAGCATTATTTGTTTGAGTTTTGCTGTTAGAAGTTATTAGTTTTGACGACTTTGCCAATGTCTTTTTCAAAAAAGTAAGTTTATTCTCAAGTTTTAGCATGGGTACCTTTTTGATACTTTTCCAAATCATGTCATTACAAAACAAAGCTATGAGTGATTAATTGCTCTCAAACGAAGTTTGTAGCAATTATATTAGTCCTGTCGGTCTTTTATGCAATTTTTCGCTTGACCGATTTTTTGTCTGACGCTTTTGACATTTTGTCCTCAAAAACGGGATGAACAGGTAGCGCCCAGTGGGCATTAAGTGATCTTAGAGCGTCTCAGCTCTGTTTCAGCTCAAACTGTTTTGGCGACTTATACTTATGGTGTGAAGGGCTGTTCTTAGAGGTTGAAAACACCCCACTGTTGTCCCCACCCAATACGCAGTTGACCACCCCCTTCCCATCAACCCCCCGTTGCACATGCCCCCGTGGCTACTGGCGAGCAACCAATCGCTAAAAACACGCAATTTTATACTAATTTTCACATTTTTTTCAAGATTTTTGAAAATTATCATTTTTTGAATGCTTTCAGCCCTAGGTGTCAAGGAACCTCTTCTAGGGCTTTATAATAGGTTAATGCATAGTTTCTAGTGTTAGTGGAACATTTTCTAGTGTCTAGTGTTAGTTGCATAGTTTCTAGTGTTAGTGTTTCAACATTTTAACATCACGAATTTTTGGCATCTTTTTGACCAAACGTGTTATTTTTTCATTTTTTTTATTATTCACGTGTTTCCAGACGCAGGGGCCAGAAAACTTCCTTAAGGGTTTGATAATAAATTACTGAACAAAAATTTGCCATGCAATTGCTTTCAATTGTCTAATGGGAAAAATTTTAGTAGTTCTGATAAAACCTGCATTTTTTTTTTTTCAATTTGAAAATTTTTGTCAGTTATTAGCTTTCTCCAGCCTCAAGAGCCGAGGAACCTTGTAATTTTTTTTCAATTTTTTTTGACATTTATTGTCATTATTCAGGCTTTTCAGCCTAACAGAAAATCTCCGTTAGGATTGAATAATAAGTTACTGGAATATGTTTCTCGGCCATGGATTAGTTTTCAACTTTCATCACAAATTTTAGCAGTTTTTATGCAACTTGCAATTTTTTTCAAGTTTTTTGATTTTTTTTATTTTTTTAGGTTCGTCTAGCCTCAAGAGCCAAATAATCTCATCTAGGGTTTGATTATAGGTTAATGCATAGCTTCTAGATGTAATGGAATGTTTTTCATGATTTTAATATCAGCAATTTTCAAAGGTATTTTCAAGTTTTTTGAATCTTTTTGACATGTTGGTCATTTTTTCTGGCACCAGGGTCCTAGGAACCTCCTCTAAGGCAAGATGATAAGCTGTTGCATTGTTCCTAGAGTTAATGGGATGGCTATCATTGTTTTAATGACTCCAGCTTTAGCAATTTTTTGAAAAAAATTTAATTTTCTTTTCCAAATTTTTGGAAATTTATTATCATGTTCCAATTTTATGGATCTTTGTGAACCAGTGAAACTATTTAGAGCTTGAAATAGGGATACTGTATAGTCTCTTGAAACAATGAAATGGTTTTGAAGATTTTAATATCTTGAATTTTAGCCAGGTATTGTTAAAATTTGCGATTATTTTCAAAATTTTTGCATATATTTGTTTTTTTCTGAGTTAAATGATTATTACGGGCCAACGAAGCTTTTCAAGTCTTGCAGATCGGTTACTTAACATAACTCCAGAGACAAAATGTAGTTTAGAATATTTTCACTGCGAAATCGGGAAGCTTTTCTTTTAAATTTTGCAATATTTTCCAAATTTTTAAAATATCAGTTTTTTTATTTGATTTATTTACTAACAAGACTAGAAAACTAAAAGTTGCAGAGTAGTATCAAGCTAAAGCTAGCCTCACTAAACCGTGGCTAGCTACTGACGAAGCCAACCGCTCGCCGGTCATTTCAGAGCAATTGGGCCGACGTTAGTTGTTTATGTTTAAGTTTTGAATTCTGATAACCAGTGGTTCTGATAACAATGACAACCCTTATTTTAGAAAAAAGTTATTGAGTAACTTCTGATTTTCTAGCTGTTTTTATACCTTGTCTTGGTGTTATCAAATTCATTTATTGTTCATTGTTTTGAATTATTGAGGATTTCGTTAATTAATAAATGAGCTTTGGCAAACGTTTTTCAAAAAATAGAAAGTTATGAACTTTGAATTTTGCCCTCTTGTCGCGACATTTTTGTTGACTTTCTATTTGTGATCAAAATATTGATCTTTTGTCAGTTCTAACCGCAATTTTTTTATTGATTGGTTTTATTATCGCATGGAGGTGTGCGCTTTCTAGTGCTGTACGGTAGTACTGATGCAAAATTTAAGTTAAGTGGTTTTGACAACACTAGATTTTAATAAGAGTTTTCAATATTCTTTTTGCGAACTTTTATTTCTGTTTCTGTAGATTTTAGTTTGCTAATTAAAGATAATTGCTTAAGGATTGTTAAAACACTCTGATTATTCGTGTAAGTGGAAGGTCCCAACTAGCTGTGAAAAACACAGATACGTAAGCATCCTTATTGTTAGTGACTGCTTTTCAGTTGTGAAGTCAAAACTTTCACCATTGTCTGGAGAACAACAGGAACCCACAACCCCGACGACAGGAAGTAATAATACCAAGAATCGTCTATCAACAGCTCCAAACTATTCTGAGGCTCTTGTTAGCTCAGCTCTGAGTTCCTACAGGTCGTTTCTTGAAAGAAACAAGGATAAACATGCTAATGCTGAACAATTGAATCACACACAGAAACCAATCGAGGATCAGCCACAGATTGAAGTTCCAACTGAGACTCCTCTCAAGCGTCCAAACAGTACCAAAAGTGGCCAAATTTTAGGAGTTTTTCATGGTCTAATTTTCTCAGAAAGTAGTGTAAATGGAGTCAAAGATGAACTCTGCCAGACAGGTGGGGTTGCTGAGTCAGTTAACAGAAGTTGTATCAAAGCAAATAGATTTGTGCCTCCGCCGGCGAGAAGAAGCAAGTCGCCATCACTGAGAACCACGATGTCTGCACGAGGTTTTAACTCATGTCATATTTCATTGATTATTATGTGATTGTTTTTAATTGCTCTCGACGAAGTGTGAAGCAATTATTCTGAACGTGTTCATCTTTTATTATAGCTGCGAAGCTGTAAGCTGAGCGAAGCTATATTGCGGTGCTCTTGGTTTTTTTTGTTTCGTCGTCTGACGCTCTTTTTTCGTTGTACATTTGTTCACACAGCAAAGCTGAAAAAGTCAAATTTTCTGAATGACTTCTTCCTCTCACTAACGGCATTTGCGCGCGTGACGTCATATCTCACTCGCTTTAGCAAAAGGTTTTAGGTTATTTGCGTGATTAGATTTTGATCATACGTGACTTACCTCACTCAATAAAATGACTTTTGCAATTTAAAACTTAAGTTTAATTTGAATTTGTTTAAGGTCAAAGGAACTCATATGTGCAGTAAAGGTCCCTAATAAGAGGCATCTGTGGAATGAATTTTAAGAAGCGTTATTAATTTATCGCTGAATGTTTTTTACCTAGTTTTTTGAGCGGCGTCGATTTTTTTTCAATTTAGATCTGTATCTGTTTCTATCTCTATTATATGGCACGCAGGTCTAGTCTTTCGCAGCTATTCCGGCAGTCTGGCGGCTATGTTGATGTTTTTAATTGCTCTCAAATAAAGGTTTAGGCAAGTATTGCTTGTGTTTTTGCAGCATTTTACGAAAGTTTTTGACTTCTCAAATGACTTTCACATCCTTTTTTTTTTATTTTCGTCCGATCTAAACTGTTCTGATTCACTATTCTTTGTGCCCAGATCACTTTGTTTTTTTTTGGTTTCAATTTGGTGGCCAATAAGCTCCCCTCATTGAAGTAATTGCAATCACTGAATCAGCAAGCGACTATCAAACTTTTTTCACTCCTGGATGAGCAGGTGACAGTATAATTAGGCCTCGCCATTTCGTCGGACCTTAGTTGGTTTGTTTTTTTGATAGCTGCGAAGCTGTAAGCTGAGCGAAGCTATATTGCGGTGCTCTTTGTTTTTTTTGTTTCGTCGTCTGACGTTCTTTTTTCGTTTTACATTGGTTCACACTGCAAAGCTGAAAAAGTCAAATTTTCTGAATTACTTCTTCCTCTCACTAACGGCATTTGCGCGTGTGACGTCATTTCTCAATCGTTTTAGCAAAAGTTTTTAGGTTATTTGCGTGATTAGATTTTGATCATACGTGACTTACCTCACTCAATAAAATGACTTTTGCACTTTAAAACTTAAGTTTAATTTGAATTTGTTTAAGGTCAGAGGAACTCATATGTGCAGTAAAGGTCCCTAATAAGAGGCTTCTGTGGAATAAATTTTAACAAGCGTTATTAATTTATCGCTGAATGTTTTTTACCTAGTTTTTTGAGCGGCGTCGATTTTTTTTCAATTTAGATCTGTATATGTTTCTATCTCTATTATATGGCACGCAGGTCTAGTCTTTCGCAGCTATTCCGGCAATCTGCCGGCTATGTTGATGTTTTTAATTGCTCTCAAACAAAGGTTTAGGCAAGTATTGCTTGTGTTTTTGCAGCTTTTTACGAACGTTTTTGACTTCTCAAATGACTTTCACATCCTTCCTTTTTTTATTTTGTCCGATCTAAACTGTTCTGATTCACTATTCTTTGTGCCCAGATCACTTTGTTTTTTTTTTGTTTTAATTTGGTAGCCAATAAGCTCCTCTCATTGAAGTAATTGCAATCACTGAATCAGCAAGCGACTATCAAACTTTTTTCACTCCTGGATGAGCAGGTGACAGTATAATTAGGCCTCGCCATTTCGTCGGACCTTAGTCGGTTTGTTTTTATAGCTGCGAAGCTGTAAGCTGAGCGAAGCTATATTACGGTGCTCTTGGTTTTTTTTGTTTCGTCGTCTGACGCTCTTTTTTCGTTTTACATTTGTTCACACTGCAAAGCTGAAAAAGTCAAATTTTCTGAATGACTTCTTCCTCTCACTAACGGCATTTGCGCGTGTGACGTCTTTTCCCACTCGTTTTAGCAAAAGTTTTTGGGTTATTTGCGTGATTTGATTTTGATCATACGTGACTTACCTCACTCAATAAAATGATTTTTGCACTTTAAAACTTAAGTTTAGTTTGAATTTGTTTAAGGTCAAAGGAACTCATTTGTGCAGTAATGGTCCCTAATAAGAGGCTTCTTCGGCATGAATTTTAACAAGCTTTATTAATTTATCGCTGAATGTTTTTTACCTAGTTTTTTGAACGGCGTCGATTTTTTTTTTCAATTTAGATCTGTATCTGTTTCTATCTCTATTATATGGCACGCAGGTCTATTCTTCCGCAGCTATTCCGGCAATCTGCCGGCTATGTTCTTTTTTTCGAACTATTTGATCGACCGTTTTTGCGTTTTTGTTCTAGTTTATTCTTTCGCTCTCTAGTGACTTTTTCACTTTTGACTGCTTGATCTCTGCGTGATATGAATTGCCCCCCCCCCCCCCCCCGCTGCTTTTAATTCCCCTGCCATTCGTTCGAGAGCTAATTTTCCAATGTCAGTGGGCTTCTGAAGTTATTAAAATTCTTTTTGCCCCCTGCACGCAAAAATTGTTATAACCCTCCAGTTGCAGAGCTAATTATCTGGCTATGTAACACGTGCGATTGAGTGTTGCGAATTCTTAGGCACCCGCTAAGCTAGGGGCATAAAAGGTCTATAAATAAATAAAAATTGTTTCGAGAATCGGATTCGGGCAATAAGATCACATCAAAAACAGCGCTCGATCTGTGCCTGCTTGGTCAATCCTGATTTGGCAATTAAGATTTTCTGTTTCAGGATCGAATTCATCAACTACATGTATTCAGACCAATCCTCATATTGACTCCGAAGTTCCTTCTCAACCTGCAGTTGACTCTCTCAGCTCAATAAAAACAGACCGAATGTCATCTCGACTTAGATCCACAATTGCAGATGAAGTGACTAAGTCTATATCTATCTCTGCGTCACCAGCTAACACCTTGCATAGTAACAGTTCTTCTAACGGAGAGCTGGAAACGGTAAGTTGCCATTGTGTTTAAGATTCGGTATGTTGCCATTCTGTTCCATTGCCCCCCCCCCCCCCCTCTCACTCCCTCTCCTGTCGTTCACTAGAAATTGTCCATTTATAATTGATATTCTACATCTTTGTAAATTGTACTGTCTTGTCCGAACTCTTATGAGGCTACAGAAACCATTTTTAGCACAAAAACAGGCATAATATTTGGTTCACACAATGTAATGGAAAAATTTTCTTCACGGGTTAGACCTCTGCCATTCTTGGGCAAATTTAATTCTGGCGAGTTTCTTTCAAATTACGAATGATTTATTTCGCCTTGGTAACTGAGTTTGCATTTATTAGTGTGTTTTTATAATATACTATATCTGATCATTTCTGAAATGAAACTCGGGTATTTCTCAGAATTGTTTCGATACATTTTTGTTCCCCAGTTCAAATCACGTAAACTGATATAATTAATTAACCCATTTAGCTATTAACCATGTAGCTATTAACCCATTTTGAGAAAAAAAAACTATTTTTCAGCGATTGATACCCTGCGAAAATCCATTGCTTAAGTAATTCATGATTTAATGTATACTTCTGATTTGCGACTTATTCTAGAGTACTTCATACTGTTTTTCCTAAAAGTGGCGAATCTGGCAGTTTTAAAGGATAAAATGAAATTCTTCTTCATATCTTTTTGTTTATTTGTTTTAGCTAAATCTGTCGACAACTGACAATATAGAAAGACCAGACCGCGCAGCTGAAAGGTCAGAGCAAAGATTTCAGACTACAGAGAAATACGCAAAATCAGAACCAATGATGTCAGAGAAAAGTACAATCAGGTCGCCGATCTCAAGACATGGTATGCATCTTAGAAGCGAAGCTGTAAGCTGAGCGTAGCGATAATGCGATAAGCTTGGTTTTGACGACTCGAAGAGGAGTATTGGTTTTCAATCGGTCTTTTTTTGCTTAATAGCCGCACAACAATAGCTGGGGCTATTATTGGCCTTCTCTTGGTTTTTTTTTACAATTCAGAGAATTTGAATTGTATTGGGCGCTGTCTTTTTTTAAGATCTGTTCACACATTTTCATGATTCTTTAAGTCAAATTGGAGTAGTGACTTTGGAAATTTTGTCACTCTGATTTTTAAGTAGAGTGAGAAAACTGTGTGTGAACAAAAATTCGCTTTCTCGGTAGTGGTTTTCTGTTCACATGCAGCATCTTGAAATTGTTTTTCTGTTTTTTTTTATTTTTTTAAATCTGATTTATTGGAAATCGATTTCCCTAATTCACTGAAAGTCCTTTCTTGGTCTATTTTTCTTTGTTGAGTCAATGAAACTTCTTTGAATTGTACGTCAGCACTTGTCCTGCTATGTTTTTTTTATTGCGTCGTCAAGATTTTTGTTACAACCATATGACGTCACAACCACTTCAAATCTGCGTTTTGGTCATTCGTTCATGCAATTTCAACTGAAGTGCGCGTGTGACGTCATTTTCACTCTTAGTGGAGCGAAATTTTTTGTTCATGCGGCGTTTTTTGGTCATACGTGACGTAGCTGACTCTCAAAAATGTCTTTCACTTTGAAATTGACTTTTCTCAACTCTAATTGAAGGTTATTTGAGAACAGCTAATAGAGGCAGCAATAACTTATACAGATTCTCAATCAAATTTTAACATCTCATCCTTTAATGAAAAGAGTAATTTTTTTGGTCTGTCTTTTCGTACTGTCTTTTTGTCTTCAGATCTACAAATCTGTTGCGGTTTCTTTTCTGACAATCTGCCAACTATGTTTTTAACAGGAAGTAGTGTTATTCATATGGCTTTTTGACCTAAAAGCGAAAGTGAGAAAAGCTGCCATGAACAGATTTTTGCTCTGTGAGAGAAATTTTTTGATCTTGCGTTGCGCTCACTGAATGACCAAGTGTTTTTAACAGAATGTGGCATATAGATAACCATTTTAAGCCTTTTTTGTTCAATTCGGTCATTTTTAGCTGTAATCTGAGCGGAGCTATAATTTGGTGCTCTTTGTTTTTTTGTTTCTTGGTCTGATGCTCTTTTTCATTTAACATTTTTTCACTCAGCAAAGCTGAAGAAATCAAATTTTCTGTATGACTTCTTACTCTCACTAACGGCATTTTTGCGCGTGTGACGTCTTTTCCCACTCGTTTTAGCAAAAGTTTTTAGGTTATTTGCGCGATTAGATTTTAATCATACGTGACGTTTCTCTCAATAAAAATGACTTTAGCACTTTAAAACTTAGGTTTAATTTGAATTAGTTAAGGTCAAAGGAACTGATGTGTAATAAATGTCCTCATTGGAAACGCTTTGCGCAATGACGTCACAACTGCTTCAAATCTGCATTTTCTTTATTCGTTCATGCAATTTTAACTGAAATGCGTGCGTGACATCATTTTTTACTCTTAGTGGAGCGAAATTGTTTGTTCATTCGCGTGATTGCGTTTTTGGTTACAGGTGACGTACCCCACTCTCAAGATTGTCTTCCTTACTTTGACATTGACTTTTTTTCTTTAATTCAAAGAGATGAGGTCAATTTAATGTGCGTCACTCTAAATGGAGGTTATTTGATATGCTCTGTTTCATTTAACATTTGTTCACACAGCAAAGCTGAAGAATTCAAATTTTCGGTATAACTTCTTCCTCTCACTAACGGCCTTTGCGCCTGTGACGTCATTTCTCACTCTCTTTAAACAATGCGTGATTAGATTTTGATCATACGTCACTTTCCTCGCTCAATAAAATGACTTTAGCACTTTAAAATTTAGGTTTAATTTGCATTAGTTAAGGTCGAAGGAACTGATTTGTAAAAAATGTCTTTCTTGGAAAGGCTTTGCGCATTCAATTTTAACAACCTCCATTGATTTATCATGGATTGTTTTTTATTTTGCGTTTTGCATGGCGTCAATTTTATTTAAATTTAGATCTGTTTCTATATTATACGGCACGCAAGTTTATTCTTTCGCAGCTATTCCGGCAACCTGCCGTTTATGTTTTTAAATTTTGTTTTTGATAGAAATCATTTTTTGTCGATGCTGGTTGAAAAGTAACCCTATAAAATTGATACCACAGTGTTTTTGAGAACCTAAAATGCGTAAAATGACCACAGATTTCAGGTTTTGAGTTAATGTTCGACTTTTTTAATGAATTTCTTCTTTTTTTGAGTCTTTAAATAGGATCTGGCTTCAAAACTTACTTCACGTGGCAAATTTCTTTTGATGTCTCATGCATTGAAAGCCTCATTCTAACGTGGTAAATGTCTATTTATATAGCCGCACAGTAATAGCTGGCGCTATTGTTGGCCTTCTCTTGGTTTTTGTATTTCGTCAAGATTTTTGTGACGATCATACGACGTCATAACCTCTTCTAATTTGCTTTTTGTTCATTGTTTCTTATATTCTCAACTGAGGTGTGTGCCTGAAGTCATTTTTCACTCTTAATGGAGCGAAATTGTTTGTTCTTTCTGCGTTTTTCGGTCATACGTGACGTAGCTCACTCTCAAAAATCTCTTTCAGTTTGAAATTGACTTTTAACTTTAAATCAAAGAGATGAGGTCAGGTGAATCTGTGCAACTATAATTGAAGGTTAGAAGGTCTATCGTTTTCTACTGTCTTCTTGATTTTAGATCTAAAAATTTGTTGGGGCTTTTTTCTGACAATCTGCCAACTATCTTTTTAACAGGAAGTAGTGTTGTTCATACGGCATTTTGACCTAAAAGCGAAAGTGAGAAAAGTTGCCATGAACAGTTTTGCTCAGCATAAGAAGTTTTTTCATCTTGCTTTGCGCTTACTGAATGACCGAGTGTTTTTAACAGAATAGAGCATATAGATAACCATTTTAAGCCTTTTTTGTTCGGCTCGCTCATTTTTAGCTGCTAAGCTGTAAGCTTTTAATTCGTTGTCAAGATTTTTGTATCGACCATATGACGTCACAGCCACTCCAAATCTGCTTTTTGTTCATTCTTTGATGCAATTTTAACTGAAGTGCGTGAGTGACGTTATTTTTCCTTCTTAGTGGAGCGAGTTTCTTTGTTCATTTGCGTGAGTAAATTTTTGGTCAGACGACTTACCTCACTCTCAAAAATGACTTCCTCACTTTGAAATTGACTTTTATTTACTTTAAATCAAAGAGATAAGGTCAAATGGGTGTATGTCACTCTAAATGAAGGTTAATAGAGAGCAGCTAATAGAGGCAGCAAAAACTTATACAGATTTTTAATCAAAATATAACATATCAGCCTTAAATGAAAAGACGAATTTTTTTGGTCCGTGTTTTTGACTGTTTTTTTTTAGTTTTTTGTTCATTCGCCTGTTTTTGTTTTTGGTTACACGTGACATACCCCGCTCTCAAGAATGTCTTCCTTACTTTGACATTGACTTTTCTTTTTTTCATTCAAAGAGATAAGGTCAATTTAATGTGTGTCACTCTAAATGGAGGTTATTTGATATGCTCTGTTTCATTTAACATTTGTTCACACAGCAAAGCTGAAGAGTTCAAATTTTCGGTATAACTTCTTCCTCTCACTAACGGCCTTTGCGCCTGTGACGTCATTTATCACTCTCTTTAGACAATGCGTGATTGAGATTTTGATCATACGTGACTTTCCTCACTCAATAAAATGACTTTAGCACTTAAAAATTTAGGTTTAATTTGCATTAGTTAAGGTCGAAGGAACTGATGCGTAAAAAATGTCCTTCTTGGAAAGGCTTTGCGCATTCAATTTTAACGACCTCCATTGATTTATCGCGGATTGTTTTTTAGTTTGCGTTTTGCATTGCGGCAATTTTATTTTAATTTAGATCTGTTTCTATATTATACGGCACGCAAGTTTATTCTTTCGCAGCTATTCCGGCAATCTGCCGGCTATGTTTTTAAATTTTGTTTTTGATAGATATCAATTTTTGTCGATGCTGGTTGAAAAGTAACCCTATAAAATTGATACCACAGTGTTTTTGAGAACCTAAAATGCGTAAAATGGGCACAGATTTCAGGTTTTGAGTTAATGTTCGACTTTTTAAATGAATTTCTTCTTTTTGAGTCTTTAAATAGGACCTGGCTTCAAAACATACTTCACGTGGCAAATTTCTTTTGATGTCTCATGCATTGAAAGCCTCATTCTAACGTGGTAAATGTCTATTTATATAACCGCACAGTAATAGCTGGCGCTATTGTTGGCCTTCTCTTGGTTTTTGTATTTCGTCAAGATTTTTGTGACGACCATATGATGTCATAACCTCTTCCAATTTGCTTTTTGTTCATTGGTTCTTATATTCTCAACTGAGGTGCGTGCCTGACGTCATTTTTCACTCTTAATGGAGCGAAATTGTTTGTTCTTTCTGCGTTTTTCGGTCATACGTGACGTAGCTCACTCTCAAAAATCTCTTTCAGTTTGAAATTGACTTTCAACATTAAATCAAGCAGATGAGGTCAGGTGAATGTGTGCAACTATAATTGAAGGTTAGAAGGTCTATCTTTTTCTACTGTCTTCTTGACTTTAGATCTAAAAATTTGTTGGGGCTTTTTTCTGACAATCTGCCAACTATCTTTTTAACAGGAAGTAGTGTTGTTCATACGGCATTTTGACCTAAAAGCGAAAGTGAGAAAAGTTGCCATGAACAGTTTTGCTCAGCATAAGAAGTTTTTTCATCTTGCTTTGCGCTTACTGAATGACCGAGTGTTTTTAACAGAATAGAGCATATAGATAACCATTTTAAGCCTTTTTTGTTCGGCTCGCTCATTTTTAGCTGCTAAGCTGTAAGCTTTTAATTCGTTGTCAAGATTTTTGTATCGACCATATGACGTCACAGCCACTCCAAATCTGCTTTTTGTTCATTCTTTGATGCAATTTTAACTGAAGTGCGTGAGTGACGTTATTTTTCCTTCTTAGTGGAGCGAGTTTCTTTGTTCATTTGCGTGAGTAAATTTTTGGTCAGACGACTTACCTCACTCTCAAAAATGACTTCCTCACTTTGAAATTGACTTTTATTTACTTTAAATCAAAGAGATAAGGTCAAATGGGTGTATGTCACTCTAAATGAAGGTTAATAGAGAGCAGCTAATAGAGGCAGCAAAAACTTATACAGATTTTTAATCAAAATATATCATATCAGCCTTAAATGAAAAGACGAATTTTTTTGGTCCGTGTTTTTGACTGTTTTTTTTTAGTTTTTTGTTCATTCGCCTGTTTTTGTTTTGGGTTACACGTGACATACCCCGCTCTCAAGAATGTCTTCCTTACTTTGACATTGACTTTTCTTTTTTTCATTCAAAGAGATAAGGTCAATTTAATGTGTGTCACTCTAAATGGAGGTTATTTGATATGCTCTGTTTCATTTAACATTTGTTCACACAGCAAAGCTGAAGAGTTCAAATTTTCGGTATAACTTCTTCCTCTCACTAACGGCCTTTGCGCCTGTGACGTCATTTATCACTCTCTTTAGACAATGCGTGATTGAGATTTTGATCATACGTGACTTTCCTCACTCAATAAAATGACTTTAGCACTTAAAAATTTAGGTTTAATTTGCATTAGTTAAGGTCGAAGGAACTGATGCGTAAAAAATGTCCTTCTTGGAAAGGCTTTGCGCATTCAATTTTAACGACCTCCATTGATTTATCGCGGATTGTTTTTTAGTTTGCGTTTTGCATTGCGGCAATTTTATTTTAATTTAGATCTGTTTCTATATTATACGGCACGCAAGTTTATTCTTTCGCAGCTATTCCGGCAATCTGCCGGCTATGTTTTTAAATTTTGTTTTTGATAGATATCAATTTTTGTCGATGCTGGTTGAAAAGTAACCCTATAAAATTGATACCACAGTGTTTTTGAGAACCTAAAATGCGTAAAATGGGCACAGATTTCAGGTTTTGAGTTAATGTTCGACTTTTTAAATGAATTTCTTCTTTTTGAGTCTTTAAATAGGACCTGGCTTCAAAACATACTTCACGTGGCAAATTTCTTTTGATGTCTCATGCATTGAAAGCCTCATTCTAACGTGGTAAATGTCTATTTATATAACCGCACAGTAATAGCTGGCGCTATTGTTGGCCTTCTCTTGGTTTTTGTATTTCGTCAAGATTTTTGTGACGACCATATGATGTCATAACCTCTTCCAATTTGCTTTTTGTTCATTGGTTCTTATATTCTCAACTGAGGTGCGTGCCTGACGTCATTTTTCACTCTTAATGGAGCGAAATTGTTTGTTCTTTCTGCGTTTTTCGGTCATACGTGACGTAGCTCACTCTCAAAAATCTCTTTCAGTTTGAAATTGACTTTCAACATTAAATCAAGCAGATGAGGTCAGGTGAATGTGTGCAACTATAATTGAAGGTTAGAAGGTCTATCTTTTTCTACTGTCTTTCTGACTTTAGATCTACAAATCTGTTGGGGCTTTTTTTCTAACAATCTGCCAACTATGTTTTCAACAGGAAGTAGTGTTGTTCATACGGCATTTTGACCTAAAAGCGAAAGTGAGAAAAGTTGCCATGAACAGAGTTTTGCTCAGCGAAAGAAGTTTTTTAATCTTGCTTTGCGCTTACTGAATGACCGAGTGTTTTTAACTGAATAGAGCATATAGATAACCATTTTAAGCCTTTTTTGTTCGGTTCGCTCCTTTTTAGCTGCTAAGCTCTAAGCTTTTAATTCGTTGTCAAGATTTTTATTTTGACCATATGACGTCACAGCCACTCCAAATCTGCTTTTTGTTCATTCGTTCATGCAATTTCAACTGAAGTGCGTGAGTGACGTTATTTCTCTCTCTTAGTGGAGCGAGTTTCTTTGTTCATTTGCGTGATTAAATTTTTGGTCACACTTGACTTACCTCACTCAAAATTGACTTCCTCACTCTGAAATTGACTTTTATTTACTTTAATTCAAAGAGATAAGGTCAAATGGGTATGTGTCATTCTAAATGAAGGTTATTAGAGAGCGGCTAATACAGGCAGCAATAGTTTATGCAGATCCGTTACCAAAATATAACATCTCAGCAGTTATGAAAGATTTCTTTTTGTCGTTTTCTTTTACTATCTTTTTGAGATTGCAGATCTACAAAGCTATTGCGGCTATTTTCTGACAATCTGCCAGCTTCGTTTTCAAATTTTTCAATTACTAATACAATTTTGACAGTTTTTGTTCATTTTTTTCTGTTTGTTTTTTGGTTTTGTTTACCTTTTGCACTTTCAAGGATTTGATTTTTGTTTTCCTAATAATCGAATAAAAATTGATTTTGAGTCTTTGAAATACAGTTGAAATGTTCTCAAAAAAATTTTCTGAAATTATTTTAAAATTAGTTTTTTTTCAATTCTTGACTTACCTCTCTCAAAAATGACTTCCTCACTTTGAAACTGACTCTTCTTCACTTTAATTCAGAGATATAAGGTCAGGTGAATGTCTGTGTCAGTCTAATTTAAGGTTATTTAAGAGCAGCTAATGGAGGCAGCAATAATTTATGCAGATCCGTTATCAAAATATAACATCTCAGCAGTTATGAAAGATTTCTTTTTGTCGTTTTCTTTTACTATCTTTTTGAGATTGCAGATCTACAAAGCTATTGGGGCTATTTTCTGACAATCTGCCAGCTTCGTTTTCAAATTTTTCAATTTGTAATACAATTTTGACAGTTTTTGTTCAATTTTTTTCTGTTTGTTTTTTGGTTTTGTTTACCTTTTGCACTTTCAAGGATTTGATTTTTGTTTTCCTAAAAATTGAAAAAAATTGATTTTGAGTCTTTGATATACAGTTGAAATGTTCTCAAAAAAATTTTCTGGATTTTTTTAAAATTATTGTTTCAATTCTTAGTTTTCCCTTCTTTATTGTCTTTTTTATCTGTACAGGAGGATGCTAAATAATGAATGGTTTTTTTGTTTCGCTAATTTATTTTATTTTCAAATTTGGTTTCTAGCCTTCAAAAAATAGAGAAAATTCTCTCTTTTTTGCGCGATGTGTCCGTACCCTCCACATTTCACCTTTTTTTGTTCAAGCATTCTGCTAAGGACTAGTTTAAATTTTTATTTACTCTAGTTTTATCAGTTTTTGCGAGGTTGATCGATCATATTCTCGAACGTCGACTTCTGTTTTTAAACCTTGGACTTTAAGGGTAAAGTCCATGTAATATTCAAGGTGAGAAGGTCATTTTGTGAATTCTTCATCACATATAAGTCTCTCTACCTATTTAAACTACAGATCAACCACCTACCCTTCAAACACCTCTGCCTTTCACATCTCCATCACCTACATACCAACTCCACCCTTTTGCACCGCAACTACTTAACCCCTCCACCTACCTAATCCTACCACCTCCTGGGCGTTTCAAATACCTTGATTTGTTTTTTTTCTTTTTTTCATGGTTCTGATAGATTTAGTTAGTGTTTTTATTGCACGACTCATTGTTTCATTTCCTGTATTCTAACGGCTATGTTTTTTAGCTAAAAAATGCTTGTTCTGGACTTGTTTATTCATTTTCGTTTGGAAAATTTATCTCTGCTTTTAAAGTTGTTCTTTTTGCAATCATTGGACTTCAATGGTAGCTTAGTTTTTCATGTATATTATTTAGGAACTGCTAGTAATGTTCGAGTAGCAAAAGGTCTTTTTGTGAATTTTTGTGCCCATATAAGCTCCTCCTACCTAATAAAACTGCAGAACAGCCACCTACTTATCAAAGACCTTACGCCTTGCCTAACCCCCTCCCCCTCGCCAAACATCCTTTTTTTAATTTTTCTGAAACATGTAGTCTTAGTTAAGATATTTGTTGTGCGACTCTTGGAGTCGTTCCTGTATCATATTGGCTATTTCTTCTTTCTTTGTTCGACGCTCTTTTTTCGTTGTACATTCTCATATAAGTCATCTTCTAAGCCGACTATTGTTGCGTCTTTTTGTGGTCTGCTTTCTTTCTTCGGTTATATTGCCTAACCTCTTTCAAACACGATTCGCTGAAAAAAGCAATCTAAAGTGTATGGAGGCAATTTATGGATACAAAATTTAAAATAGGAACGGGTTCAACTGATAAAGCCCAGTCTTAAGTGCGCGTAACTTAAATTTTTGATTTAATTAGTTTCGGTTACCATTTATTCTTTTGATATTGATATTAATCCCTCTATTCGCTTGTAAAGCCTAATCCTCATTCAAGCACGATGTGCTCATTAAAGCAATCTAAGATAAACGCAGTCAATGTCAAAAAATCGAAATCTAAAATGGGAACGTTATCAACTGAAATGAGTCTTAAATATATCCCAGTCTTAACTGGAGTATCTGAAATTGTGTTTTTTTAACGACTTAGTTAAAGGGACTTTTTGCACAACTGTTTGTTTCGTTTCTTGTATTCTAACAGCTATGTTTTTTAGTTAAATTCAGTACCTGATTTTTGACCTCTTTTCTTTGAACATTTAAATGGTTTTTAAAGTTCGACTTCTATTTCAAAGTTTTAAAAGTTTTTAAAGTTTTAAGACTTCTATTTTCAATCACTGGGCTTCAACAGTAGGTTAGTTTGTTATGTATAGTAATTAGGTACTACTGGTAATATTCGAAGTGGAGATGTCATTTCCAGAATTTTGGAGCCCATTTAAGCCCACCCTACTTATTTAAACTGCCGAACAACGACCTACTTAACAAAGACCCTGCACTTTACCTAACCCCCTCACCCCTCGCCTACCTCCTCTATTTGATTTTCCTGAAGCATGTAGACTTAGTTAAAGATTTTTTTGCACAACTCTTGGAGTCGTTTCCGGTTTCAAATCGGCTATTTTTTTCGTTGTTCAACGCTCTCTCGTATTACAGACTCCCAACCTGGAGGTCAAGTGGTTCGAACCCCTGTGAGATTTTGCACCCACATGAAGTTTGTAAGCTACACCCCTTCTAAGTTAAATGCCCCCGCCTGTCGTTCAAGAGGAATAAATACGAAGTTTTATTAAATGTTGTTTTTTTAATAATTTTTCAATTCATTTTATAAATTACGCTTTGGGTTTTGATCACATTTGTTTTAAATAGGTCAGGATGTTCACGTTCGACTTCTGACTTACCTCACTCACTATTTCAACTGATCAGAGTTTAAATTCTTTCACACATGGAATGACGCAATGTAGTGAATACGGTCAAAGTCAAAAGAGCAAAATTAAAAGAAACGAGATAAACATATAGCCAGCCCTGTCATTGAGTCATAGTGCATTAGGTTGTGAAAATTCATTAAAGCGATTGCTAGCTTACATTTGTTTTGTTCTTAATAGGTTTCAGTTTAGACGATGAATTAAGTGTAATTTTAGAACGTAATCGAATTTGCAGAGTTTGCACGCCAAATAAGAACGGATTGACATTTAGAAAAATTTGGTCAATTTCTATCTTAGTTTTTCCTTCTTTCAGTCCCAATGTGCGTCAAGCGGGTCAACGGAGGCTATTTTTACGGCAGTTTACCGGCTATGTTTTTAATAGCCACCCGCATTTTCTAAGCTGGATATAGTGCTCTTTTTTTGTTGAACCAAAATTTCTTTCGCTTTACCTCATTTTGCCGTTTTGCGACGTTTTGAGCGAAATCTTTTTTTTTTACTTCTCTAGGCTAGTTTCATTCATATTTCGTTAGGCTTAAAGTGCTTTTAAACATTAATTGCATATCAAAGCCATCAAAAATAAACAGAGTCAGTTTTAAAAAAATGAAAGAATTAAAAATGGGATAAAGCCCAATTTTAGATGCCCGTTACTTGAACTTTGTTCTTATATTTCTTGGTTACCATCTCTAATGCTTATTGGATTTTATACTAGCCCCTGTATCCTCTTATTAAGAAACAGGTGTATGTTCAACTACAAAATGACATCAAAATAGTGTACTTAAGAAATGTTTTTGTACAAAAAGCAATTTTTCCATTAATTTCTGATATTCTTTCAATCCCAATAGTGGTTATAGGAATCAATGGCAGCTATTTTCCGACAATGTTCTGGGTATGTTTTGATCAAAAAATTTTAAGCGTGTTCCTGTTTCAGATGTACACAACAGCGGTGTTGCCTTAGCTTCTATTGAAAACACATATCAGGAATCGACTGATTACGATCAAGCGGGAAATCTAAAAAATGAAGTTGAAGAATTCGTCCAACGAGAAAGTTTTTGCACCAGCTCACCTCTGAGCGAAGATCGATTTTCATCAGATATTAATAGTGTCCAAAATACCTCAGATGGTGAGAAATTGATGAAGCAACCCAACTCAGGAGATTTAGAACAAACGTCCTTCAAAATTCAACTGAATAAAACTTTTACGAAGAGCACGCCAACATCCTTGCATGGTGCAGAAAATCGTTCAAATGATTTATCTTTTGGGTTTGTAAGTGCCAAAAATGAAGCGCGAGCGTCACCTTTGCCTCGCTATTCGAAATATAAGAGGACCAAATATTTCTCGAAGCCGATTAAAGACTCTCCATATTGAAAAGATGAAAGAAGCCCGCAAGAAAAATTGTATCCTGAAGCTGAGAGACCTGAGTACGATTAAAAAATGTCAAAACTTCTATTTGCTATGTGTCAAATTTTGAATCTTACGTTGTTACAGCGAACCAACCCCCCCCCCCCCCCCCCCCAGATAAAAAACTTTTGGCTGTTGCTGGCTGCATTACTAGTTTTACTGCTCGAAATTTTTCATTATTAATAGCCGCCCTCATCTTCTCAGCCGGCTATTATTGCGCTCGAATTTTTTTTTTACTTCGTCAAACTTTTTTTCGCTTTACCATTTTGCCGCTTTTTCGAAATTTTGCGTGAAATCTTTTTGACTTCTCTAGGCTAGTTTCTCTCATTCTGCTAAAAGTGAATTTGAACATCAGTTGCTAAGCAAAGCAATTCAAAATGAACAGAGTCGGTATATAAAATTGAAGTCAGACGTAGAAACGGGATAAACCCATAAAGCCCAATTTTAGATGCCCGCTATTTGAACGTCGTTCCTATAAGTCTTAGTTACCACCTTTAATGCTTATTGGTGTTGATAGTAGCCCCTGTAGCATCTCTCTAAGAAACAGAAGTATGTTCAACTACGAAATGCCATCAAAATAAATCGGACTTAAAAATATTTTTGTACAAAAATCTTTTTTTTTTCAATATATTCTATTCGTTCTTTCAATATATTCTAATCATGTTTATTGGAATCAACGGCGGCTATTTTCCGGCAATCTGCCGGGTATGTTTTCGTGTGCAAATGCCTTCGTTATTAAGAAGGCAAAATTGTCAAAACAAGTGGAAATTTTAAATTTTGCTGGGTGCTAAGCAACAGATATGTGACGGGAGATATGCGACACTTCTGTCTGAATTGTTAGACTGTGGCATTGATATTTGAGACGAAAAAGTTTTCTAATTTAATACAAATCGACGACCTGGTTTAAGTTAGCTATTAAAGGGTGTCGTCATGTTTTTAGTTTTCATGACTCTTATTTGCTATTCTATAAGCTCTTCTATTCATAACTGTTTTGTGATTACCACGGTTGTTGAGACAATTGCATGGCCAATTAAAATCTTTTCAAATTGTGGAGAATTTTTTCTACTTAGAATCAATATTGTAGATGACCGTAATTTTAGCTGTGCTAAGCATTTCCATTGCAATATTTGAACGAACATCCTATTTCCTAAATTTTTGAAAAAGACGGCTCTGTAATTTTGTTTCAACTCTCCTTGTCGCAACGCGCGTTCTAAGATTAATTCATGTTGAAACTCTCAACTTTTCAGCTTTAAAATATTTTTATTCCGCTAGTTTTCAGTTCATGAGACGAGCATTTTTATACAAGAGAAATTGCCAGAATGCAGTCCGAGGTTCATCTTAAAATTTTATGAGATCAATTTTAAGCTCATAAAGTAAACGAAGTTTTCATGCCAGAAAATTACTTAATTAAAATATTTAAGCATCCAAATGCTTTTGCGAACTTCTAAGCTAGACAGTTGAAAAGTTTCATAGATTCAGGAGTCCTCTATTTTTTGAGGAATTTTGAGATTTTCTACAGAGAAAAGTTTACTTTTATCGGAACCAAATAAATCAAAACTCTCACCGAAATTTTCATCAGCAAGTTATCCAGTAAACTTCCAAAAAATGTTATTGTTGGCATCATTTATCTGCCCATTGTACACTTGATTGCTCTTCTAACTTCAATTCGAATCAATCATTCAACGTCAACTGGTTGTTTCATAAAATTGAGCACAAAATGGAGCAATCAAAACTGGATGTTTAGGGTATTCGAAGCAAAACAGCAAGGTTCCTGAAAACGTTTTTTCTGGTTTTGATCACTAATATATAATTTCTGGCTTGTAAGCAGGGAATAAAAGCTTGAGAAGAGGCACTGCCCAGAACCTTTTGACTTTGTCTCTGGAACAGTCCGAGTTCCGAAGTACCAACGTGGAATGAACAGGGTAGGGTCCTCATGAAATACGAGACCCAGTATTTTGCTAAGCTTGTGCTTATCCGATCTTTCCTCGTTTTCCACAAAGAATTTCTTGCCTTTGTGTATCTTCGTGAAAAAATAGAAGAGCGTTGATACTTACAGAACATGTGGAGATGAAACCAATAAAATTTGAGAGCAATTAGTGCTCGAGCATTGTCCTAAGTCGAAATCACATCTTTGCTGATAACTAATTTTCCTGCGCCATTTATATGCAGCTTGAAAAACCTCTCCAATTTTTCCCGTTCATTCTCATCGACAAACTCACTATCTTTTTTGAATTGTCTCGTTTTTACGAAACTTTAAACAGCAGATATGAAGATATCTTCCTTGTTAATCTTAACATCAAACGTCAAGCCACTGTAATATAAAAACATTAAGAGTGTTCACCTATACCTAAGATAAGTGCTCTCAAATCAAATTAACTACTGAGTTCCGAGTCAAAATATAAGGCAAATTGCAAACATCTAAAACAAAAACTCAAGTTTTTCTAAAATAAACTGTGTCCATCTGGGTTCTTGTTAGGTCTAGAAACTTGTATATTCTAAGTACACTAAGTAGAGAAAACTGCAAAGTAACTGCAAAGCAGCTAAATGTAGAGACAAGGATGAAGACAGGAGAGACCCAATTGAAAGTTGACTCGTTGAAAATGTAGTAGGATCACTCATCATTCAGCCACAATTTGATGTTCCATAAAATTTACCGCAAAATGGAGCAATCAAAACTGAATGTTTCGGTTATTTGAAACTGAACAGCAACGTTCGTGCAAACCAACGCATATCAACATAGCCATGTACGACGAGATACCCACGTAGAATCTTTAGTGATAGCAGAAAATGGACAGTTGAATCAAAATTGTGAAATGTCTGGAATTTTTTTCGCTCAAGCCAGGGTCGGGACAAGACAAACGCTGAAAATTTTAAACATCTTGGCACAATAACAACATTTTTGTTGACCACGTCTCATAAATGAAAACTGACATTGATAAGAAGTTCTTCTAGTCGGGAAAACTTCAAATTGAGCAAGCGCAACAGCAGATGGTGGAAACTCATACCCAAAACTGTAATTTTCACATCCTTACGAGATTGCACCGAGATACTGTTTTTCTTTCAATCAGAAACTGATTTTTGATTTTGTTACTATTGCAACTTCTGTCGGATCTGTACGATGATAAGTTATCGTTTTGTGATCTATGTATATCCAATGAATGTCTTGAATGCTATCGCCACGGTTCGCCAACAGAGCTTCCGAAGCTCCCTCCCCAGCAATCATTGATGGCAATTCTTCTGCCAGTTGAACTTGTTTCCGTAGGCATCAGTCGTTCATTGGCTATACCTCCAAGTTCGGACTACGATTCGAAGCTCTTGCGAGATGTAACTGTTGAAGAAGGATTAATACTAAAGTTTTAAGTTCCACTTGCATCTCGCCAAACAGTATTTTTTATCTATAGTGCTCGAACAATTACTACTCTCTATCAATGACGCTAACACAATTTGGAATGCCAATTTAATGCGTTATATGGGATCCATATCTTCCTATTTCAGAGGATCAAACAATGAATTAAAAGCTGCTGAAGCTCGCGATTTTGAGGTTTTCTACCTCCCAGAGCAAGTACAGGCAGATGAATTGAATTATGTAATCTGGCTGCTCACCACTGCAACAGACCCGTACGAAATGTGAGATTTTTAGCCTCCAAGAACAGAACAAATTGGTGGAACCAACTAATTCCAGGTTGCAAAAATTGTACAACACCTGTTGTCTTAGATTTTCAAATTAGAATGGGAGACAACTTCAAAATGAGATCTGATCCGGAGTTGTGATAAAATTCCGGCACAGTTCATTGATATGTAACTGCGAAACCCTCTCGAACATCCAATAGGGGCTGTTCCGACGTCAAATACTTGCCGCATTTCGAGATTCGAACCAAGGAAGGTTTAACTATTTGAGGAATGTGCGAGCAGAACTGAGAAAATCCATGATAATGCTAATAATGATCTCGTGAGAGTTGTATAACCTCTGGCAATGGATATCTCTCAATTGAAACAAAATTGCGGTCTGAGTGGTAAGATAATGATCAAATGAAACTGTCGCTATCACTAACGACTTTTGTTTTTGTTCTTAACTTGGTCCTTCGCACTTCTTTCATACCATAGATTTATCATCATACGAAAATACATGCCTTCCTTCGCTCAGGAAGATAATGCTCGCTAGTCTCCAGTCGTCAAGTGTGATGGCATCAACCAAATTCGTTCTGTTTAGCAGTAATGGTGAGTTATGTATAAAATTATTTCGACGCTCTGGTCTGACGAGCCATTGTCTCAAGCCATTGCATTTACAATCGCCTGTCAATCTTGGTTCTTAACTTGATCAGTGTTCATACCCAGTTTAAAGTGCAGTTTAACGGTAAAAGTATAAACCCTTTTCGACTGCCGGTTATGGGCGGATGACTCACAATATGCTAATGCTCACGTGAGATTAAAATCATCTCTACTTTTGCGCCCAAAATTGGACAACGGCTACAAATTTACTGTTTTCAACTTTCTATCGGAAAAATTTTCCCGCCAAATAGATAACATTTTTGCATTTTTATATTTTTATTTTTTCTGACGATGTCACTTTATCTCTGTGCAACGGATCAATGACAAAACTTTTAGAATTATTTTCAGAAGTGGACCAATTTCGGATACGATAATACTTGAGCTATTTTCTATTGTTTAATTAGAACGCTCTCTGGTAATTATATCAGCAAACCGGTTTTGATGAACTTGAATGTCTTGCTGTCATGGAGGTTGAAGCCAAGCAAAAATACTGTCTAAATCGAAGCGATATTTAATAAAGATTCTTTCTACCTTCCTGACCTTCTGTTACTCTTGATAAATTAAATAATTCAGACAGACTCTTTTCCGTAGCTAAATGCCAAAGTAAGGGTTTACTTAAAACGTTGTCGACCTCGCATCTGAAGGAATGTAAACTGCTTGCCACTGTTTCTCGTCTTTCAGAAATCCTAAATACTTGCTAAACATTAGCACAAAACAGAATGCCACAGTTTTTTGTTATTATACCAGACATGTTTTTAAAAACACACCTGGTATTTGATTTCTGTGTTTGCTCAAGTTTCAGTTTACTCAAGTAGTGTCAAAATTGATTTTTTAAACGTGTAACTTGTTTTTGAAATAACCAAAATGACGAATTTCTTCAAACGAGAAATAGCCATCTTTTTTGGTTTTTTTTGTATTGCTCTGAATATTATATGTCGGAAAGCAATTGTAACACGTAGTAGCAATGAAGATGAGAAAGTGGAGAAGCAGCAGTACGTGAAATGTCGGTCAAATTTAATTGGGAGTTAAGTAACGTGTGTTTCTAGTCTTAAAGCAGACTAAAATTTCAATAAAAAGCTTATTAAAATTGGTCGCTTTCTTCCTGTTCACACGAAAAATCATGTAATTAATCATGACACGATAAAAATGATTTCGTGTAAAATTACCCCAGATGCATTTTAATTCGAAAAATTGGGTGGTTGGTTATTCATCACACGAGAATCAACGTGTTATTTCTTATATCGAATTTTGAATTTTACTAGAAAAAATATTGCGCAAATCCATTTATCAGCTAATAACGTACAAATTTAAGTCGAGTTGAAAGTTGTTGGTTTCAATGATTGTTTTATCTAGTTAGTTATAAGAGACTACCGAGGTTGATAAGATTGTCTTCTCTTTTTAATTAATTTATCGACCTTACAGGAAAAGGGCGGGGGTTTTGTGCCGTATTTTAGAGTTCATCCTAATCATACGGTGCTGCATTAATGGTTGATGTAACTTGTTTGTGTTTTTGAAATTGATGTCCTTTCTAATTTTGTTGTTTTTGTGATGTTTTAATCATTAACTTATTACTTTTTCTGTTATAAACTCACGATCTAAATTGATTGCAGTTGTAAATATGTAAGTATGTAGAGCTGTTTTGTTTGTTGATTGTGCTTCTAACTCCATCTCAAATTTACGTCATTTTAATGCTACTTTGTTTTTCAAAAGCAATACATGAGGTTAATTTGCTATACTAACAGGGATTGAATAATTTTAGGTAGATAGGAAATAATATAGACATGGTTAGCCTAGTTTACTTAGGAAAAGGTCATCTTCAACGGTATTGTACAAGAAAATGACAGACACGAACGCTGTTTGATTTGAATTTAATTTGACTCCGGGCTATTTATTTTAGCTTTTCTTGACTATGTGAATTAAAATTAACTTCCTCGAGTTCGGCGTGACCAAAATCGCCGTCCTCTAAGTTTGCCAGAAAATCATTTCAGCTCGGGTTTGGTGCATATTTTGATAATGTATTACAAAGACTCGAAATGATTGAACAGTCTGGTTTGCTTACATGAAAATGGTATAAATATTCAATCATTTGAAAGCTCTCTTAGGGAGATGAAATAAGGAACTGTCAGTCTAACAGTTATTGATTTAATTGTAGCTGATCTGGGTCCCGAAAACGTGTACAACTGAATTCGATTAATGAGACATTGCTGAAGTTTTAACGAATTCTCTAATTAATTTTTGGGAACCCGATTGTAGAGGTCTATTACCAACGAACGTCCTATAGACCCAATTGTGGGGTCAGAAACAAATATTTGAGTTCTGGACTCAACGAATTTTTACCCAAGTTGTGTGAGACAGTTGCATTTGTCAGATAAGATACTGAACATAACAGCAGCTAAGTGCGCATGCGACATATTTTATCTTTCAAATATCATTTTTATATTGGACTTGTTATATTTCCGTTCTTTAAATCTGATCTATCTTTGGGACTTACAAATTGAAGCCGAGAAGTCGTTTCGCGTCTGCTCCACCGTGAATATTTTCATCGTTATCGTAACCACGCTTGAGCAAACTAACTCTTTTTCGTACTAGCCATGTTTTGCCTAGCCTGATAAGAAATGAAACCGGCCATTTAAAATACTTAGTGTTAAAATGTTGCAAAATGTCAATTTTAGATTGTTGGAGGTGGTTAAGATTCAACGGCGGGATTGGAGTGAGGAAATAGTTCTGGATTTGCTGTTTATCTTATTAATAGCCGCACAGCGATAGCTGGGGCTATTATTGGCCTTCTCTAGTCAAATTGGAGTAGTGATTTTGGTCACGCCGAAACAGGAAATGGAGCGAAAAAGCGAGTGGCTTTGCGGCGTGAATTTTTTTCGCTCTAATTTTAAAGTAGAGTGCGAAAATGGTGTTTGAATAAAAATTCGCTTTCTCGCTAGTGGTTTTTTGTTCACATGCGGCTATTTCACTTTGATTTTTACTGTTTTTTTTTAATTTTTTGGATCGGATTTTTTTCCAAATGGTTTTCCCAATCCATTCACAGCTCATTCTAGGCCTAGTTTTTTGTTTGAATTGAATTTTCATTTCTCGCCAGTGGTTTTTTTGGTTCACATGCGGCATTTTGACATTGATTTTCTGTTTTTTTTCTAATTTTTTGATCTGATTTTTTTTTGAAATGGTTTTCTCAATTCACTCATAGTCCATTCTTGGTCTGGTTTTTCTGTTTAGTCAATGAAAATTCGAATTGTACGTCAGGAGTTGTCCTGCTTTTTTTTTATTTCGTGGGCATGATTTTTGTTACGACCATATGATGTCACAGCCACTTTTTGTTCATTCGTTCATGCCATTTCAACTGAATTGCATGCGCGACGTCATTTTTCGCTCTTAGTGGAGCGATTTTTTTGTTCATTCGCGTGATTAAATTTTTGATCACACTTGACTTACCTCACTCTCAAAAATGACTTCCTCACTTTGAAATTGACTTTTATTTACTTTAATTCAAAGAGATACGGTCAAATGGGTGTGTATCACTCTAAATGAAGGTTATTTGAGATCAGCTAATAGAGGCAGCAATAACTTATACAGATTTTTAATCAAAATATAACAGATCAGCCTTCAATGAAAAGACGAATTTTTTTGGTCTGTCTTTACTGTTTTTTTGAGACTGCCGATCTACGAATCTATCGCGGCTATTTTCTGGCAATCAGCCAGCTATGTTTGAGGGTTGAGAATGACCCAAATAGTGAAGAGAAACTGATAAACTACAATGTGAAAAAATGTTAGCGCATGTTAAAACGACTATATCTTCTTAAGCTGACTTGCTTGAGCTGAAATGTCGGGTAAGAAAATTTTTCAGGCTGATTTAGAATATCTCAACAGCATTAAATGAGAACGCTACTATTTATATTCTGAAGTTTAACATGTGAACAATTTCAAGTGGAAACTTTGAATTCTTTGGGTATTCGTAATAATTTTTGCTTGATTTAATTTTTTTCTATCCCATTTTGTTGCGATGCTGAACATGCAATTGACAACTCTGAACATCAATTTGTGATATTCTGTTAATTGAGTGGTTAATATCAGGTGAGTAGTTTTGATGGCTGAAATATCCTCGTTGATTGTTTTTGAGAAATCCTGTTTCTCCTTGTTTTTCAGCTCAGAATTTATTTTCAGATTTTGATTTTATTTTTCAAACATGAATTGTATGTCAAATAGAATTGTTGATAATTCACTCTGGTTTTGAGTACCGATAAGTGAGTTTAGTTTGCGTCCATTTATTATCCATAAATATCTAGGTAATCCGGTGAACGCAAAGTAAGCCGAAGTAAAAGTAAGCCGACATAAAAGCAAGCCGAAAATTATGTAATAGTAATGTAATCTATCCGAAATAATATATTGTTAACCTTTAAAAGCAACTCTGTGCATAGTATTATAGTGCATGTATTCCAATGCACCAAAGAAACAAAAATATGTCATTTTATATACATCTAGTGGCAACGGGCCTCAGCGAACCGCTGTCCATGGCCATGCTTCTCATCCGCTGTGGGATGTAATCCGGAAATTGCGGGCCGGTTATCGCGGCAAAGCGCGCCCACTGGCCCGCCAGGGGCAACTTAGAATAAGTGTATCCCAAAAATTTTCGGCTTACTTGACCTCATTTTCAAAATTCGGCTTGCTTGCTTGACCGCCACCAGGTTATCCGGGCATTCATTTTGAAATTATCCTTGTCTAAATCTCATTTTTCCCTCTGATTCGTGATTCTAACCTCTGAAAGGTTATAAAGTGCGGCAAACCCGCTCCTGCAGTGCAGCTGAGGATGAAAGGGCAGAAAGGACTCCTTTCGGTTTTGAAATGTTTTTGGTTCCAACTGCAATTTTTTGCTCTGGTTCGCTTCTAGAACGGATGGTTAAACACATTGACATCATGACAGAATCTTACTAAGGCAAATCAAAGAAGTCTTTGATTCAATATCTAATGCAGCGTCGTCATCAGTCGTTGGATATCTATCTATTTGCAAAAGTTGCACCTTATAAGGTGTGGAGACAAGGTTCCAACTCAATATCATTGAATACTGAGTTGGTGTTACCTGACTCTAGCCACTTTTTGGTGTTGAAACAATGGAAAAGATGAGCTATATTGATTATCTCCCCTCTCAGGGTCATCGCAAATTGACAGGAACCCATCCATATCTGAGAGCCTTTCCATTCGTCAACTCCCAATTGTTAGATTTTAGTTTGACAAATGACTTATTTAACGATTATTGGGACGTTATCGTCGGTTTTAGTGGATGAGATGTTTTCCTTAATTAGTTACATTTTCCCAAACACCGCGGGGGGGGGGGGGTGTTTTTGGGATCAACATCTAAGAACTGCCCTTCACACCATAAGTATAAGTCTCCAAAACAGTTTCTGTAAATCGCATACTTTGAGACTAGTGAGCTGAAAGGCTCTGAGTATTTGCCCATTGGGCGCTACCTGTTTATCCCGTTTTTGAGGACGAATAGTCAAATGGATTAGATTAAAAATCAGTCAAGCGAAAAATCGCATTAAAAAAGACCAACAGGGCTAATATATTTGCTTGCGTTTTTCGTTCATATCGTAGAAGTAAGGATAGTTTTTTTCAGATATTTTTACTTGCTCTCAAACAAAGTTTTTAGCAATTATATTAGCCCTGTTGGTCTTTTTTACTGCGATTTTTCGCTTGACTGATTTTTCATCTAACCCATTTGACTATTCGTCCTCAACAACGGGATAAAAAGGTAGCGCCCAATGGGCAAATACTCAGAGCCTTTCAGCTCACTAGTCTCGAAGTATGCGATTTACAGAAACTGTTGTGGAGACTAATACTTATGGTGTGAAGGGCAGTTCTTAGATGTTGATCCCACAAACACCCCCCCCCCCCCCCATGCGTTCACCTCACACCCCTTCAATTAAGCTAAAGCTGGCCTCACTAAAACGTAGCTAGCTACTGACGAAGCCAACCGCTCGCCGGTCGTTTGAGAGCAATTCATTCCGACGTTAGTCGGTTATGTTTAAATTCTTTGCTTTGCATTCTGATGTAGCAGCTAGAATGGCGTATTTTTCTGAGTCTTTTTCAGATGCTTTAATCTATTTGTTAAATACTTGACGATACTTGAAATACTGGAATATTTTTACATTTTTAAGAGTTGCCCAAATACAATGAGCAAGCTTTTCAGAAGTTAGCTTCTCAACTTTTTGCCAAATGATCTCGACGCATTTTCAACTTGAGCCATCACTGATCCTAGAACACGGTGACATTCGATTACCTCGACATCCGTTATAGATGCTCTTATTCTAACTTCTATGGGAAGGGGAAAAATACGGAACCATTCCAAAGTTTGAAAAGCCGCTATCGGCCTCTCGACGGCTATTATTTAGGACTCTTCTTTTTGACTTAAAGAGGAGTTTTATGTTCTGTGTAATTTTTCTAACTGAAGTTAATTTTTATGTTTTGAATGTTTTCTTCATTTCGATTATTTTCTGCAGTTTTTGAGCGTTGACTTGTTTTCGAGCGTTGTTTTCTGTTTTCGGACGTTGACGTCTGTTTTCCAACATGGAACTTAACCTACTGTCTCAGTTGCTAACATATAGTAATTAGGAGCTGCTGTGAAATTTCAGGGTGAGAGAGGTCTTCTCGTCCCCGGCGCACCACCCCCCCCCCCCCCCTCACTCTAGTTTACTACCCTACTACTCTAGTTTATTTATGTTTCTTGTTCTTGTTTTTTTCTTTTTTTATTCAGATAAGTTTAGTTGAGTGTGTGTTTATATTGAGCGGTTCTTCAGTATATTTTGTATGAAAGAAAAACGAACCTTGCTGTGGAATCTTGCGAGAGTCTTCAAGATGGCGGTTTTGTTAGTGCTAGCAAGAAATTCGAAGCAGCTTGACAAGAGTATAATAGGGCGAAGATGCATTTTTAAATTGAGTTTTTTTTCAGTTGAAGCTATGCATTCAAATCGCAATCACCCAGTGAGTCGAAAAAGTGTCAGTTTCCTGATTTCACCGACCCGCGATGATACTGTCGATGGAACTAAAGTTGAAAGGCAGAATCATTTGGAAATGGAGAATAGACGACAACAGAAACAACAAGAGTTAGTGAAGCAATATCTCACGTCAATAACCGCTTTTAAAATTTATTACAAACTAACTGATTAGAATATCTTGTCCTATTCCATGTAACATTTTTTCCCTATCCTGTGAACTGAATTTGATTTTCCGTCAAACCTTTAAGCAAATTGGTGCATGTTTTAGCTCTCAAACGCGCACTGATTCGATCAAATTTTGAATTTGAATAATTTCGACCAAATTATGCATGCAGTTAAGCAATTTTCCTAGCAGTTTTCCCACTTCTGTCTAATTTTTTGGGTTACAGATAGACGTTTTCAGCGAAGTTTGAGAACTTGATTATATGGCTTTTTTTGAGTGCACGTCAATGTGATGTGCTTTAAGAGTAAAATTTAATTAGAGCTGTCAGTTTTTGTCCTTTTAGTGTTAAATTGTGTACTTTTAACAGCTTAATTTTAAAACATTTTTGTAAGGGAGGGCACTGTTAGTGAATTGCTAGTCTCGAATTTTTCGATTACGAGGTAAATAGCCACTTTTCTGTATGTTAAATGCATTAATGCGATTGTGGCCATTTTGTCTCAAATGTTTCTGCAATTTGTCAGTTTTGTCAGTTGAAATCGGTTCTATAAATTGAAATAGGGTTTGAACTAAAGCGCGTTGGTTCTATTTTTGCGTATCTTGCCGTTTACTCTGACCAAAAAAGATTGCTGAATGAATTTGGTGTATGGAATTGGCAAAAGCAGCTTTTTTATCTTAACATATTTTTCAACTTTTTTATGATTTGTCAAATTTTTTATGTTCTACTTAATATAATTTGCACTTCTGGTTTTATAATGGTTTTCCTTTGTTGCAGGTAGTTGTTTTGGTTTGTCATGATTAAATTAGGGAATATTAAGTGCTCCCGCCTATTTGCTCTGAGGAGCTTCGAATAGTTTAATATCAAGCTTTGCCATTGCTCTATTTTTTTGAAAATCGTTCTTTTCCTTCTCTTTTTTCCATTTGTGTACAATTTATACTATACATTTAAATTAAGTTTTTGAAAATTTTTCCTTAGTGGACAATTCTGCGTGTCAACATTTTCTTTTTAAAGAGATTTTTTATTGATAATGTCAAAACAGGAATGAAGTAATGCTACTAATGCATTTTTGTCTTCTCTAGGTTTGTAGCTTGTTTTGCTAGCTTTACTCCCCTCTAAGAACCTTTAATGGGCGGATGCTAATTGGAAAAATAGATATATCGGTCTGGGTCTAAGTCGATAAATCAGTTAGCGATCAAAATGTAAGATACTTAATCTTCATTTTAATTTAGTCCTCATCAACAGGCCCATTGAATTTCTTTTGGCAATGCTATTAAGCCGTTTATTTTCCCTTTAAGCTGCAGGAATGAATTTTTGCGAGAAGTCAATCAAAATAAAACGTACTCTTTGATCATTTTTCTCTTAAATACAGTTCTTTTTTTACCTTTCATGGGTCCATCGTTCTTAAATCTTTTGTTAAAAATTGTACTGTCTTTGTCTCGTAAATCTGTTTTATTTTGTTATATGAGCATATTAGTATCATAATAACAATAGGCATATTAGTAGTAGTGTGTGACTGCCTATCCACAACTTGCTTGTGGTGCGGCGACCTTTCTGCATCTACGCCGTGGTGAATGACATGCGGTCCCCGGGATAGGGGACCAGGAGGGGCATCGTTAACCGGGAAAGGGACAAGGAAGGCGGATTACTCTGTGCAGTGCGGTCGTGTAGGACTGATGGAATTAAGTCCAGCCATTTGGCTACCTCTACTGGTCCTTCCCACAGGTCGATCAATTTCAGGTCCGTGCTATTCTTACTGAAATTGAAAATGTGGTTTACGTCATGTGGTGCTACATCACATTTGGGTCAGCGGTTCGCAACATTGTTACAGATACTACTCAAGTAAGAGTTTAGCAGGGGACAGTATCCAGTTCTCAGTTGCGTTAGTCTGATACGTGCAACTCGTGGCAACGTTTGTTCTTCTATCTTTGGAGGAGGTGTACCCAGTTGGTTGCTGTCTTTGTTCAGCTGAGTAGGGACTGCGTGCCGGTGGATATTTTTGAGCGCATTTTTGTATTCTTTGCGATTTCATTGCTCTCTATCGTTTGTGTGTTGCTTCACGCGGTCCCTATAAGTATCATTTAGTGTCGGCCTCATGCGACGAAGACTGGGTGAAGAGGTTGTTTCATGATCACTACAGTGGCTCTGGTAACTGCCAGCTAGGATTTGCTCTGCTAATATTTCCGTGTGAGCTTTGACAAGCAGAATTTCACCCTCATTGTGTAAGTTCTTGAAACAGAATTGTGTCCTTAATGATAAAAGCCACCCCTCCACCTTGCCTCTTTGTTTGCGCCTATTTGCTTGGATTATGCAGTAGCCAGGTGGGCTTTTGAGGGTGGATTTTTCATTGAGGTTGGTGTCCTGGATGCCAGCTATGTTCTAAATGGTCGACTCCATTGACGACTCTGGTTACCATTTAATGTTTCAATTTATCCAAGACGTACATCGCTCGGCAGCATAGGTTTTTTGTTTGGGTCACTTCATTTCTATCTGAGCGTTTTAGGTTAAAAGCATGGATAATTTTATTCAAATGTTAATTACTTGATTGAAAAATGAGTTCTAAGCGGTCGCCTACAAACTCTACAAACCCCTAGTAGTCCCCTACATGCTCTACAAACTTTATTTATGTTCAGAAAACAACTCAAATTGAAGTTCCGAGGAATTCTTTTTACTTACAGAACTATTCTTAAAGAGGGCGATGTTTCTCAAAATAACACGTACTCTTTGATCATTTTTCTTTTAAATAGTTTTTTTTAATGTTTATGGGTCCACCGTTCTTAAATCTTTTGTTAAAAATTGTACTGTCTTTGTCTGTCAGGCTTTTATGTATAAAACTTATCTGTTTATTGGGTTTTTAATGAATTGTTTCCGTGTAATGTATAAAATCCATGCAAAACTTTTTCCCGTTACTTGATTGGTTTTTGTTCATCATTTTTTTGGTTCTTTGTCCTCTCTTCATTTAGTGGCTTTGATCATTGTCTTCTAAGCCAAAAAAAACAGTGCTTTAGATTTAATGTTTAATGAGTAAATCTGTTTTTTTTGTTATATGAGACCATAACTTGAGGCATTTCGAGGCAGTGAAGATAATTCGGTTTGCTTCCGAATTGTTCTGGTTATTTTTTTTTTAAATTGTTGTTGTTGTTGTAGCTTTCGCACAGAGCTGCAATTCGTAGGTAATTTTGGCGGGCTACAGACGCTTATTGCCGTTTTTAACTGGTACCCTAGATTGCATTTGTATCATAACAATAGACATATTAGTAGTAGTGTGTGACTGCCTATCCACAACTTGCTTGTGGTGCGGCGACCTTTCTGCATCTACGCCGTGGTGATTGACATGCGGTCCCCTGGATAGGGGACCAGGAGGGGCATCGTCAACCGGGAAAGGGGCAAGGAAGGCGGATTATTCTGTGCAGTGCGGTCTTGTAGGACTGATGGAATTAAGTCCAGCCATTTGGCTACCTCTACTGGTCTTTCCCACAGGTCAATTGATTTCAGGTCCTTGGTATACTTACTGAAGTTGAAAATGTGGTTTACTTCATGTGGTGCTACATCACATTTGGGTCAGCGGTTAGCAACATTGTTACAGATCCTACTCAAGTAAGAGTTTAGCAGGGGACAGTATCCAGTTCTCAGTTGCGTTAGTCTGATACGTGCAACTCGTGGCAACGTTTGTTCTTCTGCTATCTTTGGAGGAGGTGTACTATCTTTGGAGGAGGCTATCTTTGGAGGAGGGGGTGAAGAGTTTGTTTCATTATCAACACGCTGGCTCTGATAACTGCTAGCTAGGAATTGCTCTGCTAACATTTCCGTGTGAGCTTTGACAGGCAGCATTTCACCCTCATTGTTTAAGTTCTTGAAACAGAATTGTGTCCTTAATGATAAAAGCTACCCCTCCACTTTTGCCTCTTTCTTTGGGCCTATTTTCTTGGATTATGCAGTAGCCAGGTGGGCTTTTGAGGGTGGATTTATCATTGAGGTTGGTGTCCTGGATGACAGCTATCTGGATGACAACGTTTTAGGCTAAAAGCTTGGATAATTTTAATCATACGTGACTTTCTTGATTAAAAAATGAGTTCCAGGCGGTCCCCTACAAACTCTACAAACCCCTCGTAGTCCCCTGCATACTCTTCAAACTTTTTTTATGTTTAGAAAACAACTCAAATTGAAGTTCCGTGGTGTGCTTTTTACTTACAGACCTATTCTTTAAGAGGGCTATGTTTCTCGTTCTCGAAGGAACCGAATGAAGTTTATCGAATCGCCTGTCACACTCCAACTGTGAATATGATGAAACGGGTTGGACTTCCGCGTGCTCTTTTTCCTTTGTTAATTGTCTTTTTTATAACAGGTGTCAACGTTCTATATCGTGTCGGTTATTTACCATTCTGTCGACTATGGTTTTTCTCGTTGTTGTATACGGTTTTTTTCATTCCCTGTGCGCGCTAGGTTTATTCCCATTTCTTCGAAATGTGAGAACAATTAACGTAACTTGAGCCTGATTAACAAAATTACTGCTATAAACAATGAATTAATCGATTCCTCAAGGCAGTTTTCGACAAATAGAGAGCTATTGTTAGGAAAGCTAATGCTTAGACCGTAACGGGTAAAAAGAGAATGAACTAATTGTTGCAATTAAGATAACTATTATGAATGTGGTCTCAATGATAGATGGATTGGTTGGTGAGGACAGGTTCTAAATTTTCAAGTGTTCTTAATTTTCTTCGTTTCAGCTCTTTTCGTCACTCAACCTCTCCCACCATATTGTGCAATGGGTATTCTCGTCCACTTGAAACAGCTGTCATAACTGATGAAGAAAATGAATACATAGGTGAGAGTACGATATAAATAAAAACAAAACTCAATTTCAACTAAATTTAGTTTTAACGAAAAAAATGACTGATTTGAAACTTGTCTTGTGAATTGTAATTTCTCTCAAACCTTGAATGAAGTGTAATTGTAATTGTCTTGTAAATTGTAATGTGAATTGTCGTGTGAATTAATTGTGTAATTGCTCTCAAACCTTGAAAGAATTTTTTTAAGTTATAGTTTTTTATGACTGATGTGATCCAATATTTTGTAAAATTTTGTAAAATGGTAAAATAGAATTTAGGTTTGGTGACTGCCTGTTGTAGCTAAAATCAAGCTCTGAGAAACGTTCATATATTCATTTTTTCTGACTAGATTTTGTCAGTTTTGAAGTTTGGGAGTAATTATTCCGATTTCAATTGTTTATTTGATATTTGATTGAATGTGATTGTGATTGTTAAACGAATGTTAGCATTGCTTTGTGTTTTGTTTTCAGTTGATTGAAATTGATATTTGGGAATATTATTTTATTTTTTGAGGTGAGGTTTGTGCGGGGGGGGGGGGCACGTTAGGCACCGCGACCCCACTCCTGATACACAGGATGTGCCACTACATAGTAAACAAACGAGAAAGCGCCGATAATAATCTGTGAAAAGAAAACTCAATGCATTAAAGTTTTCATGACTCCTACTTGAGGCCGACAACAAAGTGACCGGAGTCACCAAGCACCAGGTTGATTGGAATAACCTTGATCAATTTTTTATAAACGGTACAATTATAATTTGGGAATAATGTGTTCAGACAACTTAAAGTCAAAAGCCTTATTGTAAAAAATGTATTAGTTCGAGAGGTCAAGTTTGTTGAAATGTCAGTTCGTATTTGTGGAAAAAAATATTAACGATTAAATTGCATCGACTTATTTTTTTTTTGCTCGAAATGTAAAAAGATTGGGCAAACCAAACAAAACAACGCGATTCCTTGTAAAATTTACAACACCTGTAAAATTCCTGTAATTTTATTTTCTTTCCAAAAATCATCAGTTTTCCAGCATCTAGCGAAACATATATATTTCAGAATTTGGTGTAAAGATCCAAAATGTGATGTAGACGAGAACAGAAAAAAATAAAATCAGATGCTCATTGTTCTATGTTAGCTGAAATTTAAAAATTTTGTATTAGAAACTGAGTATTGCTCGGCCTTCCCTTCTTTATAGTTTCAACAGAATTTGTTTATCTTCTTAACTTCAATTTTATTGCACCTATTCGAAAACTTTCAATAAATGACCTTTTCTTTTTTTATAATAATAAATACTTTTCCCTGTAGTCAGCAAGATTACTCTGATAACATTCATTTACAAATACATCAACAAAACTACAGCGAGATCACTCTTAGGCAAATCACCCGTTCTCAGTGTATCAGGAAAGAAGATACAGGGATCGATTTTCGGGACATTCGCCTTCAGTCATCTCATGAAAGTAAAAAAAATCCTCTAACCAAAACGACAGCTGATTAAAGGTCAGCGCGAGCGCTTGATTAGAAAATTGCAATGTCAGCTAACGAAATTTTCCAGTTTTCTCGCCGCGAAGAAGAATGACAAATTCACTGCTCAAGTTCGTCTTGAAAGAAATGAAGAAAAGAGTTTGTCTCGAAAAGCAGACTCCCCTAAAAGTATATTATCTGAATTTCTCCCGTCCTTTTCTGGTGGAAATTTGTTTTCTAATTTGCGGGAAGAATTGGAAGAAATACCCCGAAATTCGTTAAGGTGCTAACTATAAAATTTTTGTGTTAAATTCCAGTGCTTCCTGATTTTTTGCTTTTCACGTTGTTTTTTTTTGTTTATTTGAAAAACTGACAGACTTTACGAACTATATTTTCAAATGGTTTTTTTTGTGCTCAGTCAATTTTGACCGATCGATATATTCATCGTAGATAGTTATGAGTGGTATCATTAAAAAGCCCTTCCACCGTAGAATATGAAACAAAAGATTTTTCTGAATTTCTTTTTGTAGAGTGAGTTATCGATTTTTAAATTTTCATGAATATTAGACCGATTTGCGTTATTTTCAGGAATTTTTGCCTTAAATTTCGTTAATTTTGTTAAAATATGTTAAAATTGTCACGAATAGTGTTTTTGATTTTATTTGCAAAGACAAAAAAGTTTTGTTGACTACCTTGATTCAATTTTTTTGGCATCATTTTTGTCTAAATATTTCAAAATTCAGCCTTTTTACATCAAAAATAGCACGAAATAAGGTTATTATGTCAATTTTGATTAAATTTGCCGGAAGTACCCACCCAAAAACCACTATAACAATCTTTGGAAACTCCAAAGGGGGCTAGTCCTACTTTCACTTCCATTGAGAATTCTCTGTAATTAAAATTTTGCCGTTTTTTTTTGCTAACTTTTCTCGATGATTATAAAAAACACAGCATTTATGTTGATCTTTTAGCTAACAAATTACCTAGATCGATAACATTCTAAACAATTGAGTGTTGCCAATCCGATGTTTTTAAAGAATTCGTTATTACTTTACTGGCTTTGTTACAAGTTTTTCGCAAAAAAAATTAAATAATTTTTTGTCTTATTTGACGTTCTTTTGTAGACGTAAGACATATTCTGAATAATAACAGGGCTCAAGGGCTTCCTTTGTACGAATAAACGAACCTATTTAATTTCTCACTTCGTAGCTTATGGTTTTCATGACTTTGAAAATAATTTTGCCCTTTTTCTTTTTTGTCTACTTGTTACGTTATCTAATTAATGTGAGGTTACATACCACATTAATGTCCTCCTATAGAGGCATAGGTAACTTTGTTATTGAGTTTTTAAATGGACACAAGGTTTTGGATGTACTTAATGTTTGTTGTTGTTGTTTTTGTTGTTTGTTTTTGCTGTTGGTCTTGACTCGCTTTCTTAATGATGGCAGATCTCATCAATCTAAAGCGGCATTTTTTACTCCACTGAGTTGTTTGCTTTGGAGGCGATCTTTTTATTCATTCGCCGATTTTTTTCGGAAATTACTTGAGTTTTTGGGGATTTTCTAAGTGTTCCTCATTTGGTAGACAATTATGCCAAAATTGTGGATCAGCGGGGTCATCCACAATTACAGTGTCAATTACGGTGTCAACTTTTAGTACTTAATGAGTTAATACTTTATGTAACCGAATTGCGAAGGTCTAGAAAAAGAAGGAAAGTAATTTTATAAACATTATTCTTCAATTAGGATAGTTCCGTTCTGAAAGTAATAAAATCTTAGGATAACTCTGTTCATTATATTTTTAATGAATCCAACAGACAAAATTTGAAAAGTTGCTCATATATCTTTAAACAATTTCAGATCACATGTAATGTAAATACTTTTTAACAACAACGAGAGTACTGGCTTCTTGGAAGTTTTAAAATTTTTGTATAAAATACTTTTGAATTAACTATACGAACAAAAATTCACTTTCCTGAAAGTTGTGTTCTTGTAATTAAACAATGCATGAAAACAAGTTCAGTTTTCCCTTCAATCGATCCTTCAATCTTTCAATTGATAGATTAAAATTGAAATCTCGATTAGAATGCAGAACATTAACAAACTTACAGGAAATTTTTTTACTGAGTTGTCATAATTTGCCTGCTTTACAAAAGCTTTCATGGTAGAAAATTTTGAATTATTTCAAGTTTTGAAACACTTAGATACTAACCACCAGCTCCAATTAGATTAGTCTTTTTGAAATCACAGGCCAACGTGCCAAATCAAGAAAGAGATTGAAGGCTTCTGATATTGATACATTTTTGCAAAATGTTGTTTGTGTTGTTTTTACAAAATGGTTCACCAGCTTTCTTTTATGTTTACAATAATGGCTCATTCCGAATTCAGCTTTTCGTAAGATCAAATAAAAGAAGGGCAAGTGTCCAGAATAAGAAAACTTTAGTTCTAAGTTTTTTTTGAAAAAAGTTTTATAAAACTTCTCTAGCATCCATTGATGACACCGACGAAAATGGTCATGTTGCTTTTGTAAAATTAGAATGTTAAATATTCTTATGAATCTTAAGCTCGCCATTTTCATGGAAGCTTCTGTTCTTGAAATTAAGTGACGCAAAGAACGTCACATACTTTCAGATTCGCTGTGTCACACATTTTTTTTGGTGATATTGAGAATTTGAAACGGGATAACTTGACATTTGTTGTGCTCTTTCGAATTCAGGATTCAAATAAAGCTTTAGTGCGTGCAGAAAAATTATTGGGCTGATGTCACAAACTTGGATGATCTTCAGTACTATATTTTTTTCACGTCCAGATGAAAACAAGATCACCGAAAATAAGATGAAAACAAGATCACCGAAAATAAGATGAAAACTGAAAAAAAAATAAAAATGAGAAAAATGAGAAAAATAAATTTAAAAAAATAAAAACTCTTTTTTTCTTAGTTGTTTCCAAAGGCTCCAAATTCAATTACAAAGTTCAAAGATACAAATTTGGTCCGGCAAAATAGTCTAAAACTGCAATGAACATAAAAATGCTGAAGCATGGTCACGAATAGGTTTACCGATGTATGAATAAAACTAATAGGAAAAGAAAAAAGAAAAGCGGAAACAGTCAGTCAAAAATTTAAATGATTGAGGTAGCACTTATTGACTACAGAGAGATCCAGGTGAAACGAAATAAATCATAAGCAATTAACGGCTTTTTACCGGACAGAGTCGCGGAAATTTGAAAGTCCACGAAAAGAGAAGCATAGTTTATGATTGAAAACACTAACGGAAATATGAGAAAAATTCTAATTAAAATCATTTATATCCGTTATTGTCCGCTCACAACAACGCTGCCTGTGTTTCGCAGTGTATTTCAAAACCGACAATTATATCAGCCCAGAGCCTTGAGACAAAGCCAACAAGAATCTTCAGAATAAACGCTTTCTTAATATAACGACAACTTAGCAATCATGATTTAATTCTAATTTTAATCGGTAATGTTTCCCTTTCAGGTTCCCCCTAGTTCACTAAGAGGCCATTAGAAGCAAAAACAAACAAAAAAACAAAAATGAAAAAGAATAAACAAGAAAACGTTGGAAAGTATTATTACAAACCATGAAATATGTTTTTTAAGGAAACAAGTAGAAGCAAAATAGTCACATTTGTCTTCAGAGTTTTTAACCTTAGTAAAAACTCTTAACCATGTTTTTTTAACAGAGCCAGAAGATATTATGTGACATTCTTAGGAAGAAAGAGGTATTAAAAATCATAGTGTTGCCATTTTAAGAGAGTTCTATCCAAATTGATCAACAATGAATCATAATTGATCAATAATGAATCATTATCGAGCAATATTAAATCATTGAATATTCAATAATTTTATAGTTAATGAATTTCGAAAAGTTGTTTTATATGAAAAATATGCTGCAAAAGTTATCTAACATCAACAAGAGTAAGTTCAAGCAATGAGAACTAGTTGAGCTTATACAGTATTAGATAAGGGCTTACAATGAATCTTAAGTCACTATATGGCAAACGAAAGGCTGGCTGATTTCAACAATTTGACAAATATTTTTTGTATTACTTTTTCCTTTCCTCATTGCAACTTTCGTGGAAATGGCGTAACATCATTTTTCGTGGAATGTGTTGGAACAATCTGCGCATCGCACAGACTCCGTACGAGTTGTCTTGTTTACGTATGTATGTACAACATGTGAATTGGAGACGAATTCGAATTTGATTACGAACTATCAAGGTGAAGATATTATCAATCTAATTTTTCTACAATTGCACTAAACATGAAAACGCAGAAATTTGCTGAAAAGTTAAATTTACAAATGTTAAGAGTAAAACGAATAGGAAAAGAGGAAGAGGAAACGGTAAGGTGAAACTGTGATCCTTTTGAGATGACAAACGAGACGACCATACGAGAACAAAATAAATTATAAGAAATTATCGGTTTCCTACCGAAACGGGTTGTGCTGGATACTATGTAAAAAATAGCACGTTAGAATATCGGGCGGAAAAAGGTTATATGCCCACTACTATGTGGACCAAAATTTCAACAGATCCAACTTTTGCCCTAACGTGACTAAATGAAGTTACCACACCAAATATACCATTTGTTATTTAACTCAAACCCAATCCTAATACCATAAGCACGCTTCATAGTTGGAGAAATTTTCATGGATATAGTTTTATATATCTCCCCTGTTTGCCGTAATTTTGTGGAATTCAACCCAACAGTCATGCATGTCTCATGCTATTAACAGCCCGGGCGCTTTAGTTCGTGTCAAGTTAGAGTATTCAAGTCTGTTTTTCCGGGTATTTGCTTGACGCTTGTTTACCTTTGTCTCCCAAGTTTTGTAGAATGGCTCTAGCCAAGGTTGTTTGAGGACAAAATTGAATGCTAAATTTGTATAAAATATACTTCAACTGAATAAAGTTTGGATCTATTTGCTAGATTTGCGTCGCGATTTTTTATTTCTTTTGTGAAAGAGTAGAAAAACGAAAGAGAACATGCATTGAATGCAGTTTTCATGACACTGAATTCGTCTAGAATCTTTGAAATCCATTTCAGCCTTTCTGAAATATGAGAGTTTTAACTCCAAAAGAGCTTTATTAATAACCAAAGCCGCCTTTTTATGGTTCTGGTGAAATCAGCATGCGAGGTACCGGAAATTTTGCGATCCGCGAACTATAGTGCAAATTGGTTCCGGCATGGATTTACTAAAATCGTGTGAGTTTCTGAAAGGAATTTGTTCACGGCTCAATTTTCTGGGCTATCTGAATTGGGTTTTGAATTAAACCTGCTTTATAATACCCCCAACTTTGCTAGCTACAATACGTTATACATGTCTTCAATGCTAGTTTTCAAGTTTTGCAAATATTAAGAATGAGTATCTAAATTTGGGACTATCGAAGGGGAATTTGTTCATGCAGAAGTTGGGTTTTGGATTAATGTGGGCAAAATTTTGGGGAGATACAAACGTGTTTGCGCCCTATGCAAAAATAATTCTTTACCTACCGTTGCCTAAATTGTAGGTTTTAAAATGGTTCCAGTGCAGACCTATGATACAGCTGGGAATATGTAAGTAGCGGTTCAAAAAGCCGAATAATAAATCGGTCGAAAATTAATGGAGTCAAAAATTGAGAGAAACTGAAGTAGTCAAACCAGAAAAATGAATATTACGTTCAGGTTAAAAGTCAAGTTGGTTAGACTTATTTTAATCTATTAGATGCTTAGTTCTTGTCGAATAAATTACTAAAATTTGAAATCTGTTCCCTGTGAGTGCCTATAATTTCAAACTTTTCTAATAAAGAACAGTTTTAAAAGTTTTTATTTATGGTCTTCGACGTGACAGGTTTTCGGTTCTTTGATCAATTCGATTGAAGAACCTTAGCGGAGTTTATTGCAAATTAAGCCATGTAAAAACACAAAATTGCTTGCTTTTGAAATACCCGTGTGTGTTTGGTTGGCTGAGTGGCCGGGTAAAATGTCGAAATAGAGTTTTGGGTTTTCGAAAGGGGGAAATTTCGTTGTTTTAACTGTTTGAATCAGAAAATGTTCCGTAATTCTTATGAATTGGTTTTACTTTCTTCAAACGGTTTAAGTGTAGAGAAATATCAGTCTGAACTTTCTGTACTGCTAAAGTTGGGCTAAAGTTACCCATTCATAGCCTGGAAGGAATTCTTACAAAGGCCGTGTCGGTACTTGCGTTTTATTTTATTTGGCCTGGCCTGCAATTACTTAGATATAACTTGTTGGTTATCTACCTGTAGTTAAAACTAGGTTATCATATTATCTGGTTTACTTGTGGCCATTACAAATTTGGTTTCATCGGAGACGAGTGCCGGACGAAGACTGGCTGAGTAAGTGGGTGATCTGAGGTAGGTAAAATTTGCCCCCCTTTTGTTATTCACTTGTTCCGGAACGTATTTATATCTTATATATTACCATAACTGAAGTTCATCGTCTTTAATATATGAATATTGTCACTTAGACATGAATCGATTGGTTTAAGCCCATCGATTAATCCTCGCTTTTGAGGGTTTTAATGAGATATTAGACCTTATCTTGCAAGATCTTGCTTTTATAAGATAAAACGATAGTTTCTAAGATCATGCGAGCTAGCCTATTTGACTGACTAAAAATGATCTTCTCATGAACTTCCTCATATGTACATCAAAGTTATTCAATTATCAAAATTAACTGTTTTTTTTTGTAGGAGCACTTTAATTAGCTTTTCGTAGGTGCCCCATTTTGTCGCCCCTGTTCGTTTATTCTTTCATTAAAATCAGTCCAATTAACAATGAAAATTAGGAAAAGGTATGATTTGTGTTAAGATTTTTGCTGTTCACACATGGAATACGGGATACACGGGGGTTTGAGTTAAAAATTTTTTGGGGTTGAATGGTATAGGCGGTTGAATGCTTTATTTCAAGAAAGTTTTTCTATATTGTATTTCTCTCTGACAATGAAATAAATTAAGCAAAAAATGAAGACAAATTGGAGCCCTAATTACTGGGCACTGGTTCCTAGAAATTTGTTAGATGAATTTGTAAATTAAGTGCATTCGGCTCTGACGTCGATCGTAAGGACAGGTGCAAAAGTTCAACACGGCTGTTTCTGTGTTTTTCAAGTTAATTTTTCAAGTTCTATTCAACAAAAGGATCTCAAAGCAAACACGCATCGTTTTAAATTTGAATAACGGCTTCGTCTAATTTTTCTTCGTTGGTTGTCCTTTTAAATTTTTGGATATCATTTGGTGTTCTTCGAAACTTAATTTGCCCTTGACTGATTGGTTTTAGTTATTGTCTTGATAATTCAAGATCTGGTCTTGATATTGTCTTGATAATTCAAGATCAAAATATAATTCAAGATGATGGCGAACTTGTGCTGGAGTTGGAATAGTTGGAATTTGGAGAATCACCTGTTGTCTCCAGCTTAGATCCGGGTATGATTGGAGATTATTGCCCCTTGCCGACCCGAAGTTGATCAATAATATGGTCTATTCCTATCAGGTTTTTCGCACATTTGGTGAGATTCTGAGTGGTATTTTGCACAAAACCAAGAAATGTGATTAACAGTGCTTTTTTAATAGATTGAGAAACTGTGTTTTTTGGTGTTCCGAAAGGGGTGCTTGATATGGCAACTTCATTTGATCAACTTTCGTTGCGATAACAGCAGTTGCAGAAATTACTGGCGAAATAACACGTTAACGTCCAATTAACACTACAAAATCTGCTTCTGAGACCGCGATATTATCTCAATCTTTTATCACCACTGTTATATATCAAACAGTGGCGATTAAAGATTGTGACAAACTCGTACTCTAATCAAGGCAACAGAATGATAAATTCATGCAACTGTTGTAATCGCAACAAAAGTGGATTCAAAATATTACATTGTGATTGTTATTGACCTCTCGAAGTTATTCTTCAACAACTCGCTTGGCAGCTTGGTAAATTCTCGTTAGCATTAAGGTAGGCGTTCGATAGTTCAAGTGTTCTCTTGTCGATGATAACCCATCGTTTTGTATCCAGATTTACCAAGATGTCTTCAGGCATTTTTAATTTCGAAGTCGAATAAATTTAAATGGGAGAATTTATTATAGAAGAGCGCAAATGGAGATTTCCAGTTTTAGAGAGGTGTTTTATTTACACGCGGTAATTTGGCTTCCACTTTCACCAGTTTCAATTTTCGGGTAGCTCTGAGAATTTTTTAAAAGCCATTCTTCCTTTATTCAAGGTCTCGGTTTTCTCACTTAAGGTTTTTGAATTGCAATTCCTGACTTCCTGTATTTGGGGGCCTGGATAATTTACCCGTCTCTGCTGCATATCGTGTGAGTTTTTAATCTCCTTTTGTCTCAGGTTTAATTTTTTCGTTGCTTAAATCCAATTTCGAGATCAGTTGAGCAGCGTTAGGCACCCTAAAGCGCGTTCAGTCGGGATAGGAAAATAAATTGAAAAGCAAAATGGGGAAACCAAAAAGTCAGATTAATAATTACACATTAAACATAATGAAACGAATGTTTAATGTGTAATTATAATTACGGCGTTACTTCTTTTTAAATATTTTTGCACAGAAATTTGATGAAGTAGCATTGCTTTCTTTTCAACATTCTGCTTCTTAATTCAGAGAACGGTTTTGATTTTCATCTTTTCTATTTATTGACTGTTTATGTCAGTAGAAGCAATCGCTGTGATCTTTGTCAATCTGTCTTATAATTGTTAAATTTTAATTCAAACAAAAATAACTAGCCTTTGTATTTTTAAAAAATGATCGGTGCGTTTTATGTTGCTACAGTTCTATTTGATCGATTGTACAGGAAACGAAAGGTGATTGTATGTTTCCATAATATTGTCTAGGGTTGTTTGACCATCGGAATTTTTTTTCGTTTTTTTTTAAATTAGAGACAAAGATGGGCAATTTTTTTGAGTTTCTGGGCCCATCAATCCTTTTTTCGGCATTTTTTTGAGGAATTGAATGTTAAGATGTGAGATTGCTAATGCCTTTTGAAGTTAATTGAGTCAAATTTGACGTCAAGTTTTTTCACCGACCAAAAGGTATCAATTTAGAAATTTATCAAACTGCTATGCTTGTTTAGGAGGTTATGTCTTGGGTTCAATTGTGTTGTGTGTCATTATAGGCATCTAAAAAATGAAGAAAATATAATCAAAGATTTGACAGGAAATGTTGTCCCTTTTGGCTTTTGGGGAATTTTCGGATTTTTTTAATAGATAGGAGGCATCGCCACCTTAATTTGTTTTTCATTTAAACTCATTTTGTTGTACCAGCTTGAATTGATGGCGTTCAATTTCTGAAGATCATTTCGGTAAACTGGTTTTGGGGCGGTTGTCTGTAAGTTATGCGAAAACACAATTCAATTTTTATCCCCAATGTTGCGGTTTTCTCTTATCTCAATTTTTTTGACCATTAACAGAGCTTATGGTCTAGGTCCAGTTCAAACCATAAGGCGTCCAGTATAGAGGGAAGAAAGGGAGCATTATTCGGACCCTTCATGATATTGATATCAGGTATGGAACTCTCGGCGAACTTTTGTGCGAAATTTGAACCAATAGGTGAGGGGAGATTTTTGTTGTCGATGAGAGATTGAGGCTTACAAGTTTTTCATTTTTTTCTTAGTATAACTACAGTTTTAATTTTTTTTCAATTTTTTTGCAAAAATTTTACAAATAAGATAATTCTTTTCTGTAAAGTTGAGTTCCAGTTTTGATTGACAAAGAAAAATTGAGACGGTATCAAGTATTATAACTCTCTCACCTCTTGAGAACGTCAAAGCGCATAAATAAATTAGTTTAGTTAGTAGTCGATTTATGCTGAGCTGTTCGGACTCACGGCAAAACTTACATGCACTAACTGATATCTTCTAAGGTATGTTTGAACCATTCCGGGAATTTAACTCTTGTACCGTACCCTTCGTTTGAGTTGGAGACTATAATGTTTCTCAATCCTTTTTAAAGACTAGAAAGAAACTTATGGCTTCGTTCAATCTGCTCTTCGGTCATATCTTTTCTATCAATTCAAATAACGCAACGCATCAATAGTGCTGTGTTTGGAACTGAAACCTAGCTGTTTTACAGAAAAAAAATTATCGATTTTTCTAAAAGCTATATATTCGGTAGTACATACCTCGTTCAAAAATCTTAATCCAGACAATAAAAAAAATATTGGACGATGAATGCATTCTTCAAGTTCTGATCCCTCTTTGTGTAATGGAAATACTTTAGGTTTCGAAAAAATTCCTGGGAAAAGCTTATGCGGAAAAGATTTGTTTTCTAGAACAAAAGGATAGTATATTGTACTGAGTGTGCAATAGTGCTGAAAAGGCGGCAGGATCTGTCAGCTTTATTAAGTTGACAGCAGGTTCAGAAACTGAACTCATATACCCCTTTTGCGCTTCAGGTAGTTGTTTTGTATGTGTAATACCGTATTTAAATCTGATAAAAACCAATTTTTAATTGCTCTCGAAAGAAGTTTGAGGCAGTTATTGTAAATGTGTGTCTTTTTTAATGCTAAATTTCTGATTCGCCTTTATTTTTACTTCACAAAAAGAACATTTTTGAAAATTCGTTTGCTAGCTTGAGTGACTCGATTTTAGTTATAATTTTTGTCAGTGAAAAGTGGATAAACTTAATTGCCCTGGAACGATGTTTGAAGCTATTATTATAAAGGTGTTTGTCTTTTTACGACTCGAAGAGAACCAAGTTTGTTCATGACTTGTACTTTTGACTTTTGTTTTCGAACATTGATTTCTGTTTTAGAACGTTGTCTTCTGTTTTCGAACATTGGACTGTAACAACTTCTAAAACAGTTTTTATCCCAAGTACAGAACCTGCCACCTACCTACAACCCACCTATCTATCACCCTACCCCCCCCCCCCCCACCAACACCACGACCACCACCACCAATCTACCTACAACCCCCGCTCCACCTACCTATCTAGCCCCTCGCTCACATCTACCTAACCTACCCTCATCTATCTAGCCTCCCTCTCCTCAACTAGCTACCCCCTATCTACCCCCGCCCCACGTACCTCCTCCTCCCCCCCACCCACACATACCTACCCTCCTCCCATCTTTTCACCCTCCCCCACTTACATACCCTCCTCCTCTTCACCAAGCTACCCCCCCCCCTCTCCTCCTGCCTACCTCACACCAACCCACACCCTCAAACTAAAAAGTGTGTCTGCTTTTTTCAAAACACTAGTTCTCCGAGTTGTTTCTGGTATTCTACCGACTATGTTTTTTCTATTCAAATGTTTCGCTTTACCTTTTTTGCGCTTTTGTTCTAGAACATTTTTTAGTTTTCTCAAATGACATTTTCACGCTCGCCTTCTACATTTTTGAGTGATCTCAATTGCTCTCACACCAAAGTAAAATTTGTTGCTAAACTAAAAGTGATCGCAAGCTAGCCCTGATAGAAATTACGAAAAAATTGATAGTAGTTTGATACACTTCAACTCTTTGATTTCTTGTTTATAAACGAACTCCTAGTATAATTATTTTCGATATTAGTTAGTTATGCTGGGCTTGTGCAGTTTGTTTTGAGTTTTAGATTGTGCTCAAGGGTCTGCATTTCAAAACGAGAACAGACAGATACGAGATTTCAATTTTCATCAATCCAAGCAGTCAATTCCCAAATCGTCTTTGAAGCGAGGCCTCGTTTGTAATCAGGAACCGGAAAGGGATCTCGGTTCTGGAACTTGTCGCTGGTTAGGGGAAGAACCGCTCGAAAAAGTCACCAGATCCAGTTCGAATTTACTGGGTCGTTTTGATCACGAGAGTGTTACTGAGAGTACCGATTCACATTTGCATAGAAGGTTTGAATTTCTTTGAAAACTATGACATTTTGTTAATGTCGAGTATTTAAAATAGTTACCCCCTCCAAACTTTTCCCGTCTTGCGTCAAATTTTCCAAACTTCCCCTTTTCACCCTGCAAAGAAATTTGAATTTTTTAAACATAAAAACCAAAAGTATTTTGGGCAAAAAAATGATGTTCCTCTTCTTTCGCTAGGATGCGTAAACAAAAAGTGAAAATTTTACTGAAGAAAAAATTCTTTTTTCGCATCCTAGCCACGATGACCGAAAAATTGGTGTAAAATCTAATTTTTATCAACACAGAAAACTGAGAAAAGTGAGACAATCAGATAAAGAGTCGGACATTCCGACGAGAACGGGACCAACCACATTTTTGATGATTAGAATAAGAACGCTGTTCAAGCATTTTAGATTTAATTGGCGTTGCAATTGAAGATATATAATTAACATTTAAAATTTACATTTTATGTATTTTAAAGTTTCTCCTAATAATTTATTTTTTTGTGAACTCTTCTTTCGTAAAATTGATTTCTTGAACCTGAATTCATGGTCTGCTCTTAATCTTGAGCGCCTTTTCTGAGACTGCTCATTAAGGATATTTGAGACTATAATACTTTTTTCGCCAAAAAATGTATCCTTTTGAATTCAGTTTTCTGTGCACTTAAGCACGTAATCAGATGAGCATCTAAAATAAAGTTTTTTAAGCGAGCTTATAACTTGGGGTTTTAAAGTGAAAAAGGTGTGGATTACGTGAATCTGATTATTTTAGCAAGAGTCACGTTACCTTTCTTCAGACTCGAACTTGCAAGTTTAAAATCTGGCACTTTATTGAGGAAATTCTCGCATCCAAAAATTTAGCACTGCAGAGATCTGGCATTTTAAAAGTTGCTTGTTGGTGTTTCAACTCTAGCTCCTCAATCATACCAATTTTAGCCCAGACCTTCCACCGACTCCACCATCGCCTCTGTTCTCTGGATCTGTGTTCACTAGAAGTAGCCAGAGTTTGAGATATCAGAAAGACAACAGCGCACTTGTGAGTGTGAAAAAGAGCAGTGATCTTTTTGGATCGTCATCGTCTACATCATCAGGACGAGGAACAGGTTTGATAGTTTGGATTTGTTCAACAATACCTCCTTTACAGACGGTGGAGGGGGTGGAGTTCCTATTGCCCATTAGATTTTAAGCGAGCCATGTTTTGACCAATCAGAGAAGTGTATTAACCTTCCACTAATGAGCATAGTATGTTAAACGCAGCCGAATAAATTAAACAATGCTATGGCAGTTGATCGAAATAGAATATAAATCGGAAATAATTTTCTACTGGTGAGCACATATTTTTAAATATCGAACGGAATCAACTGTGGACAAGTAATTATTGGAACAAAACATTTATTTCTTAATATTTTCGAAATATATGGATTGATGACTACCCAAGTAATAACCCAGTGAATCGAAACTTGATACACCTGGATAAGACATGCATGATCTTGACATCTCTTGCAAAGCTTGAACCATCTTGTCAAGAACTTGAATTAGACAGCACTAACGGGGAAACTCATTTTTCTTTTACTTTGTGAAGTGCAGTAAAAATTTAAATGAGACTTTCAAAACCTGTTGGAAATTTTTTAAGCTCTGAATTCCTCTCTAAATTCTACAGCATAATAACTCGCAGAAAATTTTATTAAGCTTTTGACTGGCCTCTGGAAACAAATCAGTAACTAAGCTGTCTTTTTCCTTTGCGATTCTCGAACTTCTTAGACCAAAAAATGTTATTCAATTTTTTTAAACAAAAATTGATAGGTTTTTCAAACTGACATAAATTTGAGTCGAACTATTGATCAACTTCAAAGAATCGTCTTCAGCGATTTTTCTTTAAGTTTTACACCGAAAAATCAATCTATCTCGGAAACATTTCGTTGTAGCTGGAAGTAACGAAAATGTTTCGTTGTAAATGGAAGTAACTGAAATAGCGGTTTGTTAGTGATTTAAAAAACATAATAATGGAAATATGTGTTTTCTCATTGCTCTCGAACGAAGTTTGATGCAATTATTGTAGCATCTGTGCCTTTTTATGCAAAAGTTTTTGCCAGTTCTGTTCTGGAACCTTCAGTGCTTTGAAGTCAGTTTTTTTTGCGTTTGACTTAATTTTCGTGTGATCTCAATTGCTCTCATTTCGAAATTAAGTTTGCTGCTAAAAGTGGTTTTGAGCGATGTGAGATCAAAGCCGTCATAGCTAAGTAGTGTATGTGTCGGACCTCAATCCTTTAGTTCCGCTGGTTCGAACCCCTGAGGGGTTGATTTTTTTGCACCTATAAAAGTTTCTGAGCTATACCCCTCTAATTTAAATTGGCCCTGCCTGTCCACTTCATGCGACGTTAGTCGGTTTATGTTCTCAGACCTCAAACATTTGATTTGAAAAAAAAACCAAAAGAATTGCATATCAGAGAGGCAAACAAAAAGAGATTCTGGTCAGAGGTAATTGCTACTTAAGTTTGCTTCTACTTTTGTAAGTCAATTATCTCCTTACTCTGTCTGGTTATTTCCTTATTGATTGCTACAAATCGCCTAATATGAAAATTTAAATAAGAGACATCAAGTTAACTAAGAAACAACTTGAGTACAATATCTTTACCGCACGCTTTTGTTGATATTCATTCATATTCGCTGCGCCATAACCAAAACAACATGGATTAATCCTCTTTCGTTTAGGAATACTGCTATTGGAGAATTTTTTATCAGGGACAGGTTTTTCAATAGCCACAGAGAAAAATAAATCTGCAGCAGATATAAATCGGACGAATGGTTTTTAAGTACTTGAAAGATGCTCACGATTTTTATAACAGTAGGGTTTTGAATAACCACGGCTGCCTTTTAGCGCATTTATGTTGTGCTGGCATGAGATGAGATTAAGGCTCCTTAATTGCTTGGTCGGAAGAAGTTAACAAATTACCATTTCGCCTAACATCTAAAATGACTGTATACTACAAACTTAAGGGAGTTTAAAAGTAAGTGCAAGAACCACTCAATAAAACTAACGCTACCCTGTCCACCGAGAGGTCAATTTTTCTATTAAAATGTGAATTGTTTTTTGATAAAATTGGTCAGGATTTCTGGCGTACTCTGCCCAAAAGTAAGGCCCCGAATAAGGTTTCGTTGAATCCAATAGCGAGAGTTTTAAAATTTTGGGATCTTTTCCGTTTGTGCCCTCCAGCTTAATGGGTGCATATTGTTTCCAACTCTCAGACGCACGTATCATATTTTTTCACAATGATTTACTATGTAATTGCACGTGCTCTGTAACTGGGGGTGCATAACGTACTGGGGGACTGGGAGGTCCAAATTTTGAATAAATTGAAATATTTAGAATGACGGAGTTGATTTTACTGCTATTTTTTAGGTTTTAGTCTTCAAACATCGTCCTCTACAGATTGCAGAAATTTTATATCTCTACACGCCAGTCAAAAATAAATTATTTTGATGCCGAACCAAATAGAATGCCTGTGCCTATAGTTACCAAAAAATGACAAGAAATAATAACTGCCCAAAAGTGAAAAATTACTTGAAGTATTTTTACACGTCTTTAAAGACTCGGATCTGAAAAGTGATGACCAATATTTTATTGGTAGCCAGAATAAGATTGCACGAAAGATAGCAAAAAGATTGCATTAAAAAGATCAACAACATGCGATAGAGTTTGATAGCCGGATTGTTGTCTCATGTGTCGTACGGCTGCGACAATAAATAGATTATTTGGACTGGAAAAAAATAAATAATAGTTGGCAAAAAATTATCAGTTTATCCACCAAATAATGTGTTCATTAGCCTAAGTTGTCTTCGCGTTAATAAATGGAAACATAAGCCAACACTTGTTCGCCTCACTTTAGGGAGCAGCAACAACGAAAACGAAAATCCAGTCACTGGACAGGGCAAAAGACAACCGCGATTACAACCGAGTGGATACAGTTCTACTTGGCTGAATTGCTCTTCAAACTACCAAACACTTTTTGACCTCTCTTCATCTTCAGTTGCGGCTTGTAGACCTGATCAGACACTATTTGAAGGTCATCGGGGTCAGAATCTTGAAGATCGCCAAGAAGCTGATTATTGTATTCCCGAGAATTCTGATCAGAAATTAGCAGATAACGATACTTATCTAGTTAATAACAGCACCAAGGTTCGTAGATTTAAAACGCTTATTTTATTTCAATTTTGAATGTGGGGTTATTAGAAGGTTTGCCTGATTGAGTTGAAAAAAAAAATTGAGCTGTTTTGTAATTTTGTTTGATATACAAAACGCTCTCGGCAATGTTCACGGTAATGTGTGCGACTCTCATCAAAGACGTGGTGTGTTCGAACCCCAACCAAGTCAGAAGTTTTTGCATCATATGTTTCTGTAACCTATACCCTTCTAAATTGATTGCCTCGCCAGTCGTTCGAGAGCAGTTCATACAAATCATTTATATGCGACACTTAAATGGCCATTCTAAGAAATTGAATATGGTTCTTGTATGATTACATGAAGTCGATTAATTACCCTATGACCCGACAGGTGAGTCATTTGTTCAAATTGTGTCATATTTCAGTGTGAACTTTCACCCGACAAACGAGACGAAGCCGGCGGCAGTTTTGGATCTCATTCAAGTGAGGTTTCGTCAGCGACCACAACTTCTGGCCAACAACACATTTCAGCATTTCCGACTACAAACCTAATCAACAACACTATAAACGAGAATACACATAAACAAACAATTCACCGAAGTTCTGGAATTTTTTCTCAGAATTCGCAACAGAAAACTCGAACAGAAAATTTTGCCTCGAAAGGTTGTCAAGTTCCGAGAGGTTTTGGATCCGAAGATTTCAAGACCTCTGAGCAATTTGAGTGGTGTTCGTTCAAAAAACGTCCAACATTAGTTGACATTTTAATTTCACCAGCGAAGAAGAGATTCAATTTCTCATTTCGACAGAACAAAGTTAAAGACACAGCAACCGAAACCTGCATAAGCTGTTCAAATTTTGGCTCTTTTCGCTGTTCGCATAGCCAAAAATTCTTCCAAAAATCGCCAAAAAAGGAAAAAAGCAATACAAGTCTTGGATTTCCGCGAGAAACAAAATTTAGCATTACAACATTTTCATCACCTGAGCCTGAAACATTTGTATTAAAAATGAAGCTGAAAGAAAAGTTGAAGCCGAGAAGTTTGAGCACTTCGGGCCGGGCGGGATCGAAGAAGTCTTCCGAGTTTTCGGAACTGCATTTTGGAAGGAAACCAGCAGGTGATTCGGATTTGGAGGATGATGGGGGGTTCTCCCAGTTTCAGGAACTGCAGCAAAGTTTTTTCAATCGACGCGGACGGGTATGTTAATGAGCTCCTATTTCCTGTTTTAGGAACTGTTTTAAAAAGATTGATTGATTGAAGTTCATTTGCGGGATGTTCTTTGGATTTCTGATATACGATTAAGAAATATACGGATTTTTTATGCGAATAAAAATAAACCTGATTTTTTTATTTGAAAAATATACCTCCGTTCATGCGCCCCTCCAAAAGCTGGAACCACAGTTTAATAATTCTAAAGTTGATTCTAATTTGTTAATTCATATCAAATCATTCTTCTGAATTTTCTGGTGCTGTTGGGGGTTGTAAATAATATACATTTCTATTGATATACATTTCAGCTTTTGCGGTTGTGGAATAATAATGATTCTTCTTTTTGATATATTTTGACGGCGCGTCAGTGGATCTTGTTTTAAGCTGATGTTCTTGTAGCTGGATAGAATTCTGTGACTTAAAGGCAGTATCTTAACCTACTCTGAATCAATTATTTTATTTTACTTTGTCAGTGGATTTTAATTCGAAATTAGAACAATAGAATTGGTGTTAGAAAGCAAGATTGGTTGACAGATAGAAAGTTCTATCATCAACTTTTTGTACAGTATGTTTCTGTCAAAACTCCAGCACGGGTTTTCCGATTTGGTAATCGTATTGAGAAGCATTAAAGTTCCAGGAAACATGAAACCCCAAAGTTTGTGGAAATGGTTCATGTAAGAACCTAGAATCTTTTTCCTAGCACTTATTAGGTCACATGTATTCGTAATTTTAGTTTTGTGTCTTTGTTTTATTTTAGGATACAAAAGAGTTTGTTGCATTCGGTTTGCCCTTATTTATAGAGGCCAGTTCTGTTTCTGGAGATATCAAAAGTTTGGGCGCGCCACAGCTCTATGCTAATAGATCATATTACTGTTTGTGTTTTTGGCATTGTTAGTGTCTGGCATGCAACTTTTCATTTTCAGAAAATTTTTTTTGTATCAAACTCGGTGCTTGAAAAATTGAGAACCTACAAGATTCTTTCAGTTAATCGTTTTTTATTTAGTATTTTATGTTATAGAATCATTTAGTTATTACTTCAATTTTCAAGGACCGCGAACCAAAGTTGACCGAAACAAGCCCTTGCACGTGACGAGCTGGAAAAGGCGCAAGAAACTGCCAGCTTATGCACTATTAGCCCCCAATAAATTGTAGAGACCACTTTTTCTAGATTCAAGAAAGAGGGCGCCGCGTGATCACGGTTAATTTTGATGAGATTTCACTGGTGTCTTGAAAACGCGAAAGTTTACTTTTCCAAAATTTCCTCTAAAAGTTTTACCGAAGCAGCAATCCTAAAAATACACTGAACGATTTTTTTTCAACTCTAGGCAGATTCTCCAAATCAAGCTGCATATTTCAAATTTTCTTCAACATCTGAAAAATCGACGGTTGGGGTCTTACAGTGTTTCCTGTTTCAGTGTTGTTTCATAAATAAATCCTCGAAAAAAAGTGAGGGTTGTCGTAATTCCCTTATCCTTTTTCGCAGTTAATGAAAAATATTTTATATCTTGCATATAATGAATGACAGTAGTAATAATAGCTCGGCAAATGTATAAATTTTAAAATTTTTATAGTATAGTTCATAGTTCTCCTTAGTATTTGAAGAAAATTTGTATTTTCAATTTCCATTGGTTTTCTGAACAACATCGTTTTTTATTACTACACATCCGAGAAGCGAATTAATAAACTCTAAAACTGTTTAGCAATAGATTATCGACTGCGCGTACGACTCTAGTTATAACGGAAAATTGAGCTGATTATCAGCATCAGCGATTCTTGAACAAATTTACGATACATTAATATGCTGTCGACATCGATTTTTGGAGGCGTGCTTGCAAACAGCCGTCAAACAAACAAATTATTTGGTACAATCTGATGGGAAGATTTTTTCCTGCAACATGCTTGTTCCTTGCTTGATTATTTTCTCAGGTCAAATAATGGTTGATTAATTTTGTAACTTGTGTTGTTTGAAGTCTACGAGTCTTTTTTTTCCTTGTGATACGTGTGACAGTTTTCATGATTTTGACATCAAATTCACACATCTGGGCAAGTTTTTGTGCTACTATGCGATTATTTTAATTTTTTGACATTTTTTTTCCATTTCGATTTAGACTTAAAAGTTCTGAGAAGGTTTTTCTTGACTATTTGTTTTTTTGTAGCGTATGAAAAAAACTTTAAAACTTTTGGCATTGAAGACGTAGCACCAAATTTTTGTTTTGATGCATTATTCAGTTTGCATATTCTTGGTTTGAAATGTCTTGCCGTTTTGATTTATGAAAAGCGGTTTTTGCTTCTAAGATTTCGTCTGGTTGCCAACGAATTACCATTTAATGCGATGTTTTAACCATGTTTCGTTTTTGCTTTTTATCTGTCTTTTTCATCCTTGGCTTTTGATAGACTGTGATAGTCAAATTTTTCAATTTGAGTTTTTTTGTATGTTCATTCAGGATTCGTTCTGCTATTGTTCTTTATTTGGTCCTCTCGTACGCATTTTGCATTTTAGATTTTTTTTTAATCAATTTCTGTTCAGAACCAAATCGTTCTGCTTCTTAACTGCTCTTTTACTGCTCACGTGATAGTGACGTCACATGTGGCCCCGTCTTGCAGTGAATTTCAAATTGAGTTTGGTGGTGAGTTTTTCTTGAACAGAAAATATTTTCCTTAAAGCCCAAATTAGTTTTACCACGTATTAAAGTCACTTGAAGTTGCGTTTATACTATTCAAGGTCACCACAGGATATTTCTCAAGGTAATGCAGCTATGTATAAAGCTGTCTTCTTTAGTAAAATTATGCTAACGTTCTAAATTTTTCTGTATTTTGAAAGGGCGTTCTAAATGTTTTTATCAGCTAAGTTATGTATCTGACCTTATTCATTTTTTTTTAAAATTTTAAGTACTCGAATTAGTTTCTGGTGATGGTTTTTTGAAGACTTGATTTCTCGAATCATTTTTACTCGTCCGCGCTAAAATATGGTTATTTCGTTTTGTTTCAAAACTAAACCGAGATTTTGCTATTCCAATAAGAAATCTTATTAAATTGAAAAATTTTGATTCGTTATTACACTTCTATCAGAATACTTAGTTTTAGGAAAGGATGTCGACTTCATTGGTCATCCAGTTTAACAAAACTTTGTATAAAATCGTTACTAGTTTGAATAAACAGTATAAAATACTAAATATCTGGCCTCTGAATTCAGTACTGATTTACCTTTTTGGAGGGAAGATTGCACTGTTGTATATGGAGCGCTTGCTACTAATTGTTCTCCCTATAAATCCCAAGTTTCAAACACTAATAGAAATTAACTATTCACTGATTATTTTAAGAATAATGCGGATGTCATTTCTTAAAACATTAAAATTACTTTTATAACCAACTGTTTAAAGATTAGAAGTCAAAAATAATATTTTCATTTAATTTTTTTTGCAATATTTCAAATCAAGATTAGAGGATCTGTTCTGCTAAACATGAAAACTTCTGCAGTTGCTAATATTTCATTCGAACGGTTCTGAGGCACATGATATTTTAACAGTCGCCTATAATTTTACAGAAAACAGATGCGTATTGTTTTGATTGTTTCAGGGAAGTGATAGTGGACAAGATATGACACCTGGCGGGAATGTTGAGTACCAGGGAGGACCTGTTGCCACAATCACCAGAAGGGTGAGTTGCAATTCGATTTTCCAGCAGTTGCATCTCAAACTCTGTTCTTTTATCAAAGTTAAATAACTTTAAATTGTTATGACTAATCACAGCATTATTTGCACTGTGAAACAAAATTTGATGCTATTGTTCCAGATCTCGATTTTATGGAGAAAACTTGAACTGATTGGAAAATATTGAAATAATAACTTTTCATGATATATTTTGCCATTTTCTTGTGATGTTCGTAAAATATTTTATTTCTTCACATACACGCAAATTATTTTCAATTTTTTAGTATTGCGCGAGATTTTTTTTAACTACTTGAGATCTAAATTATACGCCAAACTTCTAATCTTAAATATGTCGTTTTAATCCGCAATTAAGGAACTTGTATTCAAATATTCACTAATTAGGTTTTCTATCTTTGCGAAAAGTGCCAGTTTGATAATAATATATTGTCAACAAAAGCACACAATCTTGAGATTATTTACAAAATACATCTACAAGACCACAGGGCGATCACCATTTGGCCAAGGACCCCAACCCGTTATCAAGTAGCTCAGTTTTCTTCAAGTAATGCCACAGTACTATGTGATTTAACAGCCAGTTGTTTTCAGTACTGAACCATTACAAAACAAGTATATCTATAAAATCAGTACTCAATCAGCTTATTCTAGAGAAATGTATATACTAGTGCTATTGCGACAGCGAAGTATGGATCCTAGTTGATCAAATATTATTGGTTTTGAGTAAAAAAAATACAACAGAAAACAACAACTAATAAGATGGGATAATCAATAAAAATATAATGATATTCATCAATTTTTAACTATAAAAATTGGTTATTTTTAGTCAATTATTGACCAATGTTACTTTTCTTTTAATGATGCATTTTCTGCCTTTTCTGAAATCACTATTTTTTTACATTTATTAGCTAGAATAATATGCACCCACTAAGCTGGGGTGCACAAACGGAAAATATGCGATTTCATAATAGTAATTGTTCACTGTACTTGACGTGACTGTTTCAAGTAACCAAGTTGATTAGTTCATTGTTTATTTTTACAAAGAACATTTTTCAATTATCAAAATCATAGTTTGGGATCTCAGGTTTTCATCAGCTAAGAACAATACAAATCAAATCCTTGGAGTGCTTACATTGATGCAACTGCTGGGATGACCTTAATTTAAGGTTAAAAGGTCATTTTTAGGCGTTCTTGGGCACAAAATGGTGCAATTTTTCTTTTTTTTGTGATACATTTGGTTTTTTATTTGATTAGTCCTAGGTTGAGGTTTTTAAAAAATGATGAAGAGCTCTTGTGAGACAAAATTACTTGTTATGACCATTTTATGAGCTATATGCTTCTACAAACACAAACAAGCAAAATGATGCTAATTTTTGCAATTTTTTTCAAGTTTTTTGAAAATTTTTGTCATTTTTTTGCGTTTTTCCAGCTTCAGGGGCCAGGGAATCTCCTTTGAGGTTTGATAATAGGGCGCTGCATATTTTCTAGTAACAATGGATTGGTTTTCAATAATTTAATGCCTCGAATATTTGCATTTTTTTTAATGAAACCTGCAGTTTTTTTAAGATTTCCTAGTTTTTGTTAATTTTTGATTTTTTTCCAATCTCAAGTGCCAGAAAACCTATTCCATGGTCTGATAAAAAGTTACTGCATAGTGATAGTTTCAATGGATTTTTTTTTCAACAAATTACGCCTTCGGATTTTAAAAGTTTTTTGATAAAATTTGCATTTTTTCAAAACATATGTCTTTTATTCAGTTTTTTTTGCCTCAGAAGCCAAATAACCTCATCCAGGGTTTGAAAGTATGTCAATAAATAGTTGTTAAGGAGCAACTGAATGGTTTCCAACATTTTAATTGAACAAAATTCTATTTTTTGAAATTTGAAATTCTCAAAATTTTTGCCTATCGATCTTTTTTAGTCAAATATTGACCAATGTTACTTTTCTTTTAATGATGCATTTTCTGCCTTTTCTGAAATCACTGTTTTTTTTACATTTATTAGCTAGAATAATATGCACCCACTAAGCTGGGGTGCACAAACGGAAAATATGCGATTTCATAATAGTAATTGTTCACTGTACTTGACGTGACTGTTTCAAGTAACCAATTTGATTAGTTCATTGTTTATTTTTACAAAGAACATTTTTCAATTATCAAAATCATAGTTTGGGATCTCAGGTTTTCATCAGCTAAGAACAATACAAATAAAATCTTTGGAGTGCTTACATTGATGCAACTGCTGGGATGACCTTAATTTAAGGTTAAAAGGTCATTTTTAGGCGTTCTTGGGCACAAAATGGTGCAATTTTTCTTTTTTTTGTGATACATTTGGTTTTTTGTTTGATTAGTCCTAGGTTGAGGTTTTTAAAAAATGATGAAGAGCTCTTGTGAGACAAAATTACTTGTTATGACCATTTTATGAGCTATATGCTACTACAAACACAAACAAGCAAAATGATGCTAATTTTTGCAATTTTTTTCAAGTTTTTTGAAAATTTTTGTCATTTTTTTGCGTTTTTCCAGCTTCAGGGGCCAGGGAATCTCCTTTGAGGTTTGATAATAGGGCGCTGCATATTTTCTAGTAACAATGGATTGGTTTTCAATAATTTAATGCCTCGAATATTTGCATTTTTTTTAATGAAACCTGCAGTTTTTTTAAGATTTCCTAGTTTTTGTTAATTTTTGATTTTTTTCCAATCTCAAGTGCCAGAAAACCTATTCCATGGTCTGATAAAAAGTTACTGCATAGTGATAGTTTCAATGGATTTTTTTTCAACAAATTACGCCTTCGGATTTTAAAAGTTTTTTGATAAAATTTGCATTTTTTCAAAACATATGTCTTTTATTCAGTTTTTTTTGCCTCAGAAGCCAAATAACCTCATCCAGGGTTTGAAAGTATGTCAATAAATAGTTGTTAAGGAGCAACTGAATGGTTTCCAACATTTTAATTGAACAAATTTCTATTTTTTGAAATTTGAAATTCTCAAAATTTTTGCCTATCGATCTCTGAGCAATGAATTTTTTAAGGCTTGGATTTGGGTTACTAGATAGCCTCTAGAGACACAGAAATTATTTTGGAGATATTATTATCAAGATTTTCAGCAACATTTCATTAAAATTTGCAATCGTTTTCATTTTTTTAAATTTCGGTCATTTTCGAGTTGATCACTCTTCAAGGTCCAATGAATTTATTCTGTCTTGCAGATATAATACTAGACTGATTTGACAAACAATATCTGGCTTTGAACATATTTTTGAACTGGGTATATTTAAAAGGATCAAATTTTGTCTTAGGGGTAAAAGCTTCAAGAGTTTTAGCGATGATTATATTTTTGTTTAGTTTGTTTGATTGTTTTAGTTTCTATTTTTTGAGATGATTTTGTTAGTGTTTTGGCTGGCATTGTTCAATAGCTGCTGGTCAGGTAGATCACTTCTAAGTTTTTCGTTCAATTGTTTGAATTGTAATTCAGGACTTGTCCTGCTATGGTTTTTTGTTTCGTCGTCTGACGCTCTTTTTCGTTTTAATTTCTTCATACAGCAAAGCTGAAATAGTCAAATCTTCTGAATGACTTCTTCCTCAAACGAAAGGCGTTTGCGCACGTGACGTCATTTCTCATTCTCTCTCTAGCAAAGGTTTTAAGTTCATTTGAGTGATTAGATTTTGATCATACGTGACTTATCTCACTCAAAAAAAAAGACTTTTGGGATTTATTCTGTTCCCCCCAGTGTTTTTATGACCCCCAGTTACAAATTATATGTTGTTATATAGCACGTTACTATGTGAGCAAATAGCACGTGCGCCGGGGGGTCATGAAAGATTTATGCTCACTAAGCTGGGGGGAAACAGAATAGATCCGACTTTTGCACTTTAAAACTTAAGGGTAATTTGAATTAGGGTCAAAGGAACTCATATGTGTAATGAAGGTCCCTAATAAAAGGCTTCTGCGGAATGAGTTTTAACAAGCTTTATTAAATTATCGTTGAATGTTTTTTACCTAGCTTTTTGATCGGCGTCGATTTTCTTTTTTCAATTTAGATCTGTATCTGTTTTATCTCTATTATAGGGCACGCAAGTCTATTCTTTCGCAGCTATTCCGGCGATCTGTCGGCTATGCTCATAACCTTTCTATGGTCCTAAACAGTTTAATGAATCACAAAGCAGCAGTCTATCTCTTTTTTTTCAACCCATGCAATGGACTCTCATTGTTTTTTGATTTTGTTCTCTCCAAGTTGGAAAATACTATTCATAAACTGTAACAGGTGCGAAGTGTGGTTGACAAACCGGGAAGCACAGCTGGGAAGCATGGCAAGGACCACAGTGATTGTGCCAAGTGTAACAAAGCACAGCCGGACTTGTTCCAGACTATGGCTTTACATGGACCTGGCCATGGACATGATCACGGCCACGGCCACAAGGTATTAAAATATTGTTCGTTATTTTAATCTCGATTATTTCCAATAGTCTGCAATACTACCTTTGCGATGACAATATTTGGAATTTCTCAACTTTTTGTTTTCCATTTTAGGTTCCTGAAAGGAAGTAGCTTTTTTGCAGGATTTTTTGAAGCATTTTTGTAGCTTTTTGAAGCAATTTTGTAGCATTTTTTGTGGCAGTGTTGTAGCTTTTTTGTAGCATTTTGTAGCATTTTTTTTTTCTTTTGCGTTAATTTATTTTTGTTTTAAACTGGCAATGAGTGTCATAGCTCGTGTTAACAGAACTTCTTGCGTGGTTCATTTTGGGGTACTCTAACTAAAAGTTTAATCATTGAAGTAGAACTGACAGTTGGTTTAGTGTTTACTCTCGATTTATCTGCCTCGATATATCTGGATGCGGCCCTGATTAAACTTTCGAGGTCGTAGACTTATTACCAAACACTGTCATTGGGTCGCGCTTTACCTCCTGTGTGGGACCCTAGTTGGTCTGATCAGTCGACTGATCTCAATCGGGGCGCACCTCAACCGGGGTACTGGAAGTTTATTCGAAATTGATGATGACGTCAGTAAACAGTCTTCTTATACTAAGTAATTTAAGATCGCCTGTTGTATTTGGATTTTCTAAAGAGGGAGTGTAAGAAGTAGCAAAGTGGAACAACATGTCAATCCTGAATCGCAATTTTGCTTAATTTTTCAAAATTGTATTTACATTCTGAAAATTTCTCGAGCCAATTTACACCCAACCAATGAAAAATTTATGCAATTCAAACTATTGACTAAGGAGATTGTGAAAATGTTAAAAAGTGGCGAAGAGGAAGAATAAAGCGTTTTGTGGTAACGTTTTTTTATTTACTGTCTCAAATAAAGTTTCGTTTGTTGCTGAGTTTCTTGTGACAGTTCAACTAGTTATGTATTGGAAAAAATTAAGTAATTATAACAAAAAAAGAAAAACATTGTTAATTCCTTTGAGTATGAACTATAAAATACAGAACATAGTTTAAAGGCAATGTAGTGTTAAGAAGTATAAATGAAACAAACGTCACATATTGTGAAAGTTTAAAATTGTATAAAATTTACAATGTGCTAAAATATCGACAAATTAAGAGAGATGAATTATAATTGAGAAAAATTTTTTAAAATGCTAATTCTACAATTAACGTTTTCGAGAAAAGAGAATGTTTTAAAAATGCTAATCCTCCAATTAACATTTCATAGAAGACTAAAAGACGCCCTAAAACTAAATCAAATTAAGATTGAACTTGAAAGATTTGAGATTAGAATTCAATTCAGAAACCGTTGGGTCTTAGAAACTCATTCCAGAAATGATTTTTTATTGTAGTTTTGAGATCCCGCTTTTTAGGGATATTCCGCCTCAAGGTGAGAGGCAAATCGTTATACCAGTCAATTGCTTTTTTGAAAAACAGTTTTGCATTATATTTGTTTTTTGGTTTGCTCCAAATGACAGCTTGTTTGTACGGTCATTCATTTTAGCACTTAGGGTGGCTAACTTGAGTTCATCGAAAGCTGGTAGATCTGCTTTTAGAAGCTTTATAAAATATATAATAACCCGATACTTTATGAGGTATTCTACTGGTAAAATTTTGTGTTTGATCTTGAGATCAGTGGTCCTGTCAAATTTGGTTCTATTGAAACATGCCTTTATTCCCCAGTTCAATTGTTTATTTAGAGTAACTCGAAGTGATTTTTTAGGACCTGAGAACAGAACAATTGGGTAATGCAGATGACTTAAAACAAGAGCGTTCAGTAAAGCAGATTTAGTTTTTTCAAGAAATATATTTTTGATGGAGTAAATGACCTTTATGCCAACAGCCATTTTTCTTAGTACATTTTTTGTTTCCTCATCGAAAGAAAGATTACAGTCAATATGAACTCCCAAGTATTTCACAACTTTTTTCTCGAGAACTGTACATCCGTTAACAACTATTTCTTCGATTTTGTTTCTTTTAGGGGCTCCAAAAATAATGAATTCGGTTTTGCTTTCATTTACACATAACTCATTTTTCCTGAAAACGAGAATGAGTTTAGCAATACTTTTTTCAAGATGTAACTTTGATTCAGAAATTGTTTTTCCACTGCAAAAGATAAAAGTATCATCAGCGTACTGGATTATCGAAAATTTTAGCTAGAGCTCCAGTAAGCGAAATTGGTCGATCAGCTATGTGTTCTCTTGCATCTTTTAAAGCCCAAGCTGGTTAAAGCCCAAGCGGGAATACATTAATAAGACAGTTGGAGTACATTAATAAGACGTAATCTTAAGTTTGATTGTTGCTTAAATATGCCAAAATTCTGTAAGTTAGTTAATAGGAACTTCATCAAAAATATTGAGTGTATTATAGCATTTGAAGCATTTTTTTTTAAATTAGGCAGTTTCTCTTCTGTATTTTGTCACAGTTAGATGTCGCGTAATTTTTTTCTTTGATTTTGAATACTTTTTAATACATTTCGACTAGATTTGTTTTGGCTTTAATTTGTTATAATAGCAATTACATTTTTACACTAGTTTTAATGCTTACTGTTGAGGTTGGCTGTTGCGTCCATTTAAATTTCTGAGGTATTTAAAGTTTTCGTGATCTGGAGGTTTTTGCAAAGAAATTCACAAATTCTCTATTTTCAAAATTTGGTTACTCAGAAAAATGTTTCGCATCACCGACTTGGAATTGCTACGTTTTGTGTGAAATCTTATTGACTACTCTTGACTGTATTCATTCTTTGCTTATTATGCTTTTTGTGCATTTAAAGAGCCGTCACCTGCGAGCAATCCTAAATAATTGCACTTAAGACTTGATTTTAGGTACTTGTTACTTGGTTTCATTTTACTTCATCTTTGATGCTAGTTGTATATTAATTTATATTAGTGCTAACACTTTATTCTCCCTTCAAAAGCCAGGGTTAGGCATCTTTAGATACCTATTTCAATTAAAAAGCCGCAAAAACTTTTTTGAAAATTCTTGTTTTTTGCCAAATCAAGCACCTTCACTCACCTCTTTGTTTTTTGTTGTTACAAATTGCCGCCGTAAGCCTCTCAAAGGCTATAATCTGGGTGATCTCCTTTTTTACAATTCAAAGGGATGGTTTGGATGGTATTGGGGTGATTGGGGTGCTGTCTTTTTTAAGATCTATTCACAATTTTCTCGACATATTGTTATCAATAAGAAGTCACATTTAGAGGAGTGATTATAATCAACCCCGAGTCGAAAAAGCGTAAACTTTTTTTCAAACTGCCTTAAAGAGAAATTAATCATTGAACAAAATTTGCTTTTATAGATTTTTTCTTCAAGTCCGGCAATCTCACTTCTGGTTTCGCTGATTTTTCCACAAATGCTGCTAGGGTTTTTGAATGTGTTCTAATAGTGATAATATGCAATTGTATGTACCCCTCAATACCTCAATAGGTAATAGTTTTGATGATTTTAACACAATTTGGCTTAAAAGTTGCTAGTGATTTTTTTGCACCTGTCTGTCTGTTATCCTATTTGTTATCTTGTCACTTAGTAGGATTAATGACAAATCTCATTGTCTTCTTCCTTTTGATTTTGTAACTATGATACCAGATTTTTTTCACAATTATTAATCGATTTTTGTGTTCTGCCGGTTTCTCTTCTTGTTGTCTTCGTTAAATGTTTCACTTAATATAGTTTTACAGGTTCCATTCGCTTTGGTTTTCGGTTGTCTATTGAGAGATCATTTAATATTTTGGAAATTCTTTTGTTGATGGCTGATTGTTTTTCTTGGCTTGCAAAATCTGTGCTTTCATAGAATTTTCGTGAGTTTGTGTTTTTTGCCGTTTTGTCTACTCATGTTGTCCTGGAATTTGGTGTCATTATTGTCAGGTTCATTTGACTTTCTAATTAAATGTATGTGAACCTATTTAATTTAGACAGTTCATAATTTTCGGCTGTTATGACTTTGATTTGGTTTGTTTTAATGGCAGATTATTGAATTTTTGAGCTTTACTCGTTGTTGTTGTTCATGGTGTTGCTTACTCTTGCTGAAGAAACATCTCATTGACCTTTTTATGCGGCAAAATTTGATACTTTTATTCAGTTCAGTTTGTAACGGACGTGTTTGTTAGCTTCGATGCCGTTTTTGAATCTTGCTTCAAATTTTTGAATCTTGCTTTTTTTGTTCGTTTTGAGCATGCTTTCCTAGGACCCGAAGGTAGTTACTGATTTCGATTATTTTGACACCACTAGTTTTGTATTCTTTTTTGACTTTCATGTAAATAGGGTCATATGTTTAATTTTGACAAGTTGTTTTTGTATATTTGGGGATAGTTCATATGTTATTTTGTTAGTGGTTTCAATTACTTGTGTTGTAATACAGGCTCTGTCGCGCTATGTTTTCATTCGCCTGACCTTTCGTATTTTGTGAGTCACCGCTTTCACGGTTGACTTCCGACATACCTGACTTATTGTTTCAACTGAACGAAGTCTGGAATTTTTTGGCAAATTTACGCAAATACCAATCAGATACCAATCCGATCAAAAGAATGGGACAAAACAATAGAGCCGATTGCTAACAGTTATTGTTTAAAGACTTAATTCATTAACTTGTCAAAGTTCTTTAGAGCCTGCTTCTAACTGGTATTAGTATTAAGCTTAATGGCTTCCTATTTAGAGGTTGAACGCACTTTTTTTAATGACAGGCAACAAAATTGCGAGCCAAATCGGAACGTTTTATTTGACATTTTGAAAAAAAGCTCTAATCATTTTTTTCTCGATTTTTTTAAGTTAGAGAAGTTCTGAGTGCACTGCTGATTATACCTTAGGGTGTACCGCTTATTGGATTTAGCATGACGGTTATCGTCCTCCCTTTTACAGGTTGAATGCGCCATAATTATTGGATGCGATGACACTAATTAGAACACTTTGATACTTGGAAGAAATTTAGACTCCCGTCAACTTTTCTTATCTTTTTTACTGTTCCAATCCCAACGTCAGTCAGTGGGGTCAAAGTCGGCTCTTTTCCGGTAATCTGCCAGCTATGTATCTGCGTCTAAATGAATTGAATTCCTTCGCTTTGGATTAATTTTTTGTTCACGCTGTTATTTGATTTCGCAAAATAACTCTTTAGCAAAATAAACTTTGAGATAGCAAATTTTAATTGTGGACAACTTGTTTTCGTCGAAAATTGTTAATTACTTTTGAATTTGACTCGAATTTTACTTGCTCTTATGTTTATAAAATTGACAATTGTAGTTAGGGAGAGTTCGGTTAGTTTTTTCCGTAAAAACAATTAGTTTATTTTGCCATGTAAAATCTGCTCAGCTTTATCTTAAATCTGTTGAATTCACAATGCAATTATTTGCTTAAATCGGTTGAGTCAACAGGTTTCATATGAAATTTCTCCGTTAACACCGTTGTCGGTTTTCGTAGAATTAGAGCGATCAATTTGTATCAATTTAAGTCTGCTCTTATAAATATTAAATAAAGCGAAATTGCAATTTGACTGAAAATTCTCTTCGAAAACAAATAGTTACAATGTAATTTTTTCATTTGAACTTTTAATTTTGTTAATGAGTGTAATTTCTTGAAGTCAATTCAAAACTGCCTTGAAAGTATATTTTCATTGCTTTACTTAAATCAAGTGAGCGTTTTTTTTTATTAAACGCTTATCTAGTACCTTTCCCTAGACGAACAGTGCCTTGTTTAATGAATGCCGCTAGAGTCGAACGCCTAAAAACCACAACGGTCTGAGGGTAATCCGTCCAACTCTAGAGGGTTGTTAACTTTGGTATATTAAAATTTTTCGTAGACAAAGGGTTCGAACGATCATTCGTTGACACTTTAAACCCTGAAAGCTAATTTTTGTTTAGTCTAGCTTGCTGTTCGTGTACGTGACTTTGTTTCTGACGTAATTTAATGGGGTCATTTGTTAACAGTTTTCACTCATTTTTGTGACATATTTTATGGTCGTGCGCGATTTATTTCCTCAAATTGTCTTATGTTTTACTTCAAGTCGGTGCTTAAATTGATATTTGAAGCCGCCAATTTGAAAACGAATGTTATTGTAGTATTTTTAAGATATGGGTAGCAAGCAAGTCTTTTAAAAACAAAAAAACTGGAAAACATCGCATTAAGTTGTGTGTATTAAGGCTGCAAAATCTTCATTTTAAGTACTTTTTCAACATTTTTTGAAATATCAAGTTTGATTTTGCAATATGTCACCCAAGTTTTGATGATTTCAGACCGTCAATCAGCAAATCTGAGAAAAAACAATTCTGAAAAATTCACTGCCTAGTTATTTCTGAAATTTTAAGGAAAAAATGATTTCAATGGTGTTCAAAAATTTCTGCAGCTATTGAATTTTAGTCTTATAGGTTTTTTTTAATATTTAAAGTATTCGAACAATTTTGATTGCCCACTTTTCCAAGTATTTGGACTGAGTCGTAATGGTGAGAAAGCTAAACAAGATTAATGCTCAAGAAAAATTTTTTGCTGACGGGTTTTTTCTTTCGCAGGTGTTCACATACATATTGGAATAATGTTTGAAATAGAAATCCGGAAGAGCAAAACATTAAATTTACGGAGAAATTAAATAGCGAAATGATGAATTTACATGAACGTGTTCCAATGGACTGACAAGTACAAGATTTTGGAACTTATTTCTACTAGTAGTTTAAGGACCAAACTATCATATCTTTAAAAATTGATTCTTAAAACAAAAATGTTTAATCAAACTTTTTTGTTATCGTTATAAATTTTTGATTTTACATTTTTTAGATTAAAAAAAAATGACTGTTTATGGTAAAGTACATTATCTCATTTGACAAAAGACTGCAATATTTTGTTTCAGAGGACGCCTAGTGGGGACGTGTGGGATGGAATGAACGGAGGTCAACCAGGAGGGGGTCTTGGAGGGGGAAACAGACCGAGATATGCCTCGGAATCGAACCTCCTTCGGGCTCCTCTCAAGCCAATGACGCCATATGCTTACTCGGTTTGTGCTTTCTCGTGTCTCGTCAATATTAATGGGATAAACTTTGAGCGGTTTTTAACTAATCATTGACATTTGGTTATTGGTAATGGTAATATGGTAATCGAGGATTTGTGGTTTGTTAGGTTTTTTGAAAATTTCGCAGAGAATTCACCCCCTCCCCCGACCCCGCGATGTTGATCATCCACCAGTACTCAGTTTCACCTTAGTGGCTTTAGAGTGCTTATACTTACAAAAGAAAATGAAAATTTTTTAGGTCAGAAATGTGCGTTTCTTTAATGTGAATACTTTTTGTTCTACAGATTCTGAACAGATTAATCGCAGTGAAGAAGCGATACGGCAATATAAGCGATGCACTTTCGATTTGCAAATAATTGGTTAATAATGCATAAGAATTGTAGCAAAATTTTATACCGACGGAGGAAATTCAGGAAAGAAATGTACTCTTGAATTCGGGTGAGAAATGTAAGTTGTAATGATGTGAATACTTGTTTTGTAGATTCTGAACAAATATAAGCGATACACAGTGAGCATTGATTATGAAATATCAAAGGTGGGATTCCATCATAGCTTATCCCATTCATGCTTTTCCTCAAGTCTTACCCCCTTTTTTACAATTTATTGTATGAACTTGAAATGAACTGCTGATGTAGGAGGCAGTATTAAAAGACAATAATTCTGGCAATAATATCCCACCGGCCCCGTTGAGCCAAATGAGAAAAATAGTTCAAATTAAGTGTTCGAATTAGCAAATAAGTTTAGTAAATCGTTGCTTAAATAACAACGGTGTGAGGGTTGGAAGGGTTGCCATCCACTTGGCCTCTTTGTGACTGCTTCCGCATCTTGATTGGGGGGGGGGGGGGGGGGGGGGGGGAGTGGTTGCAACCACGGATAGCGTTTTTTACAGGTTGTTATAGGCATTTGTTTTCACAAATTGTCATTTCAATTAGTGCTGTGAAGAGTCTTTTTTAAAAAATTGATTGAAATCGACAAACGCTAATGAATAGAGCTGTAGAAATAATCACCATTGTCTCTGAATTTTTGAATGTTTGCTTTTGCTAGTTCGGCCCTTCCAATGTCATCAAGTTTCAATGCTATAAAAATTGACACAGAAATTACCCACTCTTGTACAGTAAAAAAACAATCTCATTTAGGCGCTATTAGTTTTTGAAGACATATGGAAATAATGCAATTTTTTTGGCTGTTAAATCAGAAGTGAGAAAATGTATTATACGTTTTAGTTTTCTCTGACTCGATTATTGATTGCTGAGTTGGGTGCTATGCTGGGTCTGATGTGAAGGCAAATTCCAATTGTGGATGTCTTTCTTTAAGCTGTGTTATAGACATTTTGATCGCAGTTTTTTTGTTTAGATTATTCGGCATTTAGCATTAGCACGCATTTTGAATCTACATTTGTTCGGCTTTACCATTTCTAGATTCCTGTTTAAACTGTTGAGCCAAAAATCGCTCACGCTTATACGCTATTCCTTATATTCGCAGCTGATCGTGAGTAAAATTAGAAGACATACGAAAATAAAGGAATGTTTTGCCTGGTGAATCAGAACAGAAAATGGTGCGTATTTTTTCCTTCCATTTATTGCTCCTTAAACGAAATCAATTTATTTGATCATTGCTTAATTAACAGCAGCGGTCTGTGGTTGCTGTTCACTTGGCATCTTTGTGACCTCTTCCCGTATCTGGCGTGAGGTTGAGTTGCAACTAAGAACAACTTCAGGCTTTCTTAGACTTGTAGCACGTATTCGCGTTTCAACTAGTGCAGGTTAAATAATCTGTATTGCTCTGGAAGATTCTGCGTTGGCTCTGACGTTTTTTCCTGTTTCACTCGATCGACCCTGCCGATTTCATCCTCAAAATTCAACGCTATTAATATAATCACAGGAGTTACTCACGCTTGTACAGTAAAAAAATTCTATCATTCAGGCGCTATTAGTTTTGAAAGGATTCACTTTTTGGCTGTTTAATCAGAAGCGACGGAATGTGTTGATTGTTTCAATTTCTTCAGATTCGTGTGTGATTTCGACTTGAAGGACTGTTTTGTGTGTGATAATTTAGAAATAAGGAATTGCTGCGAATTTCTTTTTTTCATATATTTTTTCTTAAACTCGATCAATTTGATGATCGTTGCTTAATTAACAGCGGTCTGTGGTTTCTGTTCGCTCAGCTTCTTTGTGACCTCTTCCTGCGTCTGGCTTGAGGGTGTTGCAACCACGGATAACCTTCTTCACGCTGTGGTATAGACATTCTCCCCAATTTTGAGTTTTAATTAATCCGGTTATAATAGTCTGTTTAAGATAGTGCGATAAAAGTCAACCAAAGCTCTAAAGATATTCTGCTCCAGTGCCCATTTATTTTTTATTTTTTAAGGTTGTTCAGTCCTACTGATAATTTCCTGCTCACGCTGCACAAATAATCGCGAAATCACGCATGCTTATACTTTGCAAAATTTTGGTTCCTGTGTTATGTCGAGTTGCTATCCGAGGTCTCGGAAGAGAAATTCCAACCGCAGATGCCGTTTTTAGGTTGCTTTATAAGCATATTGGTGCTCGATTTTGGGTTTAGGTTATTTGGCATTAGCACGCATTTCTTTTTTTCTTATTTTCTTTTGCTTAATTAACAGCGGTCTGTGGTTGCTGTTCGCTCAGCTTCTTTGTGACCTCTTCCTGCGTCTGGCTTGAGGGTGTTGCAACCACGGATAACTTTCTTCACGCTGTGGTATAGGCATTCTCCCCATTTTTGAGTTTTAATTAATCCGGTTATAATAGTCTGTTTAAGATAGTGCGATAAAAGTCAACCAAAGCTCTAAAGATATTCTGCTCCAGTGCCCATTTATTTTTATTTTTTAAGGTTGTTCAGTCCTACTGATAATTTCCTGCTCACGCTGCACAAATAATCGCGAAATCACGCATGCTTATACTTTGCAAAATTTTGGTTCCTGTGTTATGTCGAGTTGCTATCCGAGGTCTCGGAAGAGAAATTCCAACCGCAGATGCCGTTTTTAGGTTGCTTTATAAGCATATTGGTGCTCGATTTTGGGTTTAGGTTATTTGGCATTAGCACGCATTTTATTTTTTCTTATTTTCTTTTGGTTCTACAATTTACAACTCCGTTTTTGAACGCCATATAAATATCAACCACGCTGATACATTACAACATTATAAATATCAAGCACAGAATCAATCACGCTTGTACATTACAACTTATTATAATCTCAGCTGAGCGCGAGTAAAAATGGAAGACATGCCCGAATTGCAGAGCTGTTTTGTGTGGGATAATTCAGAAATATGGAAATGCTGCGAATTTTTGTTTTTTATATATATTTTTTTCTTTGTACTCAATCAATTTAGTTGATCGTTGCTTAATTCAGAACGTGTGTGGTTGCTGTTTGATCGGCCTCTTTTTGACCTCTTCCCGCGTCTGGCTTGAGGGGCGTTGCAACCACGGATAACCTTCTTCACGCAGTGGTATAGACATTCTGCCCAATTTTGAGTTTTAATTAATACGGTTATAATAGTCTGTTTAAGATAGTGCGATAAAAAAAGTCAACCAACTGGAGCTCTAGAGATATTCTGCTCCAGTTCCCATTTATTTTTGTTTTTTAAGTTTGTTCAGTTCTACTGATGATTTCATCCTCACGCTACACAAATATTTGCGAAATCACGCATGCTTATACATTGCAGAATATGGTCTATTCTAGCTGCTATTAAAAATAGAAGAAAACCGAAGTAAATTTATTTTTCGTTTTCTCAAATGGGCTCCATTATTAATGAATGGAGCTGGATGTTCGTATATTTTTTGTGTTATTTAATCCTATTTTCTGTGGCAAAAAAAAACAAAAGATGCATTTCAAGTCTCACGGGGCGGTGTGGCGAGACCTTGGTCCGCGAGCTATGGCCAAATGTGGTAGATTAGTAGATTGAATATTTGACTACACTGAATATGGATTACTTTACATGAGTGCATTAATTTACAGTTATCAATTTATCGACCAATCACATTTTGGTTTCCAGGCCCGATCATTCCAGATTCCAGCGATTCCTCATTGGCAGCTAGACTTGTATTACACTTTTGTTCTAAAGTCATGAAACAGCCGGAATAATAACCAGGTTTTTGTGAGTTCTTTTTGGATATATCAGCTTTCAGAGAATTGGCATATGAAGTATGGGATCTTTTCCGTTTGTGCCACACCTCGCCCCCCCCCCCCCCCCCCCCAGTACGTTATGCACCCCCCAATTACAGAGCACCTGTCTTTACATTGTAAATAATTATGTAAAAAAAATGGCACGTGCGTCTGAGGGTGCAAATAATATGCACCCACTCAGCTGGGAGAGGGGGTGAACAAACGGAAAAGATCCGAAGTATGTTATGCCTAATATGTTTATTTTTTTCCTTTTGATATTTGAGGCTTCCGTTTTGGTTATTATTTTGCTTCATATTCTCTCTCTTAATTAAACATTTAAATCCAAGTGCTAAGTAAGCACCAGTTTCATCACTTAATGTCATGAAAGCAAAAATATGCTCGAGGGCATTGAAGAATGCCGTTTTTCAGTGTTTACAAATATATAAAAGGTTTTCAACGGAATCCTGTTGTGGGAGCTTGATGACGAAAAATTATTTTAAAAAAAGAAGACCTACAAAGACTTTGTAAAGATTTGATAAATTAACGGATATGCACAATTTAGTTGAATTGATTTTCACAGCGCTCTTTTCTTTTTATTCCCGAGATGTAGATTGCTTTTTAAATCAATCAATAATTAAAAATGATATAATCATTAGTAATTAATTATATTTACATTCTATAATAACTTCCGGAATTTGTCAAATGAATTGATCATCATTCATATCGCCCAAATTTACCATCATCTAAATGCAACTAGATCGTTCATTTTTTCCTATATGAAATGTCAATTTTAAATATATTTTTAGCCCAGTGTGCAAAATGTGAATTATCCCAACGGGGCTGCACCCTCTGGAATGAGACGTCCACTCGGTAGCCACGGAGCTGGTGTGCCTCAGGGAACACTGGGTGGTCCTAACAGTGGCCCATGTAATACCTGTTACGTCCAGTGGGGCACTGAAGTGAAGAAACTGAGCTTGCCTCTGGCTAATCCTCCATACTTTGACGGTGAGTTATCATACCCTAATTTGTTCTGTGACGGAGAATTCTTGACAGAACTTTTGAATATTTTTGTTTGTGCCCCCAGTACGTCATGCAACACATACAGCCTTCGTTTTCTGTTATATTGATGAAAGTTAGTTTTGGGAAGCCTAGGAAGAGAGAATTTTGGAGTTGTCATAACATAAAAACTAATAATTTTGTTTTTAATAAACTATAATAAAAGAGAAGAGGACCTGAAATGAAGTTTTCCTTGTAAAAACAATTTACAGAATGGCCAAAAAGTCCATTTTATAGAGTAGCTTGTTATGCTTTGTTTTTTTTACAATTCACAGAATTTGAATTGTATTGGGGCGCTGTCTTTTTACGACTCGAGGAAGAGTATTGGAGAAGTCCTTTTTTTCAATCAATTTTATTGGAGTGAACTTTGAGGCAGGAAATGAATCACGTGAATACATTTGGAGTGATTTTGATGCTGAACAAAATGAAGAGTGGAGTGAAAAGAAAGTGGTTTTTTGTTCATATCGCTGTTTTCTAGAGAGCGAGAAATTGAGGTGTGAAAAAAAATTCTGTAAGCAAGCGAAGTTTTTTGTTCACGTGAGGCATTTTAAAGCAGTTTTTTTTTCTATTTTTTTTGATAAGAGGTTTGGTTATGATTTTGTTTTGGTTTTAGACTGGTTTTGGTATGGTTTGAAGGTTTCTGGAATTTCATATGAATTTTATGCTAAATCGTTTCTGATTTTTGTATTCATGCATTTTGCTGATTTTTGGGCTAATTTTGTGCAATTTTTTAACATTGTTTTGTTTTACTGTCTCAAACGGGTATTGAAAAGAACCCTATGACTTGAGCAATTGTTAGATAACACGTGGTTACATTTTTGTGGATATGAAGCATTTTTTATTGAGCAATATGACAAAAAATGGCGAAAACTGAAATTGTTTTTCTTATTTTTTTGCAGTTTCTTTTTTTCCGTTTTTTAGACATTATTCTTTACCTATTATGACTTGCCTATTGCTTTGCGAGCATCTGGATACCCCTTGGCTGAAAGGATTTTTTTGGATTTATTTGCTTTGGTTTTTGTAATATTAAAAAATTTATTAACTTTTTCCAGTTTTTTAGTCCAAGTTGTTTGTAAGAGCTTATTTTTTCAAGATTTGACTTCAAGTATCTTCAAAAATTCTCGTAAGTGGTTTTAGTGGATACTAGTTACTATGATGAAGTAATTTTTGCGGAGATAGTTATTTCGGGATCTCAATTCATGACAAAATTTGATCAGATTTTGTATCATATTTTAACAATTTTTTTCTTGTTTTTAATTTTTGTTTTATGGTTTTGTTTCAAGATAATATTAACTAAGTGGAGGCACGTTTTGTCGCATGAGTAGTCGGATGGCGTTTAAAGAGATTTCCACTTCGAGTCTTTCCCGGAATTCTTCCGGCTGTTTTTTTAAGATCTGTTCACACATTTTCATGGTTTTTGAAGTCAAATTGGAGTAGTGATTTTGGTCACGCCGAAACAGGAAGTGGATCGAAAAAACGAGTGGTTTTGCGGCGTGAAATTTTTCGCGATAATTTTAAAGTAGACTCAGAAAACGGTGTCTGAACTAAAATTCGCTCTCTCGCTAGTGGTTTTTTGTTCACATGCGGCAATTTCACTTTGGTTTTTACTGTTTTTTCGATATTTTGAATCGAATTTTTTCTAAATGGTTTTCCCAATCCATTCGTAGTTCATTCTAGGCCTAGTTGTTTTATATAAAACAAATTTTTATTTGCCTTGAGTGGTTTTTTTCACATGCGGCATTTTGACATTGATTTTCTGTTTTTTTTTTACTTTTTATCTGAATTTTTAAAAAATCTTTTCCTCAATTCACTCATAGTCCGTTCGAGTCTAGTTTTCCTGTTTAGTGAAAGAAAATTCTTTGAATTGTACGTCAGGACTTGTCCTGCTATTTTTTTTGCTGTGTTGGTTTTTTTGAAGAAAAGTTTTGAAAGCGAAAATTTGGAAATTCATTTCTGGTTTGAAAGATTACGCGGCACAAAAGCACAAAAATAAGAAATTATCTGAAGTTTTTGGGTGAACTACTTACACATCGTTCCTCAAAAAGATGTACCTAGCTCATTTCAAAAACGCCCGTTTATTTCTTCAATGGATTAATTTTTTTTCTTTTTACATTGTGAAAGTTGATGAAGATGACGAAGCACTGATTTTTTTCTCGTATCAGCAGGGAAAATGTTTTTGATTGCTTATGTTGCTTATATCAATTGCCCTCGAACGAAGTTTGAAGCCGCTTTTGTATAATATGTGCCTTTTTTATGTAGATTTTTTGCTTAACCTTTTTTGACTTCTTGGTTAGATCAATCTTTTGCTCCCTTGAACATTTTTAGTTGCAACATTTTTGCATAATCATTTTTTTACTTCTTAGGCGCAACATTTTAAAATTAGATTAAACGATTTCAGTTGACTTTTTTCTTCAAAAAGTGGATAAACTGGAAAGACTTTTGACCCCCTGCGCCCTCCCCAGCTTTTACCCCTCCCCTGCTTTTAGCTTTAAGCCGTCCTGTGCTAAAGCTGGCTACTATCAAAAACCAACTGCTCGCCTGTCGTTCGAGAGCAATGCGACCAAATTTAGTCGGTTTATTTTTCTACAAGCCATTTTTGATTATAATATAGTTCTTTGCTTAATTATTTTTTACTTCCCCAATTACAGAACCGTTTTGTCAATGTTTAATCACATTAGAAAAATAATTATTTATAAATAATGTCATTGTTCTGCCTCCACGTTCGCGGCACTTTATACCTAACGATTTTTTTCATCAAATGATAGCAATTATTGTTTTAACAGAGAATAGTGGCACAGGTGGAGGCGACCAGGATCGAACCGTGGCGCTCAGCAACATGCGAGAGCTTTTCTCCCTGTTGGTGTCGCTGTTCCCAATTGCAGTGACAGAAGACGATCTTTCTTCAAAAAGAAAGGTCATTTACATCAAAGACGAGAACACTGGAATTTTCTACGAATTGGAGGACATCACGTGAGTTTCAATCTGATCTAATTCACTGCTCGGGGTTTTTTTAAAAAGGGTTCAAAATTAGGGTTTTTTTTTTGTTTTCATGCAATAACCCCGAATCTTTTACAACCTAAATCTTTATTTTTGTTGCTATATCGATTTTTCATTCGGTGATATTGGTATGATAACCAATAAGAAATGGTTTATCTCGTTTCCACCATTTCATTTATGATGTCTATCGATCGCTGATCTAAAGTTCACCTCATTGACACCCTGATCACCCCTATATTGCGGTGTGTATTTTCGTTTTTTTTTCACCATTTCAACATTAAGTCACCTAGATACAGCCCCACGTATAGGAACAATTTTGGTTTGGGCGAAGCGGAAGCTTTATGGGTAATTTTTTGTCATCTTTAAGAAAACGTTAAATGATTTCTTGATCTTACAACATGAAAAAATTTCTTCGAATAGTTACGTACGAGCTTTTAAAAGTTTTTATTTTTATGAAAAAAAATTTATAATGTGATTCTTTAAGAAAATTGATTGATGTTTATTATTTTGCTTGAATGATTTGAAGTGTTTTTTTTTGTTTCAAGTATATTTAACAATATGACTATAATTTTAATTTTTTTGTTGCAAAAAAATGTATTTCAGAGACGTGAAGCCTCGTTGTTTTCTATCAATCCGGGACTATAGTGCCGCCACGGCCACATTACCCCACCCGGGTGGCAAGACGCCCACTGGGGGGCAGGGCATCTATGACAAGGCAGATGGCAGTCGGGGTGTGGATGGACTGGGACGCCTCGGGTCGAATTCGGGAAGGCAGCCGCTGAAATTATCGGTGAGCACTCCACTTTTTTATAATGAGTTTTCGGAGCCGCAAGCTTTGTTTGGAATTTTTGCTCAAAAATATTTCTGATGAGAGAAAGCAATAGCCGAAAGAGCCCAAACATAGTGAAGAGCCCAAACAGCTGAAGCCCCCCCCCACCCGACTCCTTTATGGTAACTTACCATGATGTATACGTTATATGACCACTACGCTGGGGGAGGGATATAATGGGAAAGAGCCAAATGTTTCTGCACTTTGCCCAAGAAAAAATAGGACTTGCCCATTATATCCCTCCCCCAGCTTAGTGGTCATATAGAGTATACGTATATACCCCCCCCCCCCAACTTGGTTGTCATTCAGCGTATAGACCCCCATCATACTAATTATACCACAATGGGAGGCTATACTTTCGCCGGGGGCTATAATGGGAAAGACCCGGATCTTGTCTATAAGAAAATTGTCAGAGAAAATTGTCTATAAGGCAATTGTCAGAAAAATGCAATGCAGTTTTTTTTCAAATAGCTGTTTTCATAGAGAAGTGCAAAGATTGACAGGAGTGGGATTCGAACCCACGCATCCGAAGATACTGCGACCTGAACGCAGCGCCTTAGACCGCTCGGCCATCCTGCCTTGACTTTCCACGTGTCCAAGATTGGTTGGCTCACTATGGACCTCAAAGAACCATTAGAGTGTCTGTTCGAAATATGCGATCAAGGTGCCATGTGGGTCTGTCATTAAAACACGTTGTAAAGACCAGTGTCGGGAGTCCCCTTTGCGGGTCTTTTCCATTATACTCCACCCCCACCCCCATCATTGTAAACGTACCATATAATGGGGGCTATAACGGGAAATACCCACGTTTGCAGTCAATTCATTTTTGAACCGATTGTGTGGGTTAGAATTTAATAATTTCTGAGAACCCAAATGAGGAAATGTCACCAACAACGTCAAATGGAACACAGGCAACAACTATTAACACAACAACAACTATTTTTTAAATTCAGCAAGATTAAGCGCTAATTTCATCTATTCCTTTGCCTAATAGTGATCTCCTTATAGTCTTGTTGATTTATTTTGTAAATCAATGTCACCATTTTGATTTTGCTGACAACAGAAAACAAATCTTTTCAACGATTGCCCCCCCCTCTCTTTGAAATTTATTATCTGATATGACTAATAGATGGACTGTTAATAATGATAGTCGAACTAACTTAACTACTAATTTTTCGCAACCCCTAGAACTTGAACAGCAAATATCCAAACTAGGTAACTGATTCGATACTGGAAAAATATTGACCTTTGTTCAGGTGTTTCAACCTGTGGCTCCTAGTGGTCGAACAGACGGAAGAGGATCAGCCCCTCTGGTGCACCCCAAGGCCACGGGGGGCAGCCAGCCGGCGGGTCTGGACCAGCTGTCTTCCGAGTATAACAACAGAGACAGAAGTTCTTCCTTCTTGACCTCGACGACCACCACAACCAATCAGAATGTCAGGTCAACTGCAAGGTAAGAAATATTGCGTGAATTTGGGGAAAAATAACTTGGGGTCAAATTTAATCGATTTAATTTATCTATAGTGTCGATTTCAACTCTAAAATGGACAAAAATCACCGAAACATTAAATCAATGTGACAGAATTGTAATCATCTAATGTTTCTGATGCGCCCCTCCCCTCATTACAATATGTAACCCCACAAAGATCCGTTTCTGTAACAAAAAAAAACATTTTCCAGCCGAGAACAATGTACTCACTACCTTCATGTTCAACCTAGGGTCCTTTTCCATTATCACCCCTTCTTCGAAAATCTTCACTCATTTTGGTATATTAGTACGATGAGCCCAAACATAGAACCTATAACATATACACAATTTGAGTTATTTTGCTGAAATTTACGGGAAATACAAAAAGGTACCATTTAACGTTTTCGCTCTTTGTTAAATAATAGGTCGGAGGTCAAGTGAGTTACCAAAGTTTGAACGCTTTTTAAATAATGCAAAATGCTTGCTTCTCAGCTTCACCTTAATAGCTGGTCTGCTGTATCTGGACTGTAAGCAGAAAATTAGAAGCCGTTCACGACATAGACTGCTATTAAAATTTTATAGTTCTTACTTTCATCTCTTGCCGATTTGCGTTTTCATTTGATAACTGAGGCGTTTCAAGTCTTTGAATAGATTTTGCTGTCGTTTGTTGGGAAATGGCTTCCGTACTGAGCCGTTTTTTGACTTTGCCTAACTCCGCTCCGAAGACCTGCTTCTCGTCGAAGTGGAAAATTGCTTCTCGTCGCTGGTCGGTTTTCTCTTTGCAAACCCGCTTCTGGGTTTTTTTTACCCTCAACGTTCTGTCAACATGAAGCCAATACCGCTGAAAATCAGAGCTAAAATCTTTGTTGTTTTGATAGCATGCTCAGAGAACATATTAAAACCGTAAAAGCAAAGCTACATTAGCGAAACAACTTATTGACTTAGATTGCTGGCAATTATTGGGGTTCCTTTAATTGCCGCCCAACGAGAGGGGGGATAGCGCCCAACAATCAAAATAGTTTGCCCAAAACGTACATCGAGTGATAATCTTGCAGAAATATTGCTTCAATATTGGAGCTGAAATAATGTGACCTAATGAGAGGGAACTTTATTTATTAATTAAGTCTTCTTGACTAACCCAATGAGAGGGGAGTTGAACAAATTGCTTGAGTTGACGGAAAATAAAAGGAAATCACTTGATGAATTTAACTAACAGCAGGGGACTGCTGATTTAAATTTGAACCATTTCAGCAATTGACCAACTAATAAATTGACTTCACGTTATCGGGGTTGCTCACAAGAGACAGTTACTGTTGCATATAAAATCATTAGCCGCAGTGTATTGAATTGTGGTACCTCGATGTTGTCCCCGCCACCAACAATATTAACTGGAAACAAATACGATTTCAGCAAAATAAGGCCCTCTCCTAAATGTTAACCTTCTAAGAACTTTGCCAACGAATAAAGTGATCAATACTGAATTTGATGAATTGAATTTTGTGCTCTCATTAGTGAAATGATCTGATTGGTGGAGAAAATTTTTGGACTAATCACTTCACGATTTTTTGGCATCGCATTTTTATGCTGGAATGATTCTGCACCCATTGAGATTTCGCCATAGACGTGCGCCACTATTCACAAATATAGGACAGCTATCGCAAATTTGCTTCGCCATTTTAGAACATATTCAAATCAAGTTATGAAGTAGTAATAATAAATTGTTTTCAAGTAAGTTAGTATTGCTGTACAAACTAGGCCGCACAGAACCGCCACTTACTTGATAGGTCATCAAAAGGTCCGATGGTCCTCGTCAAGTGATGCCAGTAGCAGTACTAAGAAACTTTAAAAGACAGATTGTCAGATGCTTAAGATGCAAAGGATTTGAGGTGATCAGCTCAATATATTAACGAAACTATTTGTTGATTATTGCTAATGTAATTGTCTCTAAAACTATACTGATAACGTTTCAATTCTTTTTTATTCAAGTTTTGTACATCGGAAATGAAATTGGGGTTAAATTTTAATATAAAGTTCAATAGTTTTCTCATTCTTACTCCTAACCGTTTAGGGCTAAGTCCACTCACAGCGTTTGTACTTTTCAACTGACGGGATGATGTTCTTTTTAACTCAACTGACTCTATTTCTTTCTCTGTTATAAGCAATTTTAGACTATTTATTTCGCATTCCGATCTAAGTATCTCTGTTAATTTTTTAAAAAGTTCAAAAATGTGCAAATCTTTGATCGAATGCATTTTATACTTTTCTCGATTTTGCAGTGTTGATTCCGTTTTTCTTTTTTTAAACATGATTCTGGCAATTTGTTTTATTTTTGCTTCTAGAGGCTGTTGTCTTGCTACTGGTTCCATAGACTAAAACACCATAATTTAGTATTGGTTGTACGTAAACTTTATATGTTACAAGAAGCTGTGCAGTTGTTAAAATTGATCTCAACTTATAAAACAATCCAGTAAATTTGGACAGTTTTGCACATAATTCGAGGATATGCCTATTAAAATTAAGTTTTTCATCAATATGTACTCCTAAGTATTTTAAAGACGTTTTTTGACTGATCGCATCATTCTGCAAAATTATCTCTTGTTGAGAAGATTTTCTGATTGCGTTCAAATTCACAAGGTGCGTTTTTCTAAATTGAGCGTCAGTTTGTTTCGCAAAAAATAATCGGCGACAGATTCGATTGACTTCTCAAATTTTTCTGTACTTGAATACGCATTTTGCTTCAAAACAGCGTCGTCAGCAAACAAAATTGCAGTTGAGTCACCGCAGAAATCCTGAATATCATTTATATAAACTAGAAAGAGCATTGGACCTAGCACCGAGCCCTGCGGCACTCCATATTCTATTGGTAAGAATTCCGACCTAAACTCAACCGATTTGACGCATTGTTGTCTGTCACTCAGATAGGATTTCAGTAATTTATGTACAGGTCCTCTCATTCCTATGTTTTCTAGCTTTTCCAGGAGCAAATTTTGTTCAATTGTATCAAATGCTTTCTTCAGATCTATGAAGACAGCCTTTACTTCTTTAAATCCATTTTCCCAGTCTGCTCTGATTCCCTCGAGGAAATTAACTAGTGCATCAGTAGTCCCTTTTTTTGTCGGAACCCAAATTGATTTTTATTAAGCAAATCGTATTTATCGAGGAATGTGGTAATCCGATCACAGAGTATTTTTTCTAGTATTTTTCCAATCGTTGGTAATAAACTAATTGGCATGTAGTTCTGAGCTTCGGAAGCATTCCCGCACTTATGTATTGGAATTACTACTGCTTTTTTCAAAAATGTTGGGAAGGTTCCTTTTTCGAAACACTTATTGACTAAAAACGTCAATGTAGGAACTATAGCATATTCTATTTTTTAAGTATAAGATTATTGAGACCGTGACAATCAGTGCTGTATTTATTTTTCAATTTTTTAATGACTAGTGATATTTCGGCTTCATTTGTTGAGGTCAAAAACATGCTGTTTAAAACTCTTTTTTGTCTTCCACTTTTTCCAGGTTCAATTAATTTATTCGATAAAATTTTTCCGATAGTTGTGAAGTAAATGTTAAAATCTTCAATTTGATTCTCTGACAACTCTTCTTGTTCTTTTCGTGTATTTCCACTCAATGTTTTCATTGTGTTTAAAAAGCTGCTGGAGTTGTTTTTTGCGTTTTTGTGCAACATTTTCTGATAATAGATTTTTGTTCTCTTTTATTTTCTTTCTCAGCTTATTCCTGATTTTATTGAATTTTTCCTTGTTTTTATTATTTTTATGTCTCAAAAAGGTCTGGAAAAAGCTCTGTTTTTTGCTGCTAAATTTTTTATGCTGTTGTCAATCCATTTTTGTTCCTGAGAAGGTTTTGATTTTTTCAATGGAATATAATTGTCAACTTCCTCAATGATAGCCTCTTGGAACTTTTGAAATGCAAAATCACAATCCAAAGCATAAAAGTGCGACATAAGTCTGCCTAATTTGTCTCTTATTTTAAAAACCATTTTTTCTAAAACTAAGTGGTTTTCAGGAACCGTCCAATCCCTGTAAACTTTGTTTTCCTGTGGTACAGCTTTTCCGACGTAGTCAGAGAACCCGATTTGGACAGTATAGTGATCCGTTACAGCTGACTTGATGATTTCAGTTTCTACTTTCTTCGAGCAGTAAACTACGTCAATATTAGTTCTTGACTTTGCGCTTTCTCTAGTATACCCAGCGTTTGACATATTACTTAAGTTGTAAGAACTCAAAATGTCTTTTAATTTTGTAAACTTGTTGTTTTTGCTACTATGGTCAATGTTAAAATCTCCGCAAACAATGTGCAACTGTTCCGGTTCCGGAGTCCGTTCTTCAAAAAACATTTGGAAAGTTTCCGATATTTCATTTATACTTGTATTCGGTTTAATATAGATCACTGTTAATAAAAATTTTTTGCCATTTTTTGTGTTGATTTTCACAGTTAAAATTTGAATACTGGTACTGCCAAACTTTTTAATAATTGTTTGTTTTAAATCCATTCTTACAAAGATCCCAACCCCTCCTCCTTTAGAAGTATTACGGTTGCTTGTAGCAATCTCCTGGTAGCCATCAAGGTTAATGCACTTTGTGTTAGATTGGTCCCTGAGCCACGTTTCCGTCAAACATATTGCTAAAGGCTGACTCTCCTGTTGTTTCATCAACACTTCAAACTCGTTCAAATTTTTGTAGATCGATCTGATGTTTTGCAAGATTATTTTGTTTGCACTCATTTTGAAATTTTTTCCTCCCTTTTCCTTTTTTTCTTTTTCTTTTTTTTTCCTTGAACACATTACCAATTTTTAATTTTCTATCCGGCTTTCAAATGCATTTTGGTCCAATATAATAAAATCTAATATTTACAATTTGGACAACAGATAGAATAACAACAAAAAAATATGAATGTTTGAAAAAGAATGTGAATGTGAATGTGAATGTGAACGACCGCGGATATCGCAGGCCTCCACATAATTTAAAAAAAAACTGAGTTTATTTCTTTTCCTAACCTAATTTAAATTCAGAGTTGCGGATATCACAAACTTTGACTCTATAATTCTAAAAAAATTATTTTATTAAAAAACTTAAAAATGCAAATCATCTAGGACATCTTTGTCTGCGGATATCGCTAGACATATTTTGCCACTAGAAAAATTTTAAAATTGCCATCTTATTTGTCTCTTTGCTGCGCATATTGTAAGCAGTAAGGGGTTTGATTTTTCTTTGTAGAGCGAGAGGTATAAACCTAAAAATTTTTCATTTCTCATCTTCCCATTTAGCTGCGAATATCGCGAGCCAAAAGGACAACGAGAACTTTCTAGGACAATGAGAAGGGGGACAATGAGACAAGAAGTCTAAAATGAAAGAAAACATGTGCCTTAAACTTACTACCATTCCATCTTGCTGCGAATATTGCAAGCAAAATGAATGAATAGGGACATTCGAGCCTATAGTCTCATCATTTTAGTACGGCTACTTTGTGGGGTTAACATGAAATTTACTACAGAAATTTATTTAATAATAAGAACAAAAAGTTTAAGTTTCCACTGTTAACCATAATAAGCTATGGACTTTAGTTTTTCGATTGTCTTTTGTTATCAGGTGAAAACTTCTCTCGACCCTTTTCACAGGAGAGCTCATCCGCTTCCTTCATAAATTTTCGCTTGTTGCGTCCACTCTCCCGTAAGACAGGATTTTGGATCTTATTCAGTTCGTCCACGTTATTTACTGCTTTAAATGATGTTTCGTTTTGCAGATTCTTAACCATAACTGACACTGTACAATTTTTTGTTGAAGTAATCATTCCCATTTTCTTCGCCTCACTGTTTATTCTGCTTCATATTTAGGCAGTCTTTCATTAATATATATATTAAGATTATTTAGTGGACTCTTGATTTTCTTAAGTTTCCTCTTTGCACCAAAAACCCTATCTTTTTCGTCAAAGTAGACAAACTTGCAGATCACTGACTCTGGGCATCCATTAGCTGCTGTGCCGGGTAATATATGACATGCTTTAATTCTGTTTTCATCCAGTTTGATATTCAGAAAGTTTTCAAAAAACTTCAATGTGTTTCGCAACACATTTCGATTGTCTCTTGAGTCAAAGGGTGGATTGCAGATTATAACACAGTCCTTGCTTGTGTAACGTTCCTGAGCTCTCAGTCTGTCGTTTATTTCAACCTGTTTTTTTTCGAGATCAATAATTTTTTGTTCCTGTTTTTTGTTCGTGTCTATTAATCCGGATACTACTTTCGATAGTTCATGAACTTTTTTTACTCAAAACAGTATCACCACTCATACCTGTTGCAGTTTTTGAAAAATCGCTGGAAGATACCTCACCATCCATGTTGCTGCCTTTCTCCCTCAGTACTTGATAAATGCTCTTTAAAAATAAAACAAAAGGTAATTGTTCAAGGAAATAAAGTAAATTACTCAACTTTCATTTGGATTTTACTGCAATTTCCAATGCTTTTACTTAAAAAAAGTGCTTAATAGTGCTTAATAACCTTCGTTGCCTGCAACTAATTAATCTCTTTATCATCTTTTAACCCAGGGAAACAGACGCGATCTGAGTTATGTAAAGAATTCCCTGTTAGACTCTTACGGTATAGGTATTAGATTCTATTTGGCGTGGACTTTATATTTTTTGGTTGTGTACTTTTCGGTTTGTTGTGCTGTTTTGTATGCTTTCCAGGGAAATGGGTGAAGAATGTTCGATTGAAGCTGCATTTTCTTACCAAATCTCAATTTCTTTTCTAGATATATATCAAAGAGTTAAGTGTTTTGTTCTTGCAGAGCACGTGCAATAATGAAAACTGACAACTACGACTGAGCTAAGTAATAATGTTGACTTCTGTGTAGAAATTGGTGCTGAAATTGTTTACTTTTTAACGGTAGCAAAAAACGTTTTCAAAAAAGATCATTAAATGAAGTAAATTGAATGAGTTATTTGAAAGCATAAGAACGGCCGTGAATCTTTATTTCTCAATTGTTGTTTTTTTTCATATCTCTTCATCTTTGGTGAAATTCGACGATTTCTTTGTCCAGGTTGGTTATCCACGAGGGAATTATTATTTGGTGATAATTGAGTCATTGGTTGTAATTTACATCAGCAAATAAAAGTTGTTGTTTCTTAATGATTCTACTTTGAAACATTATCTTTTTAAATTGTTCGAATTTTGGGTCTTTCCCATTATAGCCCCCCCATTAAATTATAGCCCCCCATTATGGTATAATTACCATGATTGGGGGGCTATAGGTTATCTGACCACTAAGCTGGGGGGCTATAATGGGAAAGACCCCAAATTTTTGTTGACAAATTGGCTTTTTGACTTTTTGCACCTTTTTTCTTGCTTAACATTTTGACCCAGAAATGGTGTTAAGAGCTCAGTTTTTGCATGTTAAATTCACCTTTTTGCATATGGCAAGTCTTGCTTGTAATTCCAGATCATATTTTTTTTCTAATGATAGTGCATAAATGTTGAATGCCCGCTGAAAACAATAATTTATAAAAAAAATATCTTTGGTATCTTTGGTTGTTTAGGGAGGAACTAATTTCAATATTTTTTTTTAATCGTGGAAGGCTAAATTATGAATGTTGGCTGGACATTTTACTGCAAAAGTTAAAATTATGAGAATCGGCTCGACTAACGGTTAAAATACTGAGGACGAAATATTGTAAGTTTTGCATATTTCAGGTCTCCTGGAGTACAGACACTGGGAAGAAACTTTTCCTCAGGGCCAGGAATTAAGCCTCAAACACAGACCAGGACGCGTAAGTACTCCAGAGAATCACAGCCAATTACTCTAGAAAAAAATTGTCTATGGAGTTTGAAATTGTTAGAGCGACTACCTTATTTGAATATTTGAAAAATGTCGGATGGCTCAAAATAAGGCTAATAATATCAATGTATCCTCGAAATCAATTTACCTGTTAGAAAGACTCATTTTTAAACCGAGAACACAAGTTATAATATGCTAATTTAGCACTTGTAGTGAAGTTTGTTGCTCGGAAAAGTGATTCAACACATTTACGACAAGACATTTAGCATACTTTGAGGCTAATATCATATGAAGCCATTATTTGACAAAGTGGAAATACCAATACTTTGAAAGTTCAAATCGACATGTTACTAACGAGGTATTTCTTCTGTAAAAAAAAACATAATCATCTTCGTTAGGCTTTTGTATCTTGTTTAAGAAGAGCAGCCAGAAATTGACAAACTGTGTTTCTCTCACAGTGTGGGTACGAGTTTTGAGGATGGGTTTCAAATCTTTTATTTGCTGATCGTTTTCTTGGAACCCGAACCCCCCGTAGATTATGACCATCCAAAATTGATATTTCTAGCATTTACAATGTTATTGTTATTTGTAATCGATAGTCCCATCTATTAGGCTGTACGAACCATTATAATTATCATGGTAATAAAAACGATTTTATTAATGGGGGATGCTATTTTCTTACCGTTTTTTCCCATAAAACTGATACGATAAACTCTGATATAGATTTAAGATTTAAATATTTTACCATAACCGGACTGTCGTTCCTATTATCTTGTCACACTTTTGCAAAAGGTGAATAAGATTTTGCGTTAGTGTTCTGTTTTTATGAGATTTGCCCATTTTTCAGTGGCTCAGCCCAGAAGTGCCTGGGGTGGTCTGTCGCCTCCTTCGTCTACTGAGGAGCAGCACAATATCTCCCAGCGCACCCCGGATGGTCTAATCACTCCGGAAGCTGACAGCGATGTGTTCATGGCCAAGACTCCTCCCGGGGTTTTGGACGGGTCAAGGGGTGCCCGGGGAACTACTGATCAAACAGACGTGACGTAAGTAGTAGTCAGAATTTTACCGATAATATTTCATATCCAGGTACGTACTACTGAAAATTAGAATTGGTTTTTTGAAATAATATGCTAAATAGCTTTTACCCATGAGATGCAAGATGAGTTTTAACCGATTAAATTTTAACGTAGCTGGTAGATCGAGTATCCTATTTTGACACCTTCTCTTTTTAAAATTAACTGCAATTTCGCATTGTTTACTAAGCTTAAACAAAGATTTTTTTTCTCGTCGGACACTTTGGTTTTTATTACGAGAATCAGAAAAATTTGCATAAGTGTCGCAAAGATTATTGACTTTTTCGAAGTTTTGGAACCTTACGTATTAATCTCCATATTTCTGAATCCGTCTATATTTGTCACGATGAGTGTGTTTCAGAATGAACTCGAGAGAGTTTAATGACACCACGAATTCTTCTGTTGTGAGAGAGTTGGTTGACAAGAGCTCAACAATCATCATAAAAGACTCGGCCAATGCAGAGAACAGTGCTGTCAACACTAGCAAGCTCGATCACATCGAACTTCAACTGGGGGATCTCACGCACTTGGTTTGTGAAAACAAAAACTTCTAAACATTTTTTTTGTTGAACCAAGGAACTATTTCCAATTGTTTACATTTTTTGGAGAGATTTTTCGTCTTTCAACTGTGATGGGAATTTTTTAATAGCTGCGAAGATATAACGAGGTTAATATTGGTCCTTTACTGGGGGGGGGGCTGTGTTTACTACTTATTAACAAGAGATTTCCAGATTACAATGAATTGCTAGGTTGCACACGTGGGTAAAACATAAAACCCGCAAATTTTACAAATCAAAACAAATCAGAAGTCATCAATCAATCAAAACAAATTAAGGAAATCAAGCTTGTGCTTGAACAATCCGGGCCGCGTGCATGAGGGCAAAACTGAATACTCTTGTTGTATTTTACAATTTAAGATTTCGACAATCAAGTTTACATGATTCTTTTGCTGATATGTAATTTCAACATTGTTTTGTAATGTCGAAGCTGTTAAGATGATCTGTTGTCATAATTGAGGGCATTTTTGGCTTTCTGTGTGTGTGTATGTGTAAATTTGTTGTACACTCTTCCGGGGCGACACATATACACCGACTATATGTAGGTGAAAGTTGGTGATCATACGTTTGCATTGACGTTTTAATTTGATGCGTGGTGGTTGGAATATTGTGTTGTTGAATGACAAGGATATGTGAAAGTAGTTATTAGGCTTCATGGGGGCTGTGAAAGTTGAAGTTTTATCGAAGATCGTTGGCAGTATATCCTGTAAACTCTGTTGATGTGAAGGTTTATACTCCGTCGATCTGACGGCTGTTGACAAAATTATGTGGGTTGGATTCCGGAGACGTTAGCTTTTGTCGAACTGGCAAATAAGGGCAAAAATAACGAAAACTTGATGATGACTGTTGTCGGTGAGGCCAAAGAAACACTTTAAGCTGGATTCCGCGTAGTTTTAGGGAAGTTAAGGACTTGGGGAAGTTAAAATTCTCTTTTCGTTTTGTATTTTCACAGCGTTGTTACTTCTTCATGATTGTTTGAGCTCGATTGTTTGAACTTGTGTGAATTGAATATTTGATACGCTGACTTTGGACACAATGATTATGGAAATTTAAAACCAATACGTCGTTTGAAATTTAAAATTTAATGGTTTCAAGTATTGTGTAAAACTTTAGCTAATTTGACTGCTGGTCTGTTGAGCACTCCAGTTGATGTCCTGATATCGAAAGATCGTGCTCGTCCGTCCGATCCATTGTGGCATTTCGCAATTCGACCCATTGGCCAAATACCTCTCGGAGTAAACTCATGCAATAACCAGACTAAATCGCCTTCTTTCAATTGCTCTGATTCTGTTCTCCACTTTGGTCGGCTGATAAGATCTGATGTGTACTCTTTTTGCAAACGTTTCCAAAAATGATCCAGTAATGTTTGTGTGTAAGAGAACTCCTTTTTACTAAATCTTCGAATGGTTGATGTCAACGGTGCTAAAAGGTTGTAAGGGCGTCTTAATAAGAAATGATTAGGGGTTAGTGCTTCTTCATCGTTTGTGTCTGAGGAAACATATGTAATTGGTCTGGAGTTGAGAAGTCCTTCAGTCTCGGCTACAATTTTCTGAAAAATTTCGGCTTTCAATTGTTGGCTGCCTAAAATTATGAGCAAAGTGCGTTTAGCAGACTGAATTAGCCTTTCCCATATCCCGCCGAAGTGAGGGGATAGAGGTGGATTGAGTTTCCATGTAATATTTTGCTGCTGTAGCTGGGACTTGATGTAGTCGTTGTCCACATTGATTTTGCTCAGATCCAACATTTTTTTCGCTGATGTGAAGTTCGATCCATTGTCAGAGATGATTAACTCGGGATATCCTCGTCGCGAAACAAACCTTCTAATGGCTAGTAGACAACTATCTTTGTCCAAACCTCCAGATGCACAGCTCTAGTTACAAGACAGGTGAAAAGACATACGTATTGTTTTTGCAATTTGCGATTTGTGTGCTCAATGAAAAAGGGTCCGAAAAAATCTAACCCAATATTTAGAAAAGGATATTGTTTTCCTGCTTCTGCGAATCGGAAACTGGGTAGGTCGGCCATGAGGGGGTGATATTTTGTGCTCTCCATCGTCGGCAAATGAAGCATGTTTTACTTAGTTGTTTCAAAAATCGTCTAAGACCTATAATGATGAAATCTTGTTGCAGGTGTGCTCGGACAAACTCTGTTCCAAGATGTCTACAGTCGTTGTGGGCTTGCTCAATTATTAATTTGGTAATATTATTCTTACTGTCAAGAATAATTGGATGTTTCTGGCTGTAGGGTATTTTAGCGTGATTTAGTCTGCCTCTTGCTCGTATTAAACCATCTTTGTCCAGGAAGGGAGTGATCTGTAATAACTTGTCCTTTTTGTCTAGTTCATTTTCCCGTTCAAGGTTTCTTATACTTTCAGAAAAAGTTTTATGCTGTGATTGTCTCAATAGATGGTGTCGTGCGTCTTCATAACTGTTTGTGACTGGTCGTTTTCGATAGATATTGACTGCTTTCATTACTGTTTCGGTCCGCCGCATAAGTTTATTCCAACTAGAGAAATCATTAGTGTCAATAACTGTGTTTGAAGTTTCTGTACGTAAAAAGTTTATCGCTGTAAATTGCTGGTCTTTTTGGAAATTTGGAACGGGATTTTCTAGAAATTTTGGCGCTGACAGCCATTTTTCTTTCAAGTCTGTTAAAGAAAGTCCTCTTGTTCCGTGATCTGCAGGGTTGATTTTACCGGGTACAAAATTCCATTGTTCTGACTTAGAGTTGGCTAAAATTTTTGCAATTCTATTTGCTACAAAAACTTTTTGGTGTTTTGTTGATTTAATCCAACATAATGTGGCCATACTGTCAGTCCAGAACTGAATTTTGTCAGACTGTGCTGTCATTTCGCTTCGAACAAAAGAAGCAAGTTCTGCTCCCATAGCTGCTGCTTCTAGTTCTAACTTCGGGATGGTTGTTGTTTTAATGGGTGCAACTCTTGCTTTGCTAACAACATATTGAGTTGTTATTTCTTCTGCGCTGCTTGATCTGATGTATATTGTCGTTGCTATTGCTGTACTTGATGCATCGCAAAATATGTGAAGTTCGTGCTTAGCATCTGGGTTCGGGATCAGACATCTGCTAATAGAAATATCTGGCATCTGCTCATATTCGTCGACCCATTGTTGTAAGTCGTGTTGGAACTCTCTTGGAATCTGATTATTCCAGTGGTTACCTTGTTTCACTATTGCTTGAAGAATGCATCGTACTCTGATGGAAAACGGCGTGATGATTCCAAGGGGATCGAACAGTGATGCGGAGAGTGACAGTAATTGACGTTGTTGCATGCTTTTGACATCCAGTTTTAAGTCTGGTCTTTTGAAGATGAAAATATCTTCCTTGGCATTCAACATTTGTCCTAAAATACGTTGATCTATCGCTGTGTCTGCATTTTCTCCAGTTATTTTCCTGACGGTGTTTGGGTCGTTACTAAAAAATTTTGTAAGCTTAAAGCCACCTTTCTTTAACGTATCCTTTACCTCTGTTGTTGTGATTACTGCGTTTTCGGTTGTGTTGAAACTTTGAAGGTAATCATCCATGTAGAAATTTTTTCTTATGGCTGAGTAGGCTTCGGGATTACTTAATTTGTTGTCTTCCGCACATCTGTGGAGTATGTAGATTGCACATGAAGGGGAACAAGTTGCACCAAATATTAGTCTCTTGTACTTGAAAATTGTTTCTTCTCCATCTTTGTTCCACAAAAATCTTAGTGCGTCTTGGTCTTCTGTTCTGATGGCAACTTGCATGAACATCGCTTCGATATCACCGGTTACTGCAATCTTGTACTGCCGAAATCTCAGAAAAAGTCCAACAAGGCTGCATAGTAGATCTGGTCCGGTCAAAAGAGCTTTGCTAAGTGAATGTCCTTTGTATACTGAAGCTGCATTTGTGACCCGTCTTACTTTTTTCTTCATTTTATGTTCAACGGGGTGGTGTGGGAGATACCAAAGTTGTGAATTCATGAAACTGAGTTGACGTTGTGTCTCTTCAACAAATCCATTTTCGATGTCTGCTTCGATGGTTTGGTTGTAACGACAAAATAGGTCTGGTTCCTGTTGAAGTCGGTTTTCAAGTGACTGTAATTGTGCTTTGGCAAGAAAGTAGTTGTTCGGTAGCTTAGTGTCTTCTTTCCAAGGTAGTCCGATCTCATATCGAGAACCGTTGTGTCATGTCGTCCTTTTTAGTGTTTCAAGAGCTTTCCTGTCATCTGCTGTCAGTGTCTTTTTTCCGCTCACTAAACTTTTTCCCTCCATTGTCCAAAACATTTGAAGCATGTCGTTCTCTATTTCCTGTTCTGGGTTCTTAATTCTGTTGTAAAGCGTGATGTTGTAATTGATTTATTGTTTATTACTGGTTGGCTTGTATTTCTGTGGTATTGGTCCTGTAACGGTCCATCCAAGCTGCGTCAAGACTCCGTATGGGGTTCCTGGTGGTCCTGTTGTGAATTTAAGTGGTACTGTTGCTATGAAGGCATCCGCTCCGATTAAAACTCCTATTCTGTTATCTCGTATTTGTGGAAATGTGATGTTGTTAAGATGATCGTAGTCGGCGCAGATAGAGTTCAACATCTCAACGGGTACATTCGGCATTTGAAAGTCAGATGCTGACGTGGCGTACACCGGTAGGTTGAAAAGAGGTCGGGTGCTGTTGAGTGATCCAATTCCCAGAAGAACTTCAGTTGATGTTATGATATGTTCTCCGTAAAGTGAAGAAATTGGTACTGCAATGTGATCTGTGTTTTTTATTCCGAGTGCTTTTGCCATTGAGTTTGTTGTTTGTGTGTTGTCGCTCCCGCTATCCAAAAGAGCATATGTTTCTATTGATACGTCTTCAGTGTAAAGGATAATCGGAATGGCTTGAAGTTGAACTTGAGTTCGTATCCACGAGCTGATTTCGTTGTTGCTACATGTGTGATTTTGTGGTCGTGGGTTGCTGTTGTTGTTGTTTAAGTTCTGTTTCCTTTGGCTTTGATTTTGTGTGTCTGTTTGGTTATGAGAATGTCCGGTGTTCTGTTGTCGTGAATTTGTATTTGGCATGAAGTTGTTCGGATTTTTATAGTTTCTATTGAAGGTGCTTCCATTGTTGTTGTTGGGATTGTAATTCTGATTGAAACGGTTAGTGTTATTGTTTTGACCAAAAGCATTACGTGTATTGTTGTTATGATTTTAACCAACCACTCTTCCATAGTTGAATCCATGTGGTTGAAACTGTGATCTGTTTGCGGCTATCTGTGTTTGGTGTCCGTTGTTTTGTTGACCACGATTGTTGTGATAATTGTTTGCAGAATGGTTTTGAACCTGGTTGTGTGTTTGTTGTTGATATTGTTGCTGTTGGTTGCTTTGCTGTTGCTGAGTTGGTGAAAATGTCTGTGAACTGTTGAAGTTGTTTCTGTGAATTGTTGAGTAATGAAATCCGTTGCAGTTTTCAATGCGACATCGGTAATGACTGTTACACTGTCCTTTTGGGTGTTCGGTGAGGCAATTTGGGCAAATTGTCAGTTGTCTTACTGTTTGTTGTCTTTCGTTAATATCTTTATTGAGGAATTGGTTGCATTTTCCTAGGTTGTGACTGTATCCACATAGAGGACATCTTTTGTTACTTTGCTGTTGGAAGAGTCTGTTTGATCTTCTAGATGAACTGTTTTCTTGATTGGTTGGTCTTTGTGATGTTGACAAATCTTCGCAAGCTTCTGCGTAATTATCGATCCAGTCCTTAAAATGTATTAAATTAGGTTGAACAATAGCTTGCCTCAGGACGTATTCGTTCCATCTGATTATCATTGTTGGCGCAAGTTTATCTTTTGCAATCTTAAGGACAGCTGAAGATTGAAGATCGGATGTGAAATTGTGAAGTATAAACGTTTGAACCAATTGTCTAAGAAACGCTGCAAAAGATACAAAACTTTCGGGGTTATTAATGGTCGGTCTGGGCCAGTGTTCCAACTTATCAAGGTAAGCTGCTGTAACATGCTGTGGTTTCCGAATCGTTTTTGTAATTCTTGCATTGCTTCATTATAAAACTCTCCGTTGTATGAGTATCCAATAATGCTATCTTTGGCTCTGTCTGTGAGGGCATTTTGAAGATATGTCATCCGTTGGGCATCTGTCAGTGTTATATTGTCATGTATTGTGGCTTTGAAAAAACTAAACCAGTCGTGCCATCTTAATGGATCTCCGCTGAAGGATTTGAGTTGAGTTTTCGGAAGATTAATGCTGGAAGTGACAGGTTGTTGTTGTGCTTGTCGTGGCAAGAAAGGGTTTTCTGTTGTCTGTGTATGTTGAAACTGTCTGTCTGGTTGTTGGCCAATTCTGTTGATGTAATTTGGTAGTCTTTGGTCTTGTGCGTTGAGATTAAAATTGCAAAGATTGTTGTTCGTTTCTGGGATTAGGTTGTTGACGGGTTTTCTGCTCAATTCTCTGTCATTTGATTGGTTACTTCTATTGATTTTGTTCGCATCTTGATAGAAATCGATGCTTTGAAGAAATTGCTGTTCTTGATTTTGAACATGTACGTCAATATTTGAAGAACCTTGACCTTCAGTCTCCTGAAATTGGGTATTTGTTGAGGCGAGGTTAACATCATGGATCTTGTCTGTTTTTCTTTCTCTTTTTCTGCCTCCTTGTCTTTTTGGTTGTAGTTCATAATGCGTTGTGTTACTGCTTAGTCTGATGTTGTCGATTTGTTGATGATCGTCGCTTTCATCGTCTGTTGATTGTAGATATTTACTGTCGTTGTCTGTTGTCTGTTGATTTATTCTGTGTGAAGGCGTGATTTCATTTGATGATTGCTTCCTGTTGAAAGGGTGTAAGTTTTGTCTTGATTGTTGCTGATGTGGCTGTGTTTTCTTTAGTGTTTTCCGTTGGTCTGGAATGTTAGTGTCAAATGTCTGATTTGAACTGCAATCAGATTTTGTACTTACATCTGATTGGTGTATTTTTTGTTTCCTTTTAGCGTGTTTATAGAGTTTGGGTTTGTCGTTTGATGTAGTGGTACCAACATCGCGTCTTATGGTGATTGGTCCGATGTTTTGCTCTTTGTAGTTAACTTCAATTGTTTCTCGGGATTTTGTCGAGTTCTCATCACTATTGCCTTTTCCTTGCTCTGCTCTTATGTGATGGTCACCATTATTGTTTGGAAAACTCGCTATCATCTTTGACGAAGTGCATTCTGTTGACTCATGATTCAGCTGTAATGTTCTCTCGCGGATTTGTGTGAAGTTGGTTTTTGGATCAGTGCGTCTCTCTTTTTGACTGTACCCAAAATTTCTCAGAGGAAACTCAATATAGGAATTTTGGTTATACTTGTTACTGTATTTGTTGTCTGCCATTGACGTTGTATCCCCTCCTCCCATTGACGTTGTATCTGAATTGATATTGTTCCCTATCAATTGATTACTTTGTTCTATGTCATCGTCATCTTTCTGTCCATGTTGGGGATTTCTGCTGCGTTGTTGTTGTTTTTCTGAAGCGGCGAGAGTAGTTATTTTATCTGTGCTGCTCTCTGTTTTTGATTTGTTTCTCAAGTTGTATGTCTTTTGTTGTCGATTGTAATAGGGTTTGTGGGTTGTTGAGGGTTCGTCATTTTGACTGTTATTTTGCTGTGGTTGCGCTCTTCTTTGGCGCTCTGGCAAATGGCTGTCGGAGTCTGTAGTAACTTCTCTTGAATGGTCTTTGCGATATTTTTTCCACTTCAAGATAACTAGACTTCGTTCTGCTGATTTCTCCATTATTTCTTTCAATTCATTTTGTGTGAGGTTATATTTAAAAAGGTCGTCGCTGAGTTTGTCTAACTGCAGCTTTTGTTGAGAAAGAGACTCATCGGACAAATTAATGCCCTCTAAACTTTCCTCTTGAATCATTGCCTCAAGATAGTTGACATTGACTGTCCATTCTGCTTCTCTCCTCTGCAGCTGTTGTTGTATAACCTTTTTCTTATTATTGGCGCCGGGCATTTTTATACAGGTGATTATTGCAACAGTTTTGAACTTGGTTCTTGTTTGATCTATCAGTTTGTCAGTTTTGGTTTTTGTTAAGTTTTTTGTAACTGCTGAATAAATCAAGTATTATCAAAAGCAACTTCAATGAACACGCGTAAGAGTATTCAGTTTGTTTGCTGCTGTAAAACAGCTGCTCTGGACGCTTGTTTTGTTGTCCTGTTAAAGTGTTGAGGGTGTTATTGTTCTGGGGCAGAGCGATATGATTGCTTTTATACGAAAGCTACAGATTTAAGTGTTTTACCTTTTCGATACAAAACTCCTTTGTTCTGAAATTTGAGCAAAAAAGCAATCAGACCTGGTTTTTTAATGAAGTGAAGTGTGGTGTGGTCTGATTTTCTTTTAACCTAAACTTTGTTGGGTCTGTTGAACTTTGCAGAGAGTCAGAGAACGTCAAATTTTTTACGAAAAAATAATATCAAAATGTGTTTGTTATCGCCTTTGATGCTGACCGTTTTTTTGACGTTTAAATCTTTTCTGCAACGAACAACCTAAATCCGAAGTTTCTTTTTTCTTTAACGTGCCCTCTGAAGTAGAAAGCGTTTGACTGTAATTGCTGTGTTCTTTCTTGCTTTACATTACTTTTGAATCGAAAAATCGGAAACTTGATTATTAACTACGATAAAAACAAATTGTGAGTGTTGTTCTATTTTTTTAATGTGTGTATATGTGTATGAACACTATCTACTCCAGAGTTGAAAGCAATGTACACGCTTCCTGAAAACTAAAAAACGTTATTAACCGCTAATCTCATCTAGAAATATGGAATATTCTGTTGCAAATCGAAAGAGTGCTCAGCTTTTTTTGTGTTTTTTTAAACAGGAGCGTGGACAAAGTTTTCTTATATTAGATAACAGGTATATAAATATGATATTTGTATATAAATATGATATTACTAGGTATTTTATAGGTATACAATTATATAAACGTTACTTCGGATGAAGACCCTTTGATTTTTTTTGTTAACTTTGTTCTTTGTAAGAATTTGAAAAAGAAATTAGGACTATTTGGTTGCTGAGAGACAATCTTCTGTAGACGTCATTTCTTGTTACACATTTTTGTACATATCTATTTGCCTTTCTTTCTTCTTTTTTTTTGTCAACTCTCTATCTTGTTTTTTCTGGTTCTTCGTTATTGTCGCTAAGTGACGGCTCCTTTCTAAAGGGTTCTAAAATACAGCAAACATTTTGAGTTATAGGAACAATGGAAATAGTATTGAGAAAATATTTTTTAAAGTACTCCCTGATTCTTGTTACTTTTTTTCGGTGTTTCAATTTCAGAAGTTTGGTTGCTTTTTAATGTGTTTGTCGTTAAAAAGGGTCACCAATGTTTACTACTTATTAACAAGAGATTTCCAGATTACAATGAATTGCTAGGTTGCACACGTGGGTAAAACATAAAACCCGCAAATTTTACAAATCAAAACAAATCAGAAGTCATCAATCAATCAAAACAAATTAAGGAAATCAAGCTTGTGCTTGAACAGGCTGAGTTTTATACAACTCGAAGAGGGGTAATTGGCGACTTCTGATTTCACGGGATTTAAGGGGAAATGCCGTAAGCGAAAAGAATTGATCAGTATAATCTGCTGAGCGAAAGTTAAAAGCAGAGATAAGGTAGTTTTTTAGTTATAACACGTACTTCTGCGGCCAAAGTATTTTTTGACAAATAGTGACAAGTAATTGTACTTTCGGGGCATTTTGACAATTTCGAATCCTTTTTAGCTATTTATTGTCATTTTGCCGCCTTTAGCTGTTTCCCTGTTACTTTTAAAGTTGGGAGTTTTCGGTAACAGTCAGTCTTTCTCATGATTTTGATGACCTTTTCATTTGATTGGAATTTGTTTTGATGTTTTTTGGGAACATCAAATTTGCTGAGATTTTTGATCAATTTGTTTATAAAACATAATATTTTTTAAGCTTCTCCGCATAAATCCTACATCAATAAATTAACAGAATTAACTACAGTTAATGAAGCTGAATTTTTTAAAAAATATATTGAGTTTCTGGTCGTCTATCGTTGTTAAGCTTGTGTTGGTGGTAGCTGATTGAGAGCAAATATCGTATTACAAGTTTTTCGAGGACAACTATGGGGATGTTTGAAGAAAAAAAGAAATTTGTAAAAAAAGAGGGATCAACTGACTTTGTTTTGTTCTGGTTCGCCTTCCTTTTATTTAAATTTTCTTGGTATTCATTGTTTTTGTTGCTTTATCTTTAATGTAAAGTCATTGACTGAACAAAATGTTATCGCAAGACTGTTGAGATTAATTGTTTATGGGTCGTACAGAGAATTTTGTTTAAATGTTTTTATAAGTCATGTTTTATCACTCTGGAAGTGGACCGAGAAAGTGAGTGTTTTAACCAGTTTTTACATAGTAGATTTTTGGTCACGTGTGTCAGTTTAATTGCGTTTACTCGTTTTTTTGCTCGAATCTTTTTCCTAATGAATTCGAGGTGGTTTTTGGTCAAAGAAAATTTTTAGAGGTCTTTTCTGCTAGTGCCCATCCCTGTTGCCAGAAAGTTAGGCACCCTCATTGGCAAATATATAAACACTGTATGCGTTTGAATTGTTACGTGTGGATAGGAATTTGGAAAAAATTGTCATATGGGAAACTTGAGTTTAATACGTGTATCAAGAACTGCATATAATGTAAACATCAGCCGCAAAATTTTCTCTATTTTCTCGAACATTGTTGCAAATATGGTTGCTGGTTTATTATACCTGGCACGTAATTATAAAAAAACCCTTCCAGAAGGTAGCCAAGCATTGGTTTTTGTGGGGTGCCTAAGTTTTTGGCTATATAGCTGCTGTTGAAATTTTGTCCAAAAACATAAGAAACGATCGTTTTTGATCGTTATTTTTAGGGAAGTGATCCGATGAAGAATATCCGTCATCGCTCTTTTTATAAATTTTAATACATTAATTTTCTTCGATGAAGATATTTGTTAAAATAAGTGGTGAATTTTGTAAGATTTGCAATTCATGGCGGTGAAGTATAGAATTGGAATTCATTTTTTAACTGCTCCTAATGCATTTACCGCTATTCTTACTCCTTTTTTCGCAATTTATTTTTAGCCCGTATCCTTATCCGCATTGGTGATTTTGAACGCGGAACTTTGCGTTTGTTGAAATCAAGCATATAAACTGTCAAAAACATGCTTAAGCGGTAGATTCCTACTTAAGTAATTAAGAACATCAGTTCCCTAAAAAAGCGTTCAAAGAGGGCGCTATCCTAAAGGAACGATCAAAAGCGATCAGTTCCTAAATTGACTCATCAAAACCAATCGAAAATGATCAAAAACGATCATTTCCTAACATTACCGGTCAAAAATGCTCAAATCCGATAAAAACGGCGAATTTCCACATTTTTGACCGTTTTTGATCGATCTGGTCAACAGTGGAGGACTAGAGGCGCTAGCAGAAAAGATTCATTCCTTGAACAACTGTAAATCCAGGGCTTGTCTTTGCTATGAATTAATTGGCAGCTTTCCTCGAGTGTTGAGTTTAAAAACAAAATGTTCGTTAACGTCTAGCGGGCAGTGGCTAAATTAATGAGCGTGATTTCATGTTAACTATATTCGGATCACCCCCCCCCCCCCAGTGTTTTTATGACCCCCAGTTACAAATTATATGTTTCAGCCCCCCCCCCCAGTGTTTTTTATGACCCCCAGTTACAAATTATATGTTGTTATATAGCACGTTACTATGTAAGAAAATAGCACGTGCGCCTGGGGTTCATAAAAAATTTATGCTCACTAAGCTGGGGGAACAGAATAGATCCTTATATTCTTTGTGGGCTTTTTATGTCGTGTTGATTTTTTTTGAGCTTACTTTACTTACTGCACTCAATAAAATTACTCCTGCAGTCACTTAAATCTATAATCTAATATTATAGCCCCCACAAAAATACAGCCAGCTTATGGTATAATTAGCATGATGAGCGATATAGGCTATATGAAAATTAAGCAGGTGGGGGCTATAAGCTGTAATGTGAGTTAGCTAGCAAACAGTGGAGATAGATTTTGCCAACACTAACTAACTAGCCAAGAGATAAATGCAGCAATATCTCACTGCAAAAATGTAATTTTATTGTCATGCATCTGGAAAAGGTCCTGGGCGGATTTGAACCACCGATCTCCTGTTTACTAGACAGGCGCGTTAACCGCTAAGCCACAGGACCACAATACGAAGGTGTTAAGTATTTAAAATTTGTTGAACACATTAGATGATTTTGTGAACGAAGTATTTTTTTTAGCTCAATGAGAATATTGAACAAATAATAAAGCTGGATTACGGGAAGGCGTTTGACGCTGTCAACCATGCATCTTGCTATTTAATTTACCTTATTTTCGTTTTGTTAAGAGATTTCTGATCTGGTGTCGTTTTCATTATCTTATCTAACCCAATGTGTAAAGGTCGGAAACTTATTGCTGTATAATTTGACGGTCACAAGCGGAGTTCCGCAAGGACTGTTCTTGGGGTGGATGATTTGTTCTATTGAGATGATCGATGATCCCGAATTACCGAGAATCTTCCGCTAACTTGACGAGCCAAAATTGGAATCTCCATGTCATTGTCAGACTTGTAAAGGGTCGGCTTTGTTTTGATAGTCTAAACTACTGCACATCAGGCACCCTTCCGTCTAATGTTAAGCTCAATTTATTGATAGCCTGTGTTTTTCTGCTCTAATGGACGGTTGTCGTTCTTGGTTCCACGGCGGAAGAGGAGACTTTACTAGCTAAAAACTATCGATGACAAAGCTGGTGCTTTGTTTGTTTGGATTATTATATCGCACTTTTGATTTTATCTAGCTCCATAACAGTTTGCAGTCAACTTATCGAGCTCGATTTGCTTTTTTACTGCTATCGCATGCAAACACGGCTGCATTTGCTTCGACGATTTTGCAGATTGGAGGCAATAAGTTGGGTCAATATTTGCAGAGCGTTTTTCATTCAAGAGAGTGAACTAAAAGGTTGCTGTAAATGCTTTTTCAATGAGGGGGCTGATTTACTAAACGTCAAATTCAGAACAACGCCGAAAACTTATGTTATCAATCTCTCATTAATCATGAGAGACGATAAATTGATGACAATAACTGGCGTGCCTGGAATGTTAATCGTCGATGTAACTTCTGTTTGGCTTAAAAAAGGAGCATTTTTTATGAATAAAATATTAAATTATTTGTATATAATATTATTACTGACTTTTTTCTTGTGCCTTATTCTTTTTAGTAATGTATCTACCTTTTAATGATTAGCTTTTTTACAAATACTAGTTTTACCTAACTCCATTTTTTGTGGATTTTGCGATGTCAATCTTTTGATTTTTTTAGCATACTTAAAGTATCCCTCTCAATGAAGTTGCTTCTGCAGTCATTTATTAAATGTAAACTGAGGATATAATATCTAACCGATATTCAATAGAGATTGGACAATCTAGGGAGTTATAATACTATATTGCTCAAAACATATTGTTTGAAATTTGATTGAAAAATGTGTATAGAAATTATAATCCCACTTTTAATTGCACGTTTTTTGGTATTGGTGGTATTTTTTTAACTGGGGGCTGAACATCCTATTTCGCGGCTGTGTTCAGACTATTTGCCTTCCTTCTATGCTCTAAAAGTTTACATTTATTTCCGGGGGTTTCAATTTTTTTCTCTTTCTGTACCTTTATCGATATTTCATAAAAAATATTGATAGTCTTTTGCAACCAAATTCACTCACTTTCCAAGAATTAAACAAAGTAAAAGTAGATCATTGTATAAATTTTCCTCATTGTCATGTGTCTGGTTTGCAATAGGTCCTGGGCGGATTCGAACCACCGATCTCCTGTTTACTAGACAGGCGCTTTAACCGCTAAGCCACAGGACCACGGCAGGAATGTGATGAGTTTTTAAAATTTCGAGAACAGATTTTTTTACTTTGATTTTCCTAAAATTACCGGTCAAAAACGCTGCAAACCTCACTTTCCACGTTATTTTGACTGTTTTTTTATCGGTCTGGTCAACAGGGGAGTCCTGGAGGTGCTAGAAGAAAAGATTTTTTGAACTGGTGTAATCCAGGGCTTGTCTTGCTATGATTTAATTGGCAGCCTTCCTCGAGTGTTGTTACAAGCGTTCAGTGTAAAAACAAAATTTTGTCTAACTTCTAGTGGGCAGTGGCTAAATTAATGTGCGTGATTTTATGTTAACTATATTCTTTTTTGGGTTTTTTATGTGAATCGTGTGAAAATTTGGATCTTTTCCGTTTGTGCCCCCCCCCCCAGCTTAGTGGGTGCATATTATTTGCACCCCCAGACGCAGGTGTCATATTTTTACATAGTGATTTACTATGTAATGGCACGTGCTTTGTAACTGGGGAGTATAACGTACTGGGGCTGGCACAAACGGAAAAGATCCGAAATTTTTAGCACACTTTATTACACTCAATGAAATTACTCCTGCAGTCACTTCTTAAATCTATAATCTAATATTATAGCCCCCCACAAAAATACAACCTGTTTATGGTATAATTAGCATGATGGGGGCTCTAGGTTATATAACAATTAAGCGGGGGGCTATAAGCTAGAAATGGGTGTTAATTTTGGCGAACAGTGGATATAGTTTTCGCTAACATTTTCTCTAACTAGCCAAGAAATAAATGCATCAGAAGCTTAAGGCAGAAATGTAAAATGCAAAAGGTCCTGGGCGGATTTGAACCACCGATCTCCTGTTTACTAGACAGGCGCTTTAACCGCTAAGCCACAGGACCACGGCAAGTGTGTGATTACTATTTAAAATTTCCTGAACAGATTTTCCGTCCTTGTCTATATAAAGTGTTTATCGCTCAATGAGCTGGTAACTCTAGCGGAACGGCGCCTAGCAAAATACGAAAAAAAAACAATAATTCTAACCTAATTCTTGATTTTGATTGGTCGACAAAACAGGGGAGGGGGAAGGGGGGGTGAAGCAGACTAGATCAATTTATTTCTTTTTTTAGCCACGATGAGACCAGACTAAGATTTACCTATTTTAGTTTTATCTAAGAAACCCATTTTTCAAAAAAATTCTAGCAGTAGTTTGTTATTTGTTTGTTTTTGTTCTCTGCAGGTGAATTCGCTGATAAGTAGTCAGAGACAAAACATGTCAGATGGGAAAGAAAACGACAGCAAACAGAAGGATGTCGAGAAGGAGTTGGAGACACTTGAGAGACTGAAGTTACTCTTCGAACAACAGTTGCAGTCGGCACAGACACAGAGAGAGGACACTTCTAACAATATGAGCAGTTCTAATGTCAGGACAACTCATATTACCAAACACCACAACCAGTTTATCAGCACTGCACATGGTTAGAGATATTATCTGTTCGTTTCGTAGATAATTCACATCTTTTTTCAACCCCCCCCCACAAGTCTGTTGTGCAGCCCCAGTTACTCAATTATAGAGCACGAACAATAATTAGACCTTAAATCATTCTGTAGAAATATGCCACGTTCGCTTGCGGGGTGCAAAAATAGTAGTCCTGGCGGTTGGGGAGGGGATTGGTTACCCGCTAATTTATAATCAAAATGCAATTTATCAAATTTTCAAGCTTGATTGACACATTTGGAGACATAATTTCCGATAAAAATAAATTGTTACTAGAGAGAACACTTTCTTGTGTTTAAATTTGATTAATCACAATTACTGATCATACACAAAATCTTTCGTTTCAGTATAAAACTAGCAGGCCCGCAAAAGCATAACAATCATATTCTCACAGGTTTCAAAGAATTTAGGATTTGTGTTCCGTACCAACTCATGCTCGAACCGACGCCCCCCTTGTTTAAATGCCACAGCTCTTACCGCTTACGCTACCGGAGCGCATCTTTTGTGTCTATTACTCTATTTAGCAGCAACTTTTTGTTCAGGAACAATTTTGGCTTTGCTGTATTTAAGCACCGCTATGAGTTTGCAGATAACGTGTTTCTACATTGTTGCATAGTGCGTCTCAAAACGCATGTACTACGCTAGGCTTCATGTTTAGGAAGCGTTAAAACACGCGAAGATTAGGAACTTATACATATCTTTTCGCAAAAAAATAGGAGCCAATTTCGGCAACAAGTCGGGTGCAAAACAATGCCACTTGCCTTACAGCCATTGGTCTGATCCCTTACTCTACCAACGCGTATTAGTTTTGTCTATAACTCTTTCTATATGCACTCAAAATTTAGTCAAAGGCGTTTCGACTCGCTTTTTTTAGGCAGCACGCTTAATGAGCGCAAAAACATAGGAATAATAAAGTTTCATTATGGTGGTATAGCGCGTCTCAAAGCGAATGTGTAACGCTTTTAGGACACTTAGAGCCAGTGAGGCTCGGAGCGCAATTAACCATTGAACTCAAAGTCAAGTGCGACTTAATTTTAAAAGAACAGATAGATAGAAGAAAGGAAGAATTAAACAAAAACACTTTTGGATGAAAAACAGCAAATACTCCTTTTCGTTTTAGGGCCCGAAAAACAATTGCCATTTTCCGCACCAACTTGGGTGCGGTCCTATGTCCTTTAATTAGCAGTCATAGGTCTGATACCGTATGCTGCTGATGCCTATAGCATTTGTCTTGCTCTTTCAACATCAGCAGTAATTTTGTCAATGGCTTTTTGGCTTGCTTGTTTTTTCTATGCGGCTTGCTCAATGATCGCAAAACATGGGCATTTAAAGAGCTTAAATACGACAAGAGAGGGAGAAAGGTAAGAGAAAAAAGAAAACCAAAAGGAGCGGAAAGGAACGGAAAAGACAAACCAAAAAATAACTTCTAACTTTCTTGAATCTGAAAATTATGCATCCTTTTCAATGCCTACTTTAACTCGAAACACCGCTCATCACTTAACAGCCATCGGTCTCATCCTTTTCGCTATGGATCCGTAATTCATATGTCTATTGCTATTTCTACATCAGCCGTAACCTGGTCCATGGATTTTTGTTCGCTTGTTTTTGGGCTGCTGCAGGCTTCATGAGCGCAAAACATGAGCAGATTAAGAATTTAAATATGACAAGAAAGAAAGCGGAAGAAAAAATGAAAGGCAAAAAGCAGTTGACAAACTTTTGACCAGGAAATAATGCGTCTTTCTCCGACCACACTCAGGACTCAAACCCATGCCCCTCAATTAACAGCCATTGGTTCCAACAGTTACGCTAGGGATGCCTATTGCTAACGTCTTCTGCATTTCTATATCAGCAAACATTTGGTAATCGGCTATAAAGACCGCCTATTTTTGCTATGCGGCATGCTCTATGAGCGCAAAAAAAGGCACAAACTAAGAGCTTACATAAGACGAGAGAGAGAGAGAGAGAGAAAAAAAAAAGCAAGAATGATTTGCCAATTTTTGCCCAGAAAATTATAAGTCTCAGCCAATACCCACACTCGAGCCCCTGCCACTTTTAAACACAAGTGGTCTCATCCCTTACGCTACCGATGCCTATTGCTTACGTCTAAATCATCAATTCATTTCCATATCAGCACAAATTTGGTCAGTTTAGGTTGCTTTTTTTTGAATTGCGGCATGCTTTATTAGCGCAAAATATTGCGTATAGCGCGTCTCAAAACGCATGTAATAACGCAAGAACAAAAACGCAAGCAAAGAAAAAAGAAAAAAGTCAGAAAAGCAACCAATAAAAAGAAAAGCGGAAAAAGAAAGGGAAGCGAGAAACAAAAGTGAGAAAAGAAAAAGAAAGCAAGAGAAAACGAAAGAGGAAGAAAGAGATGGAGACAGAGAGAGAGAGAGAAAGAGAAAGAAGGAAAGGAGAAGAAAGATGCAGAAAGAGATAAAGAGACAGACAGAGAGTGAGAGAGAGAGAGAGAAAAAGAAAAAGAAGGAAAAGGAACGAAGAAAGAAAGAAAGAATGCAAGGAAGATGAAAACAATGAGGAGGAATAAAGGAAGAACCTGAAGAAAAACATTTTCAATTAGGGCTTGAACCCAAGCCCATCGCTTAAAAGCCGATGATCCAACCCCTTATACTGTCAATTGAACTTTCTACACAAACTCATTTTTGGTGAAAGGCTTTTTGTTTCGCTCGTTTTCGCTAAGCTGCATGGTTAATGAGCACTAAATCAATTGCTGACCAGGAGTCTAAGCATGGTGGTGCAGACTGCATGTTTACAAACCGTTGAAACATGAAAAATAAGAGCGCTGTTGATCATTGCACTCAAGTGCGACTTACATTTAATATAAAAGATAGAAGAGAGCGAGAGAAAGAAAAGAGGAAAGAAAGAAAAGATGAGGAATGAAGAAAGAACAAAAAGAAGATATAAGTAACAAATAAAAGCAAAGAAATGAAGAAGGGAAGAAAAAGCTAAACTGCTCCCCAATTTTTATCCGAGTACATTATGCATCCTGTTCCACCCCTACTCGGGCTTGAGCCGAAGCCCGTCACTTCAGCAAAAAGCCTAACCTGTTGGACTACAGACGCCTGTTGATTTTGTCTACTGAGCTGGCTACAGTCGCAACATTTTGGTCAAAGGCTTTTTGTCTCGCTTTTTTTGCTGAGCTGCATGCTTAATGAGCAGAAAAAAGTGCAGATCAGGAGCTTAAGCATGGTCTTATAGGCTATTGGTCTGTCTGAATCAGCAAAATTTGGCTCACTGGCTTTAATAGCTCACCTGTTTTGTCTAATGAGAGCCAAACATGAGCAGATTAGGAATCAAAGTAATCAACAAAAGAGAAAAATTGGAACGAAAAATGAAAAAACGAAAAGGAACGAAAAGGAACAAAAAAGGAAAAAAAAAGAAAGCCAATTTCTCAAATTTGTGGTACAGGAAATTATGCGTCTTTTTCCGCCTATAATTAGGCTCGGACCCCTGCACCTCGTGTGAGAGTCATTGCTCTTATCCTCTTCGATTCCGATGCCTATTGCTCACGCCAATTGACTTTTCTAATGAGCAAATTTTTGGTTAGTGGCTAATTGCCTCGATTGTTTTTGCTATGGGGCATGCATTATTGAGTGCAAGTGAACGAATTAGGAGCTTAAAAATAGCAATTTAGCGCGTCTTAGACAGCATGCATTACGTTAGGCTGCATGTTTAAGGACCGTTAAAAAAATTGAGGAAAATGGTGGTACAGGATTCGAGTTAAAATCAAAATATATATATATATATATATATATATATATATATATATATATATATATATGTAATATATAGATAGATAGATGGATGTCCCAACTGATTGCAACAAACCTCTTGACGACAAAATTAAAAATCAAGAGAAGGGCAGTAATAGCTCCGCTCAGCTATCACGATCGCAGCTATCAATTAAGGGGAAGGAAATGAAGGCTTTTTGAGCAATCGATTTTTTCATCCGTTTCTTACTGAAAAAATTTGCACCAGCGGTTTTTCGGTGACTGACTTGTCTTGCATCTCTGACATCTTTCTGCTCATTGGCACTCTAGGTTCCGTGATTTTTGGGTCATTGACTCTTTTCACATTTCGGTCAATGACTCTTTCTATCTGCTATTTTTCGAACGTTGACCTTTTAAGAGACCTTTTTTTCTGTCATTGACCTCGCGCGATATCTTCTTAACCATGCTGCTCGAGAGCTCTTAAACATGCTCTTCGAGAGCTCTTAAACATGCTTTTTCGCCTTCCGTTAAACATGGTACCTTATAATGTCATACAAATAATATATAGGATGTATTCAATGAATTGTTTTTCTTTTTCAGAGAAGAGTAAAATAACGTTCGACCAGCTGTGTTCTCTGCGTGAAAAAGTGAGACATTTGAGATTGGAGTTGAACCAGCTGAAGAGAGCACACGCCAATCAAGTCACAGCGTCTCAACTCATGATCAGAGATGCTTCTCAGAAGTCAGTAATTGTTTGTTCTTTATTTATTTCGATATTAGTTGATATTAGGGATCTATTCTGCCCCCCCCCCCAGATTAGTGAGTATAAATCTTTTATGACCCCCTGGTGCACGTGCTATTTTCTTACATAGTAACGTGCTATGTAACAATTAATTCTGGGGGTAATAAAAAAACACTGGGGACCGAAACAGAATAGATCCGATATTAGATTACTGCTTTTCGACGTATTAAGTTATTGATGGATTGAAACTAGGCTGATATTCGTGTTTTTCGTATGCTTCAATATACCTGTTCTACGAGAACAAAATTACTGATAATTAATTGAAATGTTTCGCTTGAGTCCAACACCAACTGCAAATTTTCGGTCGAGGAAAGAGTTCTATTTTATGAAAGAGTTCTATTTTATGAAAGAGTTCTATTTAATCTTGAATTTCTTCATCTTGAAGTTACTACTGAGCTCGTTTTGAGTTTGAAATTTTGTAAATGTTCGTGTACAAATTTGATGGCATAGTTTTTTTGGATACAGGATATTTTATAGTTTCTTTGCTTAGAAATCAAAAAAGCTCACTAAGCTCAGTTAATTTGAGCTTTGTGAACTTATTTGAGGGTTTTGACGGTATGGGTAATGTATTGCGTTAATTTCGACTGTAAAAAACTTACTATCATATTTTCTGACTTTAATGATCTCCAAATAAAGAAATTTTGGCAATAGGGGCTCTTTGTTTTAAATCGAGACGAATAAAAAAATATGTTCCGTTTTTTTAACCACTTCTTAAATTATGATGCCTCGGAGCTCTATTAGAAATGAAATTTGGACCCAAACAGAACTTGATAAAAGAAATTATACGTATTTTTTTATGTTTATAGAAAAGACAGAGGGTAAAAACTTTTCGCTGATTTAAACCGAGCTTTACCCCTTTCACGGCTTAAAATAATTCGATCACTCCTCGTCACTTAATTCTAAACACAAAAATATGTAAGTCAGTTTTTAGAGCTTTCAAGATTGAAGCCAGAAAATGTGTGCCGATTTTATTTTATTATAGCTGCTAGCTGAGCGTGTCTACTGTGGTAATCTTGGTTTTTAGTTTTGTTTAGTAGTCCGATTTTCTTCGTCGGCTCGTTTTTATTCCTCTATTTTTTACACCGCAAACCTGACACAAGACTCAGTTTCATTTCTTACCATTTTCAACTGATTTAATGTTCGTTGAGTTTTGTTACAGTAATTTTTACACTCGTTACTTTTATCAATGTCTCAGCGAGTCGCTCAGTTAGTTTATTGACCATCTGCTGAATGTCAAAAATAAATAAGCACTCCCTAATTTTACGAAAAATTCGTTTCAACACAATATTATTTTAACTTCTAATCAGATTTGGACAATTTTTTTATGCCATTGATTTCCTACTCTAGTACTTATGAAACTCAGATAATACGAAACTGTAACTTACCAGAAATCTCATGTGAAGTTGAACGCAATCCTTGTTTCATTGGAAAACAAAATTTGTCTCAAAATGTGATATGTTTTCATTTTTGCTCAATTGCGATTGAATTTCGATTATGTTCAACATTAGGAAAAAATTTTTGAATAAGACGTTATTTCTCAATTACTGTCTTTTTACTGTGAAACATGGATAGAGTTCATCAACTGTACTTCGGGATTTTTGGCAATTAGCCATCTACTGTTATGTCAATCTCACAGATAGGCCAGCACACTAATGTAGGAAATCGATGGTATATAAAAGCGTTTTCAGAATTTGATGATAAGTTGGAGTAACATTGAGTCAAAAGTTTTTTTTAACTTCGTAATACTAGGGGTGCTGACTACTTACTTTTGACGTTCAATATAGAAGACTTATCTCGCTCTCTCTATAATAACTTTTATGTAATAATTATTTACGTCGTATGATGTTGCATTCAGCGCGTTTAAGGTTAGTAAAGGAACCCTACATTCTGACAGCTGTCAGTAATCAGGCTTTGTGAGTTGAATGAAATAAGAAACAAATTTTTGAAAACACTTGAACCTGTTGCTACTTGTAGTTAATGTCACGCACGTTGTTTTTATCAGCTTTTTCAGTAATGTGCCCATTATGTCATCAACTTTTACCTAAAGAACTTGTGTGTCTGTTATTTTTTCTTTGAATTAATTTTGTCTAAGAAAATTTCAGATACCCGCCGCTTTGATTAAAGTACGGAAGTGTTATGGTAATTTTTGTTCCATATCAGCGCTTATATTTGGTGTAGACTGTGGAGTTTTGAATTTAGCTTCTTGGCTTCTTCTCTGTATGCAGCTCTATAAAGTGTAAATATTATTGCTATTTAAAAACTGCTCCGATTTAACTTCAGTTCTGTAGACATCTGGTCTAGTATGACAAGATAATGACAAGCTATGAAAATTTTTTTCTTTCTAAATAAAATAGTTTTCCTTAAAGTTCTGCCAGTTAAAATAATCTTGAGTATTAGTCCACATGGTTAGCACTTTGTTGGTGCAAAGAGTGTAAGTAGTATAAGTAAATGACTAGTAGCACACCACGGGGGGGGGGGGGGTCACGCACGGTAAAAAAAACGACCCCCTCTAAATCTCTACATTTCGCCAATAAATTTCTTCAGAAAAGCCCTTGGGCGCGATGGGACAATATATGAAGACAAAATCAGAACATGAGTTTGGAAAAATTGTGTAGCAAGATCATTTTTCAAATTACAGTTCCAGAAAACAGACGTTAAGTAAAAATCGATAAAACTGTTTCAATTAGTACCCGAGTTACGAGAGACGAAATTGATGGGGGTATTACAAACTTGGTTTTTGATGATGGAAACCGAGAGAGACCTCCATGGCGTTGCTGTTCCAATACCGTAGTCCCTCGATCAGAGATTATATTTTTCGTTCAAGTGAGTATTATCGTGCTCATGATTAGTCTCTGTTTTGCCATGCTATTCTTGATATCGGAGAGTTGCGAAGAGAAATCAATTTGGATTGCACTGCTTTCGAGTCTAGTTGGTTATATCTTACCAAATCCTAAATTATGAATAAAGTCATTCTCACAAACGATAGGATCTTCATGGCGGTTGTAGGCCCAAGTGGTTCTGGGAAAACTGACCTCATATTCAGCATGCTGCAAGGTAGGTCCTTCTACCCAGCATTTCCCAAAATTTATTACTTCTACAAAGAGTTCCAGGACATATTTACAGCTATGCAACAAAAAATACCGCACATTGAGTTCATCAAGTATTCCGGATTGGATATAACGAAAAAGCTTTCGGACTGTCTGCTCGTTTATGATGACTCATGCGAGGAAATCTTTAACGACAAAGAGTTTGTGAAGATAGCAACGTCAGGAAGACACAGAAAACTTCATGTGATCTACGTCAAACACAACTTATTCCAACAGAGTAAATGGTCGCGGACAATTGATCTAAACACAACTCATATAGTTTTATTCAAATCATTGCGTGACATTCAACAAATAGAATACCTCGGAAAACAGTTAAACTGTCTCCAATTACTCAAGGACGCATACAAATTAGCAACAGCTCAACCCTATGGACATTTGATCATTGACCTGGATCCTAAAACAAGTCAAGGCTTACGATTTTCTTCTCAACTCATTGGTCCCGAACCATCAGTATTCTATATTCCTTCGGAGGAAGCTGTTATTACACCAATTACGAATGAAAAAGAGACATTTGCTTATGCTGAAGCGCTGGTGCGTTAACAGCAACCCCAAATCGAAAAGCAAGAGAATTTTTCTAGCCCAAGATATTGAATTCATTCGGTTCCTTAGCGATTGTGTAATGAACGTGCTCCTTGGTGTTGTCCCAATCAACAAGAAAGAACTACAACAATTTGAACCTCAACTACGACAACTTTCTGAAAAATATTTTAGTGCTCTAGAAAGAAGTAAATTATTCCAGACAACGAGAGGGCATTCTCTGATTCAACTAATTGCCAGACCTTTTCTAGAATATCTACAGAAAAATGCCAACTGAGGAATTTGTGCTCATTCCTCGCAACATGTTTACAACTGAACAACCCCAAGTTTCGCAAATATTAAACAATCCATTAACAAAAAACAAGTCGAAACAACTATCGCTTCTACAGAGAACTTCAAAACAAGAGCCACCAGAAGCGGTCATACAGCAGAACACAGAGCAACAGACAGATGACGTCATGGTTTTGGATGAAGAAGAAAAGCAACAAAGTATCCCAGACAACACTAAACGGAAAGAGTTTGATGAAATCAGTCAGAGTGTGATCGATGATATAGATTTTCTCGATAAAGACAAATTTGGAAAAGCAAAAATAATTTTGAAGAAAATAAACGGATCACGCAACATTTCACTGGACTTTGAAGGTAAAATCCTGATTAATGGAAGGAACACCGACATTCCAGCATCAACTTTCCTCTACGCATTACAACAAACATCATCAAAACTTTTGCCTGACGATTATCAAGTATTGAATTATTTGAACCTTGCGCCACATCTCACTTGTAATACTTACGCAAAGAAGTTCATAAAAATTCCGAAAGAGCAAAAACTGCGTCAGTTTCCAGATGGAGCAGCCAGTGAACAGAAACCTGCTATCGAGAGAGCAGAAAAAGCAGAGACTGCTAGCTTTGATGAGGAAGGCTTCGCAGACGCAGAAGAAGAAATTAAAACGCCAACAGGCTGGAAAACTCCATTCAGCGGAAATCAAAAAACTAAATAAAGTTTACACGAAAGGAAAAGCAGCATTTGGAAGTGTTGCTAACATAAAAGAGGAAAGCGGCTTTTCCCACAAAAAAATTGAAAAATTCCTTCAATCCAAGAACTCATACACTAAATATCGTGAATTCCGGAAAAGTTTTCCACGATTGAAGGTAGTTGCTTACAGAATAAACGAAATCTGGTCCATGGATGTAGCCTATATGGACAAAATAGCCAAGCACAACAATGGGGTCAAATACCTATTGATTGCAGTTGACGTTTTATCACGATATTTACGTGTTCAACCTCTCAGAACTATGTATTCAAAGGATTGCGTTGAAGCCTTCAAACAAATGATAAAGACGACACAACCAGAGAAAGTGTGGACAGACAAAGGCACCGAATTCAAGGGCGAGTTCAAAACATTCTGTGAAAACAAAAAGATTCATTTGTATACAACCGAAAACGAAACCAAATCTGCGTTTGCGGAAAGAAATATTCGATCACTTAAAAACATTATATACAGATACTTGGAAGAAAAATGGACTTGGAACTATATAAAGGAGCTTCCCAATTTCGTAAATATCATTAACAGTCGTGTTAACCGCGTTACAAAGTTAGCCCCAAATAAAGTATTCAAAAAACATGAACCATTTTTAATTTCGATTGCTTTGGACAACAATAAATATAATCCACGATTTGAAGAGGGGGACCTGGTACGAATAGCGAAACCAGACGATACCTTCAGAAAAGGTTATACTCAGAATTATACAGACGAAATTTTCACAGTACTAAGGTTGGCTACAACAAGTCCACCTACCTACAATCTGATTGACGCAAACAACGTTAAAATCCTTGGGAAGTTTTACGAACCGGAATTAGTACAAGTTGATGCGTTAAACACTGAAGAGGAGCAATGGTTTCCAACAGCAATGAGTTTACAATTGACTTGTTATCAAATGCATCAATGGACGTTTTTAATGGAAATACTATGGCATCATTTCGGAACCAATTATCACAAACGATACATTTACAGGGAGAATGGCAAGTAGCATTGACATCTCTATCTTTTCCATCAAACATCAACAACGTTAACTCTGGAGAAATAGTTGTTTACAAGAATTCAATGACCAATCCAAATGAGTCGAGTAATCGATCAGGACAACTCAGAAAAATTCGGACTGGTATTTACAACAGCTGGGAAGATCTAGTCTCGGAGACTGTTCGCATTGCAAAACTAAAACAGTTCGATCGAAAGTTTGACAAGATAACGCAAAAGCTCGTGTTAACATTTGGGGAAAATGAAGGATTGTCATTTCAAGACGATGAAATTCCCAGCATTCTTGGATTCAAGGGGACCCCGGACCCTGCACACAATGGTTTTGTTCACATTGGTTACAAGACAAACTTCGAAAATGGGGCTCCGAACACTCCTAACAGACATTTTGGTATTTTCTCTGTTGATATAACATGTGGGTCACAGCTTATTTTTGTGTACCTTGTTATTATTGAGTATCAACATGTGGGTGACTCACGTGCACCCATTCTCAAAATCATTGAATCGGAGAGACCATTGAGAAACGGTAGCCTCAACACAGTAGCACCAATTCACCATAAAACTTATACAAACTTGGACTACAAGCGTTTACTTTCAAACAATATCCTGAGCATCAAAGTTGAGCTGAGAAGTGAAACTGGGAAATTGATCCCTTTCACTGGAATGGGTAAAGTTGTTATAAGTCTCAAATTCCAGAGAACAAGCTAACTGATGGAAGCCTATTATAGTAATCAAGCATCCAATTCAATGCCCCATTTCTCAGGACATTATAGACAAAGAGGAAGTGGATTCGGCGCATTAGCTGCTGGCATTGGTCGTGTTGCATTACCCCTAGCCCGACGACTTATTTGGCCAGCAGCAAAAACAATCGGAAGAGAATTGCTAGTGCAAGTTGCACCAGAGTTATTACAATTTGCAACAAAAAAGAAATCAGCGAAGCAAGCTCTGAAAAGTACAGTTGCAAAAACAGCTAGAAAACAAGTCGGAGGAGCACTTCAACGAGGACGAAAAGCAATCTATCGAAGGAGGTCGAAGAAGAAAGCATACAAAAAGCAGTCTCCATCAAAGAAAAAGACCATTTCGCGAAAAACGAAGCCACAAAGAAGTCGATCAGATTTCTTCTCAAAAGTAAAAAATGCGTACTAACATTGTTATTCCCACAGAGGCAACACATAGCTCATTAGACTTGTTCGAGAAACCTCCCCTTCTTGTAACATTTGATCAATCGTTCGAGCAAAAAACAGGACCTTTGTACTCGCCCACTGGATCTTCGTTAGAGTTTGAAATAGTCGGTGACAGAAATAACTTCATCGACCTACAGAAAATTTATCTGAAAATCAAATTTCGAGTTGTTCGAAATAATGGAAACGATTTACGCTTCACCACGGGAGATGCCAACAACAGTGACACGCCACATCTAGCCAATAATGTCTTACATTCCCTTTTCGCCGATTGCACAGTGTCAGCAAACGGCATCAAAATTTCTTGCGCCAATGGTTACTACGCACACAAAAGTTTCATAGAAACAGAATTTTCTCATGGATCGGATGCGAAAAAACCTGGCTGAAATGTCAAGGATATGATTATGAAGCAGACCTAACAGGCGTCCCTGCCGCTACAATCACAGCTCGACAAGAAACTGTGAGAAGATCTGCTCAACTCACACTGTATGGAAAAATAGCTACCGATTTCTTTTCATGCGATAAGCATCTAACGAGTGGAGTAACGCTGCGAATTTCTTTCCGACGATCACAGGATGACTTTGCGATTGTGAGTGAAGACGGGGCTAAACACTATAAAATCAAAATCGATGAAGCAAATTTGTTCGTGCGAAAAATGACAGTCTCCGATATCGTGCTTGGTGCAATCGAGAAAACACTTCTCAAGACACCTGCAATGTACCGCTATAATGAAGTTATTTCGAAAGCTTTTCTAGCAACAGCTGGGCAACAGAGCTGGAAGCAGGAGGATATTTTCACAAAAGAACCTATTCGTAGACTAATAGTCGCCATGTGCCGCAGCGATGCGTTCATCGGTACTAATACGCTCAATCCATTTTCATACCAGAAGTTTGATTTGAATGAGATATTAACTTACCGTAATGGGTTCGCCACAGCTGGTACACCAATGTCAACAACTGATAATAAACGACTATACTACAACTCAATGGCTGCACTAGCTTATGTAGAAAATGGTCACGGGATATCTCTATCTGATTTTCCTGACCATTACATTATGGTGTTTCATCTCACCAGCACTCAAGAAGCCACACATGATTTTATTCATCCCGAGCTAACAAACTCTTCATTATCTGTGGAACTCAAGTTCGGTGCAGCGTTGCCCCGCAACATTGAAATTTTATTTCTCGGGGAGAAATGTTCAACAGTTTATATCGATTCCTCGAGAAACGTTTCCAAAAACGCTCTTCCTATAATCTATTGGATGAAGATAAAATATTCAAATTGATTCTACAATCCGGTCATTTGATGTTTAAATTCAACGGTGTTTATGAAGCTGACAATTTCCCCTTGCACATACCAACCAACTCATTTGCTATCGTTAACGCTTCACCAGCCTCTTCACCTGGATCTCATTGGATTGTGCTTGCAAAGAGATATGCCTACCCAATAACATACTTTGCCGACCCGCTGGCATTACCTCTCTATTCATATAAACACATATCAGACCGATTTCGACAAAGCACTAATGATAGCATTATAGTGGACCTCATGGAAGACAGACGTGACACAAATAAACCCCTACAAAGTGCAGACTCTCAAATGTGTGGACTTTATTGCATTTATATAGCTCATTGTGTTCTCAATGATAATTTTCCATTCATTCCCGATATCAATGAAATTCAGCTGTTGTCGTTTATAAAACATGAAGTAAACAATTATACACGCTTTCTTTTTAGTTAGGTCGATGACTCACCAACCACCATAAATTCACCTTTATAAAGAACTAAATTCCCCCTCCCCTGGAAAAACAAACTAAATCGTTCAACTATGACAAAAACGTTGATGGCTTGTAAACAAATTCAAGTTCTTCAGACTTGTATTGATAGCTTGTAAACAAATTCTTGTCTGGACCCGAGTGCGCTATGTAAACAAAAAGTAACGCTGCAAGGTTGAATTGCGTCACTGTAACGCGATGGCCCCTCGACAAAAACAAATAGGAGACAGCTTGCTTGCATCCGATTGGCCAATCAACTTGTTGAAAGCGGGGTCCCCCGGACTGAAAAATTACTCATTGCTTTTTGCCTTACACTTTGCGTTCAGTTGATTCAAACTTGATACATTTTTGTCACTACTAAATTTTTTAATTAATCGTTCCTTTCACCGTTACTCTCTTACAGCAACAATCAATTTTTGTGGGATGGGGCAAGCCAAGTGCGAAATTTGTCATAAACTACTGGCAAATAGAAGAAGCGTTCGTCGACATCGGAAAGAAGTGCATAAGATCTATCCTCAAACAAACTCATTCGAGTGCACTGAATGTGGATTCACCACGAGAAGCCTGTATGAGCTAACAGGACACATGACTGTGCAGCATGAGGCGACCAGTCCACGATACTGCATATACTGTCAAAAATGTTTTCCACGTGACGCTGATTATCTTGAGCACATGAACACTTTCCACGGTCTACCAGCTTGGAGTGTAGATGTAAACAACCTACAGGACTCAGGCATCATACCAAGCGAACGCGCTTTCGGCGATACACTGAAAGTCTATGAGATTACCGTCGGGTCAAGAGACGTTGATCTATTACACGTTATGCAGCTAAAACGTCGAGAGATTGAAAACATTATCAACATTAATGTTCAACAACACTCACAAAAAGTTCAGTTCAACTCAGTTATCGATCTCGTCAAACCCACGAAAACCGATGATGATCTATCATCAAGCCAGCCCGATAGAATTTCGATTCATGTTGCATCAAAAATGGAACGAGTGGATTTCGGTGGTCTTGCAGATAAAACCTTCCATGCAATGGTAGAACAGATGCTCCTAGCGCTCAACAATTTTGCTTCCCATGGTAGCGGTTGGACTCTCAACCAAATTGTCAATATTGAAATCCGATTAGCAAAAGCTAAACCGATAAGAGCATCGTCATATTTAGCACTTCCAGGCAAACTTGCGCGCACATGCTCTCTACTGAACATCAGAAACCGAGAAGACGAGAATTGTTTTCTGTATTGCTATACTGCCGCCTACCATTTTAAGTTTGGCCCTCGACTTCTTCCTCCTGGTGCACCGGCACGCAGGATAACCAGCCCAGTAACATACGGACCAGGCAACCCGCTTGCAAAACAAGCAGATGGTGTGTTTGACATGCCTATGGGCTTCCACCAGATGACTCGCTTTGAAGAGCTGAACAATGTCTGCGTCAACGTATTTCGGTAAGTTAAAAATCTTTCTTTTCGAAAAACTTTAAAACTAAAAAGAAGATTATGGCACAAAAGCAAATGAGGAAAAAAAGATAAAAACCAAAAAAGTTTGAATATTTTAGCTACGCTGAAAACGGACTGATACCATTCCGAGTTTCCAAAAAACAAAACTGTGAATTCAACATGGACCTTCTTCTTCTTAGAGACGGTCAAATGCATCACTACGTTTTAATCAGAAACTTGCGATCTCTTATTCATAAAGTCAAGGAACGAGTAGTTAGAACAGATAATCTTATATGTAGAAACTGTTTTCATGTTTGCACCTCAAAAGAACGATATGAAAAACATTTAGAACTTTGCTGGAAGAACAAACCAGCAATCGTGCGTATGCCAAAAAACACAACGTTTGTATACAAAAAGTTTCAGTCCCGTTGGTTTGCTCCAATTGTTGGCTTTTTTGACTTGGAGTCAATAATTGAACCTGTCTCAGGATGTCAAAACAACCCAACCAAATCAGAAACAAGAACAATAGAAATACATAGACCGTGCAGCTATGCAATGTTGTTTGTTGCTCAGAACCAAACTGAACCGTTTCATTTTGAATGTTTGACAGGACCGAAGGTCATGGAAAAATTTGTTCAGTCTTTGGAAAACAAAGCAAAACGAGTTTACGGTGTTAAACAGCAACACAAATATTTCTCTGGCCAGCCTCTCATCGCGAAAGAAGATGCCACCATTTGTTGGATATGTGAAGAACCATTGGAACACAATTTTAATAACCCGACAGTTCTAGATCATTGTCACTTCACTGGAGAATTCCTCGGATGGGCGCATAACACTTGTAACATTAACAGGAGGTTTCTCAACTATACTCCGCTATTTGCACACAATCTCTCAAACTACGATCTTCACCATGTAATTCTTGCTCTCCAGGGTAGTAACATGAGGAATACTGTATCAATTGTTCCGAATACAGATGAGAAATATATAGCTCTGGAAATTCGGGTTCTAGTCTACAACCGTCAGGACAAGAATGGAGTAATCAAACCGGTGTATGAGTATATCAGGCTACTAGACTCATTTCGTTTCATGGCCTCGTCATTAGATTCTCTAGCACAAAACTTACCCTCTGATCAGTTTACTTTGTTAGAACATCACTTTAAGGATTGGCCAGAAAGTTCAGTGCAAATGTTGAAACGGAAGGGATTTTTCCCCTATTGTTACATTGATAATTTCAATAAGCTGAAAGAGACCGCACTCCCACCACGAGAAAAGTGGATGAATAGTCTCCAACAGTATCGAGTGAGCGTTACTGAAGATGAGTACAAACATTCGCTAGAAGTTTTTGAAAAGTTTCAATGTGAAACAATTGAAGATTACTATAGTTTGTATCTCAAAACTGATGTGTTTCTCCTAGCTGCAGTTATGCTCTGCTTCCGCAAAGTGTGTTACGAAACATACGGACTGGATTGTTGTCAGTATTATACCGCTTCTAATCTCTCTGGTGATGCTATGCTAAAGTTATCTAAAGCGCCCTTGTGACTCCTAAAAAGAGAGAGAACAATTGGATATGGTAGAAGGATTGATTCGTGGTGGCGTAAGCTCGATTTACAATAAGCGGCTGGCGGTTGCGAACAACAAATATCTACCAAATTTCAACCCCAAAGCACCCTCAACCTTCATAGTGATGATTGATGCAAACAATTTGTATGGGGGCATAATGGAAAAGTTTCCATTGCCATTGAACAATTTTGAGTACACTGACGGAAACTGGGATCCTGAAATTCAAAAAGCGTTCTTCCAAAGCGTGTTGGAGACACCTGACATAGCGATATTGGCTACGTATTAGAAGTGGATTTGTCGTACCCAGATGAACTTCATGATCTTCATTCAGATTTTCCCTTGGCCCCAACTAAACAGAAAGTTGACGCATGCTGGTTGGGTGACTATCAGTAAGAGCTTTTGAATGATATGCAGATGAATGCGCCGCCTTCGAGTAACAAATTGATCCAGACCTTGTTCCCCAAAAAGAACTACATTTTGCACTATCAAACATTGAAGCTCTACGTGCAGTTGGGGTTAAAAGTTGAAAAACTACATCGATCATTCGCTTTTAACCAGTCGAAATGGCTAGCGCCATATGTCAAGTTGAACACTCAGAAGCGAAAGCAAGCCAAGAACAAGTTCGAGGAGAACTTCTATAAATTAATGGTGAACAGCGCATTTGGGAAAACGTGTGAGGGGAAACGCAATCGCATAAAAGTAAAACTGGCTCGAAGTGAAGAAGAGACACTGAAATGGACCAGCGCTCCACAGATGAAGTCGTTCAAAATCATTGATGAAAACTTGGCAACGATAAGCTTGAATCAGACTGAAATAGAGTGGGACAAACCAACTATCGTAGGTGCTTGCATCTTAGATCTTTCGAAGAAATTCATGTACGACTTCCACCACAATACAATGAAGAAACACTTCAATTGTAAACTACTGTACTCGGACACGGACTCGTTTGTTTATGAAATTTTCTCAAACGACTTTTTCACAGACTTGAAGCGGAAGACCACAGTGAAGGACCTTTTCGATTTCTCAAACTTTCCAACTAATCACGAGATGTACGATCAAAGCAACGCAAGGGTGACACTAAAATTTAAAGATGAGATGGGAGGCAAGATGATTTCTGAGTTTGTGGGGTTGAAGCCAAAGCTGTATTCAATCAAACTGGCAGATGGTTAGTCAACTTTTTTTTCAAAACCTGAAAAAAGCCAAGAAAACAACAAAAAGCAGAATGAGTAAAGAAAAACCGGTTAAAAAGTAAGAAAAAGACCTAGGATTAGATTTCCAAGACAAAACGAAAGAAAAAAGTGAAAAACAAAAACTAGAATGCACGAACTTCTATTTTAGGTCTTGCAAAGCAGTCGGCGAAAGGTGTGACTCAAGACGCCAGGCGCATGATGACACATGAATTATACAAACAGGTTCTCACAGGAGGAGAAACTGTTCGACTTATCAACACCAGAATTGCGTCGAGCAAACACCAACTAATGACAGATGTGTGCAACAAGAAGTCACTCTCGGGATACGATGACAAGCGGTATGTTTTAAACGACAAGATCACAACTCTACCATTTGGCCACCACGCTCTGCGCGAGGAAATGTTCATGCGTAACGTAGTACAGGATCCAGATTGGGGTTCGAGTGACGAGGAAGAAACTGTTGTACACGTTGCCGAGTCATTAACGCCAGAAAGTCAACTACCAAATCAATACACAGGCCCCCTAATGTCAGCAGAAGTCTGGTCTCCGCCGGATCCCGGTCTCAATCAGCGTGTTTACAGTGACGATGAACTTGAAGCGGACATTGCAGATTTTGCAAATCTGACTCAACAAGTGATTGAGGACGAAATTGAAAGATGTTCCTTTATAGACGATCAGGCTGCTGAATCAGGTTCGTCTCGTAGTCTTCTAGACCCAAGACCCGTATCCCCCATTCATGTTTCTACTAACTCTTCAACAGAAGAGCAACCCATCAACCATCCCGGACCCTCAAAACGGACGAAAAAGTGCGCAAAACGAACGCTGGAGCTGATATCAGACAAAGAATCTATCAGTGTAGATAGAATAAAGAAATGGAGAGTAGTACAAATTGACACTGATAGTGATGACAATTAATTTCTGTGAAAGAACTCTGCTTTAGTTTTCATGACTTGTTTTGTTTTCCCCGTTTGATGGAAATAAAAAATCTTTCCAACTCGAGTTATAGAAAAATTGTACTGTATAAGTCTTTTAAAAGGTCCCGCATAGGCAGCTGATCAATTTATATCTAAGTCATTTTTATCCTCAGTACCTTCAATCCATAGTATAAGTCTTTTAAAAGCTCCCATATAAGCAGTTGATCAATTAATAACTAAGTCATTTTTGTCCCCAGTACCTTCAATCCATAGTATAAGTCTTTTAAAAGCTCCCCCATAAGCAGCTGATCAATTTATATCTGAGTCATTTTTGTCCTCAGTACCTTCAATCCATAGTATAAGTCTTTTAAAAGCTCCCATACTAGTAGCTGATCAATTAATAACTAAGTCTTTTTCAACCTCAGTGCCTTCAATCCATAGTATAAGTCTTAAAAGCTCCCCCATAAGCAGTTGATCAATTTATATCTAAGTCATTTTTGTCCTCAGTACCTTCAATCCATAGTATAAGTCTTTTAAAAGCTCCCCCATAAGCAGTTGATCAATTTATATCTGAGTCAATTTTGTCCTCAGTACCTTCAATCCATAGTATAAGTCTTTTAAAAGCTCCCATATAAGCAGTTGATCAATTATTAACTAACTCATTTTTATCCTCAGTGCCTTCAATCCATAGTATAAGCGTTTAAAAAGCTTCCGCGCTATCAGATGGAAATGAAAAAAGTAGCTGATGTTTATTGCCAAACAAAAATTCCTCTTTGTCTCGAAAAAATTAGGAACATGTTCATAGTTACCTCCGTAGGTCATCTGTGTCGATTGTAGCAATCTGTCATAATCTACCCTACATCTGATCTAAGTGTCTAAGTGAACTCAGTGAGTGTTTGTGAATGGTGGTGCGTGTTAAAAGTTTGTGAACTGGTGCCGTCTAATTTTCGCAATGGGGTTTCTCTAAACCAGCAAGGTCCGCTTCTCAATCATTGGGGTTGCCAAAGTTAAGAAGGCAAGGAGTTTACTGGCGTCAAGCGAGTACAGTTCCTGCTACTCTTCAGACTGTTTATCTCAAGACTTTGTACTCCAGACAAGATATTAAAATTAATTCCTAATATATAGAATTTATCAACAAACAAAAATATAAAGGTGAGCAACATCAGAAATTGGTGATGAAAATCCCATGAGACAAAGAGGAGGATTTTGAAAATATAAACCCCAAAAAACTGGTCAAAAAGATGAAAAAATTAAAAGGACTAACTGAATTATTCCTTTCCTGCAGTCGGTTTCCAACTTCCTCTCCTCGTTGCTCTCCAACTTGCTCTCCACTTTGCACTCCCTTTTGCTCTCCACACTACTTTGTTCAGCCACAAAAATGTCACCAATACCCTTGCTATGTAAAAGTTAAAACTCGGTTAGGTAACCAGCAGGTAACTTAGGATCCAATATACAAGTTATTTTTCACCAATACTCTTGATATATACAAGTTAAAACTCGCTTAGGTATCCACTAGGTAGCTTAGGATCCAATACACAAGTTATTTTTCACCAATACTCTTGATATGTACAAGTTAAAACTCGCTTAGGTATCCACTAGGTAGCTTAGGATCCAACACACAAGTTATTTTTCACCAATACCCTTGCTATGTAAAAGTTAAAACTCGGTTAGGTATCCACTAGGTAGCTTAGGATCCAATACACAAGTTATTTTTCACCAATACCCTTGCTATTTAAAAGTTAAAACTCGGTTAGGTAACCAGCAGGTAACTTAGGATCCGATATACGAGATGTACGATCAAAGCAACGCAAGGGTGACACAAAAATTTAAAGATGAGATGGGAGGCATGATGATTTCTGAGTTTGTGGGGTTGAAGCCAAAGCTGTATTCAATCAAACTGGCAGATGGTTAGTCAACTTTTTTTTTCAAAACCTGAAAAAAGCCAAGAAAACAACAAAAAGCAGAATGAGTAAAGAAAAACCGGTTAAAAAGTAAGAAAAAGACCTAGGATTAGATTTCCAAGACAAAACGAAAGAAAAAAAGTGAAAAACAAAAACTAGAATGCACGAACTTCTATTTTAGGTCTTGCAAAGCAGTCGGCGAAAGGTGTGACTCAAGACGCCAGGCGCATGATGACACATGAATTATACAAACAGGTTCTCACAGGAGGAGAAACTGTTCGACTTATCAACACCAGAATTGCGTCGAGCAAACACCAACTAATGACAGATGTGTGCAACAAGAAGTCACTCTCGGGATACGATGACAAGCGGTATATTTTAAACGACAAGATCACAACTCTACCATTTGGCCACCACGCTCTGCGCGAGGAAATGTTCATGCGTAACGTAGTACAGGATCCAGATTGGGGTTCGAGTGACGAGGAAGAAACTGTTGTACACGTTGCCGAGTCATTAACGCCAGAAATTCAACTACCAAATCAATACACAGGCCCCCTAATGTCAGCAGAAGTCTGGTCTCCGCCGGATCCCGGTCTCAATCAGCGTGTTTACAGTGACGATGAACTTGAAGCGGACATTGCAGATTTTGCAAATCTGACTCAACAAGTGATTGAGGACGAAATTGAAAGATGTTCCTTTATAGACGATCAGGCTGCTGAATCAGGTTCGTCTCGTAGTCTTCTAGACCCAAGACCCGTATCCCCCATTCATGTTTCTACTAACTCTTCAACAGAAGAGCAACCCATCAACCATCCCGGACCCTCAAAACGGACGAAAAAGTGCGCAAAACGAACGCTGGAGCTGATATCAGACAAAGAATCTATCAGTGTAGATAGAATAAAGAAATGGAGAGTAGTACAAATTGACACTGATAGTGATGACAATTAATTTCTGTGAAAGAACTCTGCTTTAGTTTTCATGACTTGTTTTGTTTTCCCCGTTTGATGGAAATAAAAAATCTTTCCAACTCGAGTTATAGAAAAATTGTACTGTATAAGTCTTTTAAAAGGTCCCGCATAGGCAGCTGATCAATTTATATCTAAGTCATTTTTATCCTCAGTACCTTCAATCCATAGTATACGTCTTTTAAAAGCTCCCATATAAGCAGTTGATCAATTAATAACTAAGTCATTTTTGTCCCCAGTACCTTCAATCCATAGTATAAGTCTTTTAAAAGCTCCCCCATAAGCAGCTGATCAATTTATATCTGAGTCATTTTTGTCCTCAGTACCTTCAATCCATAGTATAAGTCTTTTAAAAGCTCCCATACTAGTAGCTGATCAATTAATAACTAAGTCTTTTTCAACCTCAGTGCCTTCAATCCATAGTATAAGTCTTAAAAGCTCCCCCATAAGCAGTTGATCAATTTATATCTAAGTCATTTTTGTCCTCAGTACCTTCAATCCATAGTATAAGTCTTTTAAAAGCTCCCCCATAAGCAGTTGATCAATTTATATCTGAGTCAATTTTGTCCTCAGTACCTTCAATCCATAGTATAAGTCTTTTAAAAGCTCCCATATAAGCAGTTGATCAATTATTAACTAACTCATTTTTATCTTCAGTGCCTTCAATCCATAGTATAAGCGTTTAAAAAGCTTCCGCGCTATCAGATGGAAATGAAAAAAGTAGCTGATGTTTATTGCCAAACAAAAATTCCTCTTTGTCTCGAAAAAATTAGGAACATGTTCATAGTTACCTCCGTAGATCATCTGTGTCGATTGTAGCAATCTGTCATAATCTACCCTACATCTGATCTAAGTGTCTAAGTGAACTCAGTGAGTGTTTGTGAATGGTGGTGCGTGTTAAAAGTTTGTGAACTGGTGCCGTCTAATTTTCGCAATGGGGTTTCTCTAAACCAGCAAGGTCCGCTTCTCAATCATTGGGGTTGCCAAAGTTAAGAAGGCAAGGAGTTTACTGGCGTCAAGCGAGTACAGTTCCTGCTACTCTTCAGACTGTTTATCGCAAGACTTTGTACTCCAGACAAGATATTAAAATTAATTCCTAATATATAGAATTTATCAACAAACAAAAATATAAAGGTGAGCAACATCAGAAATTGGTGATGAAAATCCCATGAGACAAAGAGGAGGATTTTGAAAATATAAACCCCAAAAAACTGGTCAAAAAGATGAAAAAATTAAAAGGACTAACTGAATTATTCCTTTCCTGCAGTCGGTTTCCAACTTCCTCTCCTCGTTGCTCTCCAACTTGCTCTCCACTTTGCACTCCATTTTGCTCTCCACACTACTTTGTTCAGCCACAAAAATGTCACCAATACCCTTGCTATGTAAAAGTTAAAACTCGGTTAGGTAACCAGCAGGTAACTTAGGATCCAATATACAAGTTATTTTTCACCAATACTCTTGATATATACAAGTTAAAACTCGCTTAGGTATCCACTAGGTAGCTTAGGATCCAATACACAAGTTATTTTTCACCAATACTCTTGATATGTACAAGTTAAAACTCGCTTAGGTATCCACTAGGTAGCTTAGGATCCAACACACAAGTTATTTTTCACCAATACCCTTGCTATGTAAAAGTTAAAACTCGGTTAGGTATCCACTAGGTAGCTTAGGATCCAATACACAAGTTATTTTTCACCAATACCCTTGCTATTTAAAAGTTAAAACTCGGTTAGGTAACCAGCAGGTAACTTAGGATCCGATATACAAGTTATTTTTCACCAATACTCTTGATATGTACAAGGTAAAACTCGCTTAGGTATCCACTAGGTAGCTTAGGATCCAATACACAAGTTATTTTTCACCAATACTCTTGATATATACAAGTTAAAACTCGCTTAGGTATCCACTAGTTAGCTTAGGATCCAATACACAAGTTATTTTTCACCAATACTCTTGATATATACAAGTTAAAACTCGCTTAGGTATCCACTAGGTAGCTTAGGATCCAATACACAAGTTATTTTTCACCAATACTCTTGATATATACAAGTTAAAACTCGCTTAGGTATCCACTAGGTAGCTTAGGAGCCAATACACAAGTTTTTTTTCACCAATACTCTTGATATGTACAAGTTAAAACTCGCTTAGGTATCCACTAGGTAGCTTAGGATCCAACACACAAGTTATTTTTCACCAATACCCTTGCTATGTAAAAGTTAAAACTCGGTTAGGTATCCACTAGGCAGCTTAGGATCCAATATACAAGTTATTTTTCACCAATACTCTTGATATGTACAAGTTAAAACTCGCTTAGGTAACCAGCAGGTACTGTTTCGATGTCAAAAATTTTTGTGGGATAAAACAGGGAACGAAATTTTTTATTTTCATTACCTTTCAGCGGAAACATCAGGCAACAACTTTAACAGTTAGCGCTTCATGAGTTTATACTTCTTTTTGAAATAATTTTTCAATAAGTTGTTTGTGAAAGTTTTGAAAACTCTCGGCCGTTGAGTTCGCTTTTTCGATGTATTTTTCCTTTTCACAGCTCGCGGTAAAGAGAGATCCGCCATCAAAATACGTTGTTTTCTTTCAAACTGTTTGGAGGGCAAGTTGGACATGTTCATGTTTCTCTGGTTCAATGTTGCATACTCAGCTGACCTACTCGTATTCTCTTTTTGGTTGTCTGGGTAGATGCATAAAGTTCGATAATCCACAAAATTACCCTTGCAAAATTCGCATGTACAGTCGTTGAGGTCAATTACTCCACTGTTGAGACAGTGAGAGGGTCGAACAGCTATGATGGGTTCTGTGGCAGGGTAGTCAGTTGCCGGTACAACCTGAAGATCATTAAAACCGAAATGCTTGTTTTTTTTTCAATTGAAGAAAAATCCCAAAAAGAATGTACTATAATTTTAGGGACCCTAAATTTCTTCATTCTGTGTGTTTCGGTGTCTTAAAGCCATCTTAACCCGTTTTTGAGCTATCAATAAATAAAATTTAAAAACCCTTGTTTGTTCTTAATTTATTTATTTTACAAGCTGTTGTCAATTTAGATCTCTACACGATTAAAGCGGAAAAGTTTGTAGTCCTACTAAATAAAACAGGAAAATGAATTACCTTCCACTCCCTTTTCATCCTCAATTTAATCGGAATAGGTGGTGCTAAATCGTTCTGAGTAGAAGTTTGTTGATGATATGAAGAAGCATTAGCTGCCATAGTGAGCTCCTGTATGGGACCAAATTTTTCAGCTTAAAACACGAACAGAGAAGGTCAATTTGTTGTGGAATGAATTAGCAGAGAAGTGACCGTATTAATTTCCGAAGTCTTGCAATTACAAGTAATTAAAACGAAACGATTAAAATTATTGTCTGCGTTCCTTAATGTCTAGGGGTTTTTAAGTTTCGGTAAAATCAGACAGTTCAAATTACTCATTAGTAAAGCTAGACAAAATGTTCGGAGAAAATACGATGTTGAACGAAACATTTTAAATTGTTCCAGTTCGTAAATGGGGACAAATAAATTGTCTGTCATAATTTGCAGTGGTGCAAATATTTGCTTGAAAGAATAACATTGAGTAACTGACCCACGCTTAACTGTCTGTAGCCTGAACCAATGTGAACTCATTCTCTCTTCGAGGTAGACACCGCAAAGCGAAGCGAGCAAGAATTTAAAGTATGTGCACCAAAAAAGTCGAAGGTCACAAAGCCGAAAAATAAAAATTGTGTTAACATTTGAAATTTAATAATCCGTGTTTGCTTTAAAATCATTTCTAAAAATTTTCGAAATTTTGAACTTTCGGCCGAAAATGAGGGGGTCGTTTTTCTACAGTGCGTGACCCCCCCCCCCCCCCCCGTGGTGTGCTACTAGTCATTTACTTATACTACTAGTGTAAATTTTTCTAGTTCTGAGAGAGGAAAATTAGTTGAGTATCAAAATGTGTCAATTTTTCAATTGAGCTCAGTTAAAACTGCTGATGTCAAAGAGCAATTATCGAACTCTTTCGATAAAGATTGGAACAGTAAAAGCAATAAACTCGCAACGACAAAACAATATGACTGTGCTGAAAGTCTTATTTCTTTTTTAATTGCCGTCGAACAAAGTTGGAAGCAATTATTGTAAAAGTGTGAAAATTTTTATGGAAATTTTTTGCTTGATTGTTTTCGTGTAGAACATTTTTTCGATTTCACGCCTCTTGTGACTTTTTCACGCTTGACTTTTTGAATTCTTCGAGAGATTTCGGTTGCTTCCATTCGGAAATTAACTATGTTGCTAAAATAGAACCGATTGTGAGCGATGAGCTTACATAGCATTCCGTACATAGCGTAGTGGGTAAGAGAAGTTTAAGAGAGAGGTTGCGGGTTCAAACCTCTCCCTAGTCAGAAATTTTTGCAGCATAAAAGTGTCTCTAGCGTCGCCAGTGGTTCGAGAGCAATTCGTCCGACGTTAGTTGGTTTATATTTTTACTTCATATTCGCTTACGTAAGCTTTAAAATGTCGAAGACGATAATAAAGTGCAATTATCCAAGTTTAAAAACGTTGAAAAATACAATAATATTTTACATGAAAAAAGTTTTGTTCGGCTTTAGGATCTGTTCGGCGATTGAGGCGTTTTCACAACATGCCAAGAAGGAAGAGGAAGCGAGGGGTAAACGGACCTCTGCTCTGGCGCAGGCCTGGGCACTACATCTGGCAACCCTGGATAAGTTGGAATCCGAGATCAGGTTCGAAAATCTTCATTCCTCTCAAATATCAAACAAGAAATGGATAATGTATTATATTGCGGTAATTTTAGTGTGTATCAAAATAAGGAATGGTATCAATACACAGTGAATTACAGATTACCGGGTTTTCTTAATGGTTTTCTTTTCGATGAAGGGATAACAATGGCGTGAACTTTTTTATGCAAAGCTTATAAAACTTTTTTGAGGGAACAATGAAATTAGGACAGCGGAGAGCGACACTTTAGTAAACGCTAGATCTGAAAAAAGTTAACATTCTGAATTTTTAAAATTAAATGAATAGAAATGATGTCTGCCCCCTCCCACCGGGCAGCTTAGTGAACATTAACTGTATAGGCCCTACCCAATTACCGTAATTTATTTTTTTTTGGGGGGGGGGAGAATTTTTAAAGGGGCTGGACAAGATCCGAACCTATTTATTTAATATAATAATGATCCCAAATGTTATTCAAATTTATTCATGTTATAGTGAGATGGAAGTGATGGTTGAGAGGATGCGGACAGATGCAGATTATTATGCCAAACATGGAATCACGACAGATGGAGGGGTGACACCTGAACAGATCAAGGCCACTTGGGACAGGAGGGTGGAGCAGTTGACCCATAGTGTGCAAGATACTGGCATACTTATCTCAAAGGTCAAAGGTCAGTGACCGATATTGAGATAATTTTTTAAAACATCATGTTTTATTCTGTTTTTGGGCTCGTAAGCTGCTCCGGGCAGGGACAGCTTTCAAGACATTTTTGTTAATACGAGGATGCTTTTCACTACGTTTCACGACTAGAGCTAAAGAATGAGGAATGTCAGGTTGTTTAATAAACAATTTTTTTAAACAAGTAAATTGAAAATATAACCCAGGGGTCAAATATTACAATGAGTTTAAAATGTTATATACAAAATTAGTACAATGCTAAAAATCAAAATTAGAGGTTCCGTTTTTTAAAGCTAAAAATAACTTTTGAAGCCACCAACGTTCCTTTCCAACACTACAAGTTTGAATTGTTGGAGTAGATGCTGTCTTATCACGCGTTTAAACTGTGATTGTGATTTGATAATCCGGACCTCACGCGGAAGTTTATTCCATTTTTGGATGCTTCTTTTTTGTAATGATCGACTGCTCGACCTTAGCTGAATTAGGTGTTCAGTTCTGTTGTTTTTCTTACTAAGACATTACCACTTAGAAAAAAACTCTCAGTGCCGTCTCATTTCAGTAATGAAATATCATTCCCAAGCTTTGAAACACTCATCTGACTAAACGTTCTGCTGGCAAAATTTCAGATTTTACTAAGAGATCTCTAGATCTCTTGAACTTTTCTCATATAGCAAACTTTCATTCCCCAATTGATTTGTCCATTAATTCGCTGCATTGCAGAAAAATTCAAGTTTTGAAAAAAGTAGAGCACTGAAAGTTAAATAAGAAAGGACTAGGGATTTGAATAGCATCAATCGTGCTTTCCGAGGTAACTGATAACGTATAATCTATATGGATCTAATCGCTGTGGCCATATTTGATAGAACTTTGTTGAGTTGTACATAAAAGTTTAATTTAGAATCAGTCATTATACCCAAGTATCTGCAGTGACTTTGTGGCTTAATTTCATGTCCCCGAAAAACTATTGGATCGAAATTTTCAATTTCTTTTGAGACGCAAAGAAGTTCAGTTTTATCGGTATTCATGGTTAATTTGTTTTGCTTTAGATAATTATCTGTTCTCTCCGATTTTTCAGAAACCAATTTTTCCAGTTCGACGACGTCGTTTCTGCTGAAATGGAAACTTTTGTCATCAGCAAATTGAATTATGTCAAGGTTTCCTCGTACTTTTTCTCGAAAATCATTAATGAAGAGAAGAAAAACTAGTGGCCCTAAAACCGTTCCCTGTGGAACACCATGATTTGTTTCCAACCATTCTTAGTAAACATCATTTATCTTAACACACTGCTGTCTGGTTTTGAGAAATGAAGCAAATAAATCAACCGCACTTTCTGAAAAACTGTGCACTTCAATCGTTTTGAGAAAAATTTCGTGCGATAATTAATTAAACGCTTTAGCTAGATCAATAAAAACAATATCTGAAAGTTTCTAGTTATCATAGTTTTCTTGTAATGCTTCGATCAAGTGTAAAACAGCATTTGTAGAAGACCCATGTTTTTGAAACCCAAACTGTGTACCGTTCAAAAATCTTTCCTTTTGTATAATTTCGTTAACCTGATTGAGAAGTATACGCTTTAAGTTTTGCAAACATTGGAGTAATTGAGATAGGCCTATAGTTCTCATAAATTTTTACATCCCCTTTTTGAACAGTGGACTAGTGAAAGCAAGTTTCATATTTTTTGGGGAAAATATTTTGACTAATGCATGTGTTAAAAACAAACTACAAATGGGTTCCGATTGCAAACTTTGCTGCCTGATTGCCCAAGCCTTAAAAATGCCTGGACCCGGAGATTTATTATTGTCGCGTGAATCATTGGCATCTTAGAGTTCCTTTAGTGTGAGTGTTCTGAAGCAAAACTTTTCCCCAACTTCCTTGCGAGATTTATATGGAGCGCTCATTTTTGTCCTTTGTATAAGCCTAATTTTTGAGAACTTCCATTGATACATTTTGCATTAATGAGTTCATTTTCTACTCCTCTTTCACCATCGACTGGTTTGTCTTTAACGGGACACTCTCTTTCTTTGCCAATTTTTTCTTTGATGAAACTCCATTGTTCTTTACTTGTTGGTATGTCTTTGAAAATGTGTTTGCAAAACTCTTTTTTGGGGCTGTTTTCAAATGCCTTATAACCAAATTTCTCTGATGTTTGAAACTGGTATGCGCTTGCTCTGATGTGTTCTTTTTCCAAATATTAAAAAGTGTTTGTTTTCCCATGATTTCTTCTCTCAGTTCTTTTGTTGGCCAAGGTTTTTCAGCAGTTTTTGTTTCTGGATGATAAGTTTTTATAAGTAGGGCTTGCAACTCTAGAGTAGTACTGAAAACGTTTATGCAAACTTTACATGCTATTTCCATCTTCACATTGATAGAAGTTACTTCAGTCCTGACTTGAAAGATCAAGACTAAATTTATTTGTATCGAACTTGCTTTTGTTAATACTGATAAAACTTTGCTTCCTATTTTTAGCTTCAATAAGAAAATTGGTAAAGTACGAAACAATCAAGTGATCCATTTAAACTGATGGGGAAAAATCTGAACCTCTTGAATTTGGTTTTTGATGGAGAAACCACGATCGATTAGTGTTCCGCTTTGGCTAGTGGCTTGTGTTGGCTTCTGTGTTTGATAAAGTAAGTCCAGATTTACTTGCAAATTCATCCAATAAAATGTATTCTCTTGTTGAAATAATTGAGATTATAATGATCAAGAACCAAAGCTTGTCATTGATTGAGTGCGCCGAGGAAGTTTCTTATGTTAGTTTGTCAATGAAATTGTTTCCCAAGTTTTTTGGACAATACGAAGCATTAAATAGGATTTTTTTAACCGATAGCCCAGATATTAGTACCCATAAGGACTCAAAAAAGCTTTCATTCAGTACATTTAGATCATTTCCATTTAACTCCCCAGCAATATTCGGCAGTTGTTTATTGAGCTTCTCAATTTCAATATTTTTCGATTCACGCGTATAATGGCCATTTTTAACTTTCAATTCTATCTGCTGCTTTTGTTTTTCAATTACATGCTTTTGTTCTGAAATCGTTTGAGCTTGTTTGTCGATTAATTGCTTCTGTTCTTGTACGATTTCGTTTTTTGCTCTAGCTGTTTTCACATGTCCTCGATAGTGTTTGTAAGTCTTGAAAGTTCATTACTCAATTCAGTTTTAGTGTGCTGAGGCATTTTCAATCAATACTTTGATTGGTTTTCGATTTACGCAGCAAATTGCATTCACCAACTCTTCTGCTCTTTGACTTTTGATTTTTTATTCCAAATTTGGTTATGCCTGAAGTGTTACTTTAGAGTGAAAACTTCGAAGGTATCTTTCTTTTTCGGTTGCGGGAAATAAGCGTAAAAACATAGCAAAGTGTTACATTGATTTAAAATTCTTTTTTAATCGCGGTTTTATTGATTTTAATTGATCGCAGTTACATTGATGTATTGTACCTATCTGTCCTGCAATATTTCTTAACGGCTCGCTGGCGATAAGAATCCGGTCTCGGGGAAACAATATTAGTGCTAAGTTAGCCTTATTGTACTCGCTCAGATTTGGTGCTGAGCACTTAATAAATGATTATCACATTTTTCAATTTTTTTAACCAATCTGAAAACGAATTTATATATATATATATATATATATATATATATATGTATATATATATATATATATATATATATATATATATATATATGTGTATATATATATATATATATATATATATATATATATATATATATATATGTATATATATATATATATATATATATATATATATATTTTGAGTTTAATGTCGCCGTCATTTTTTGTTCAGCTCCACTAAGCTTGGAGGCGGGAACTCGCTATGAAAATAGCCCAAATTTTCTAGAACTATTGTCTTAACTTTTTAGTGGACCTTCTGGAGTTCGAGACGCAGATGCACGAGTTGGTGAGACTGGGCGGGGCAGTGGGGGAGGGGCAGAAGAGGCTGTTGAAGGATGGGCCAGAGAGACTGGCCTTGTTCATAGAGAGAATCAGACAGTTGAACAGTCAGCTTAGCCAGCTGAAACAGATTGAGATAGAGCAGAGCCGACAAGTTAGAGAGTTATACGTGGAAGAGTTAGCCCGCCCCCAGTCCACACCACCCGAGGTAAGTCAGAATTGTAGTTCTCTAGAAGTTTCATAATGTGAAAGTTTCTAAGATGCGTCCGGTTTGAATGAATGTCGCACATTTGTAAAGACACGTGACATACCAGAATGGACAACAAAAGAACAAATGAATTTCACGAATATTTTCTATTTTCAAAGTTTTAATTTGTTCGCTCAGCACACGCTTGTTTATTAATGTTTACCCACCTCGAACCAACAGTATCGAAATGAGACGCATTTTTACATAATACAGAAAAATGATTCGTGTTTCAGAATTAAGTTTTCCTCATTCTTAACTTTTGAAGTATTGAACCCACAGCAAAGCTTCTTGGTGTTATAAAATTCTTATGGATGAGAGATACTGCGAAAATACTATGGGTATTATTGAAGAGCTTCTTGAACCAATGGGTCACGTCATTTTTTTAAAAATACTATCGGCTTTTTGAGAAATCTTCAACGAAATTGAAGAACTACTTTATACATCATTGAACGCAAATTTCTCTATGGCCATGAACACATTTTTGATATAACATCAACTGGTGTGCACCCAATAATGCAGAACTGAGACAAACTTCAAAATGAAAATGACGATTATTTTTTTTTTCAGTACTAACTTTCCTCATTTACCACATTTTTCTTCATTGTTGACCCCATCGGAAAACTTGGCTGGTTTTATGCACTCCTCGGGAATATAAGATGCTACGGAAACTTTACAGCTGACATTGAAAAACTACTGGACCCAGAGGGTCACACAATAATTTTGAAATACGGCTTTTTGTGAAGGAAAATTTGCATAACTGTACTTATATATATCACTGGTGGTATATTTCTCTTTACCATAGCCAACCTTAGCCAAACGCGCGATCAGTTGTATCAGTTTAACTCGCATACATTTACTAGTAAAGAAATGACAGACATTGTTTTGCGTTTCAGAACAACAGTTTTCTCATGATATGAACGAGGCGAAGTCTTGATCATGAACTTTTTCGGTCCACCTTGGTCTTCTCATAACTTGAACGAGCCAAAGTCTGGATCTTATCGCGTTTTGGTCTGGACGGGTCTTTTCATTAGGGGTTTTGAACAAACAGATAAACGCACCGAAACTTTGGACGAGTCAAAGGCTGGATCAGAGGTGATTTCGGTCTGCCTTGGTGTTTGGGGGAGAGTTTCACTGATGTATTTGTATTTTTAGGTGCCGCTGCACTTGAACATCCATTCGCCCTCCGAGAGTGAGAGACTGTCGATTCTGGGAATGGGAGGTCCAGACAGCAGGAGCTCTTCCCTCAAAAGGGGATACTCACGCAAACAACAGAACCCGCAACAGATAAAAGTACCAAATCTTTTCACAGCTCAAAACAAAAAAAATTCCCCGATCTCTATAAGCGTTGAGAAATGAAGTTTCTTCTTCTCTTTAAAGTTTAGATCAATAGCCTCTAGTTTAAACATGCTATAACAGAATTAGATCTCAAATAACCCTGAAAATAACCGATAACAGATCAATAGAAGCGTTTAAATCCTTTATTTATTTAATAACACTAACAGCCATAATTAGAATATTATTTTTGTTGGGGAGGAAATATATACTCAAATGGGTTTTTTGTTTGGTCGGATATTTTCCGTTTGTGCCCCCCCCCCCCAGCTTAGTGGAGGTACATTATTTGCACCCCCAGACGCACGTGCTATATCGTTACATGATGGTTTACTATGTAATAGCACGTGCTCTGTAGTTGGGGGTTGCATAACATACTGGGGGGGGGGCACAATTGGAAAAGATCCATTTAGTCAATCTTCGCCGATCGATATATTCATCAGAGAAAGTTGTGAGTGGTATCATTAAAAAGCCCGTCTATTGTAGAATATAGAACTAAACAGACTGTTTTGAATTTGGTTTTGTACGTAGATTTATCGAGCTTTCAAATTTTGGGAACATTTGACGGATTTCAGTTGTTTTTTTGTACACATTTTCCGTATTTTTGTTCAATTTTTGTCAATTTTGCTATAAAATTATCAAAATTGTTAGCAAAACTAATGGTTTTATTTTTAAAGACAGTTCGAAGTTGCTGAACATTTTAATCCAAAATTTTTCCTAACGTTTTGACTGAATTTTCTAAAATTTAGTCTTTTTTCCCATCCAATATGCACTTCTGTAGCACAATTTTTAATTTAGCCGGAAGTACAAACCCAAGTCAATAATTATAAAAGCTTCGCCTATTTTCTTTAGATATATTGATTTGTTTCGTAAAAATGTATTTGAATACAATTCAGATTAATACCCTGTTGCAAGCATGACAGCTCTATCAGGGCTAGTTTTGTATGATCGCAAGATCAAATTGTAGATGTCAGTGTTCTTTATTTCTTTATTTTTGTTTTTTTTTGGTTGTTTTTCTTTCAAGCTAATTCTATTACACCGGAATGATTTTACATTTTTGCTCAATTACCAAAAAATCTTTTTACGTGCAAATGGGGATCAATAAACATATTAAATTCACTAAAAATTTCAAAGTTTTTATTGCTTTAACACTTTTTGTTGTTTAATTGTTCTTTTTTTTGAGATTTTTATTTGTTGTTATTTTGTTTTTTCGAGACTTGTGGACTCGTTAATAAGGTGTCCAATTGGAGCCCTATAGAGCTAAAAGTAAATTTATCTAGTTTTCCTTGTTGAAGGCTGATTGTTTTTTTTTTGATTTTAATATAATTTTGTCAAAACAAAAAGGAATGAAATTTTTGAGCTTTTGCCCTACTTTTATCTCATTTCAGTCATTTTGTAGCTGTGTAACAGTTGTCTCATTTTCCCAGTGAATTGAATTATTGACTACACTGCGTTTATTGATTTCAGGAAAGGTTTTTGGCTTTGAGAGACAGACTAAGCGTTTTCTTTCTGTTTTCTCTCTTCACATTTTTATTAATGATTTGTTAATAAACGTATTTTAATAATGATTCAACAAATATCAAAACAACGCCGTTGAAAGAAGGCACAATTGGGCAAATCCAGGGTTTTTAGGGATTAGATTATGGTTTTAACAGCTTCGACACCATTTTCTTGCAAAATTTATGTGTTTTTTTGTTTTTTGCCTATTCTTGTCATTTTCTTTTTGTAGTCGTATGATATATTCTGGATAACGACAGGTTCAAATCAACCTATCTAAGGGTTTAAGTCTCTAGCTAATGGTTTTCACGACTAACTACTTTTTCTTTTTAGACTTTTTCTTTCGTTTATTAATTTGTTAACTTGTAGCTTAGGTTCATCAATGGCAGCTTGTTTTGTTTGTGCACTGATTTTTTTTATTTCTAATAGAGGTCTTATGCTGAAAATAATTGGTTTCTAGCTTTGATTCCACGAGATCTCAGAAAATTTTGATTTAGATTTTTTTGCCATATTTGAGTTTAATTTTTGGTATTTTGTCCCCTTAGCAAACTAAGTACAAGTCTCATTGGTACTGAATGCAGGACCAGGTATGTATGTTTAATTTAATTTGAGACAATAGCCTATGATTTAAATCGATGGCCACTGATTTTAAGCAAATTTTTATTGATCTGATCATTGTTTTCGGTTTTTGTTATTCTGAAATTCATAATCCGGATTATGAAAAGTCTCAATGGATCCTTCTTGAGTAAAATTGAAGCCTAATTGATGTTTTTAGTTGATGGTTAATGGTTTTCATGACTTATGTTGTTTCAAATATATAAATAAACGTTTTTTTCTGTTCCTTTTTTTCTTTTTTGTCTACTAGTTTTTGAAAGTCCTCTGTCGGAAGACAATCAAATTAAAAAATGTGGATGAGTGGGGGTGGTTACATTATGTGTCAACGCACTTTACCGAGCCTCATTGCTAAATTTAATAAATAATACCTTACTTGTGTATTTGTGAACATGTAAGAATTTAGGATAGTGGTCAGTTTTTAATTTTACAATATTCCTTTAAAAAACTGCTTGGTTAAAGATTGCTGAAAACCCTACAAAACTTACTGGATTAACAAAATGACCTCTTTGGCATTGCAATCTCCCATTCTCAGTTAGATCAGAAGCCTCGGCCTAAAATCATACCAAATTGTTCTAACCGTGAAATTGAAAGAAAGAACATCGGTTTTGGTTTTTAAGAAAAAGTAAAATTATGATGAGACAAGATATACTAGCACTTTTGTTAGGAAGGACTGGGTTAATTCGATTTGAGAAATTCTAGAAGTTTGATCATTGAATGCTTGAAATTAAATTTTATTGAGCTTATGAACACTTTCATCTTGATATAGATTTAAATTTTACCCTCGTCGAAAACAGAAGATAATCCTGTATGATTGTCTCGAGACTAAGAAGTCGTTTCGAGATTAAATATACGTCCTTTCTAGATTCTTTTAAGTGTGGAAAAATAATTTTACTGACAAGATTCATGCAAGACCAAGTTTTTTCTGTGTGGAATCTTTGAAGACCAGCTCTGTCTGGCAAGATCTTGTAAGATTAAGTAACGGTTAATATTGGCTTTGAGTGCGCGCTAATAAAAACTTTTTATATACAAAACTAGTGCACAAACTTTTTACTCAAAATAAGTTGAACTTTGTTCGTTTTTTTTCAATCATTTTTACCATATCATTTTCAAAGTTGTGGTTTTGAGTTGGTTAATATCCTTACTTTGAGTAAAACGTTTGTGCACTATGTTTGTATATAAAAAGTTTTTTATTTACGCGAGCTCAAAGCCTATATTAACTATTTCTAGATTAACTTTTGGTTCCGGTATGAATAAGTAATCTTTGTTTTTTTGCTATTTTTATTTTGTTTGTTGTGCAGGTGAGTACTTCGACAGCGAGCAACAGATATCTGCAACAACAAGTTGAGGGATTCCCAAGTAGTCAGAACTTGCAAGGAGGAACAGCTGGGGGAAGTTCTCTATCCCTCAACAACAAGTAAATACTAACTCAGTTCCGAGCTCATATAGTGTCTAACTGCTCTCAATCAAACTTTGCAGCATTTTTTATGCCTTGTCTGTCTTTTCTTCGTCCGTTTTTTTTTCTCGTCTGACCTTTCGCATTTTCGAATGAAGTCATCGCTCTTGACTTCCAGAGTTTACGTTTATGAGTTGCATTATATAATAACTTGAAATGTCTTTATTTTCCTCGTGAAGTTTAGATATTTTTCAAAAGCATGTTTGACTCATGGAAGTACACGTTAAAGCTCACTGGCAAATTCGATCAGCATAAAATCATCCATTAATATTCAGATGATGCACTTAGAAAGAGAAAGTTTATGAGAACAATTAGAGGACTTTTTTATGAGAACGAAAAAAGGACTTCTTTAAACTTCGTTCAGTAATGCTTATCAAAATTTGGCGATTTACTATATAATTTTTTTGCAAACTATACTTGAGCTTGAACTAAGTTTTCTGAAAACGAAAAGACCCTTGAAATTTTCCTTTCTTTCTGGTGACTTTAGTGTTGATCCGAGAGCTTTCAATCGATTGTTTGTGGTACAAAAGAACACTTAGAAGCTGTTCCTTTGTCTACATACTATACATGTTTTAATTAGTTACACAAAACCATTATAAAAATGTCTATAAAAGAGAAAACAATAATTTTTTTGAATTAAATATTATTAGACGCAACTGACAGACGCCCATAGTCTATATGAAAGTTTTTATTAGCTCCCGTCTCCTTGTTTTTTCCCTTCAAGTTTTTCTGAATTAGATTTTATAATAATTTTATCAAGTTGATAGCCATAATTTGATTTTTTTTTCTTTTTGAGATTTTTTTATTGAAAAACTGCTACTAGTTGATCTAAGAGAATCTTGAGTGCAATTTCTCTGATTACAAATTATCCGCCTTGTTCTAATTTTATAGGAGATTGACAAAATGGTTTTTTCAACAAAACTTTACTTCTTTGATAGCTATTATTTAATTATTTAAAGTGTGTATTGCTATGTTAGATCTCAGTTTTAACAGTATCTGGATGCTGTTGAACTACTTGGAGATAAACTTTTTTCGCTATGATTTTCAGTTTCATTTGAAGCTACTGACTGATTTTAGAACAATCGATTTTACACTGACTAAACTATTTGAATATAACTTGAGATCATTATTATGTAATACTTGAAATCTTGAAAGGGATCATTGCCGTTGACTTTCAATATCCCATTTGGCAAAACCAATAAATCTCGATAAATTGTTGCTCCCTTTAAACGATCATTAATAGATATCTAAAGTCCAACAGGAAAACCCGAAGGGATTTAGTCCCTTTAGAAACGGTTGTAGACTTGATGCAATATCAGTGCAATATTTTTATCAAGCATTTTAACTTCGCCTAATATCTCTATTGGTTTCATTCAGGTTTCCAAAAATGAAGCGGCCAAAATTGACATGATATGAATCAACTTGAGCTTTTAAAAATAAAAATAGAAGTGATAGCCTGCAGAAGATAACACAGTTTTTGTCGTCGCTACTTTCTGCTCTGAAACTCAAAATAAGTTAGGAACAAAATAAGCGTCCTCCACCAACTTTTATCAACAATCTTTGTACAGTACTTCGCAACTTTTCTTTTGCGACTCAGCACGTCGGCGGTTTTATGATTAAGATTTACTCCAACGCAAATGCTTACTAAAAACAGTCGAACGAGACGCATCTAAAACGTTTTCTTAAAGCTTCAGAAAGCTGTACTTTATTTCATTTTTTATTGAACGAAAAGGCGATTTAGGCATATTGATTGAACATTGCATTGCGAGAAAAATAACAGCATTTTGAGTTTTCCTATGAGTCAAAATCCCAGAATAAATAAGTGCAATATTTTCTCGGCTCGTTCAGCTATTTCAGTTGTTTAAGTTGTTAGCCATTTCAGTGTACGACAGTGAGTATTATGGGCATCTGATAGTCGCACGTTTTTTCTATTATGCGCGTGTAATATTTCTTCCACGTTGATTGGTTAAATTGCTCTCTTCCTTGTAAATTAAAATATTGCTGTGCCCTATTAACATTAGAATTTTTCTGTGTTGATTTTTGATACAAGCATATTAAACCAATTGGTTATAATATTAATTTACATAATTAAAAAATATTTAAATGCAAATGGCGGTGTTATTACTTCTTGCGGAACTAGCCGTACCTGACTGATGGAGTTAACGCATTAACCTCTACCTTGTTTACTACAATAAAGATGGATTTCCTAGATCTGTCTCAGTTTGCATTACGTGGCCAATGTTCGAATAATTGAGTACACCTATTCGATTTTGTCAGGTCTTTGCACCACCCATGTTTTGAGATTAGAGCTGTAAGCGTGTGTGGAAATGAGTGACACTAGGCTTATTTGGTTCAAATTTGCTTAAAATTACCCCTTTCCCACGGATACACTATCTAATTACCGAAATTAAAGAAAGGAAAGCCTTATGATTAATTTGAGAAATTTCCCTCTCGATATTAATTGTGGATTAAAAAGACAATTAGCAGGTTTGCTATTACCCATAGCACTTCACAACAACAATGAAGTCTTTGAGTTTGGTCCCAACTAATGACTACTGAAACTGGAACAAACAAGTTTTAGGCTAACTACACGCTAAAAAGGTTTCCTTTCCTCAAAACGCAAAATATGCTTTTTTTGGACATTGATCACGTGATGTGTAGTTTAAGCGGCGAGAATATAAAGAAGTATATTCAACTTCGATTATTTTTTGCTCTCAAACAGAGTTTGTAGTATGGATTTTGGTACTGTTTGTCTTTTTCATTAATCGTTTTTTTTGTCGAAATGATTTAACTTTCCGAATGTTTTTGATCACACTTGACTGCTTGTTGTGAGTATTCAAAATTTTTCTCTCATTTTAACAATTTTAAGCAGCTGAGTTCTTTAAGCGGCAGTTTCTCTTTTCAGGTCCCGCAGCTATGGCTCCCTGTTGAATGCAAACATGTACCCCTCATCGCCAGGAGGAGTAAACAACACCAACACTAGTAATAGCAGCTACAGTCATTGGGAACAACATGTTTACTCCACCAACAGAGACGGAAAGGGAACAACAACAACAACTAATCTTCACACGTCCGGGGGGTCTGGGGGTACGTTGTTGAGGGAGGGTGGGAGGGAGGGGTGGGGATTTTTTCACACTTTGATAATGAAATGTATTCGATCACAATTGAGTGCCTAATTTTTTCACACTTAGTCTCAGATTCTTGGTGTATGTTAGAAATTAATTCTGGAAAGCCTGAGCTATTTTGAGCTCGAATTCCAAGAAATTTATGACCTTTACTGACTTGAGCTTTAAATGAGAATTATTCATTGTCGATTTAATCTGATTATAAGAGGCTGTATACTTCTTGGAAATAATTTATAATGAACGTGTGTTTGAATCAGAATGAAGAAGAGGACATTTCAAATTTGATAAAGAACTACCCATTTATAGTGATTGATGCAATGTGATTTTCGCGCTGGATGAATTTTCCGAAAATTGAGTATGACACGCCTTTTCTATTGAATTACTTGAAAAAACACTGTATCAAAAGAAAAGTGTATCAATTATTGTGTTTATTGCAGTAAAGTTTGGTAGCATTGACTGAATTTAAAGTCTCTCCAAAATAGGCTTCCATAACATAGGTTGAGAAGTTCGACATTTCTTAAAGAAATGAGCTTCGATTTTTTCTCAGTATGTGAAATTTCGTAGGTTTTTCACATCTTGAAGACAGTATTGTAAACAAATCACCTTGATTGTATTTACTGGCTGATCAAAAAATCCACTTTATCAGGAAAACCAGAAAAGGAGAAAACGGAGTTGGAAATGTTGATGACGGACTTGGACGCTTTCTCGCCATCGGTGCCTAACCTTGCGGCACACCACGGCACAACCTCTTCGACCAATAGACAGACAAGGAACAGTGCATCTCAAGTGAAGCGCAAGCGGGCGGAAAGTTCACGTGAACAGCAACAACAAAATAAATCTAAGTCAGTTTTTTTTCTGAAATTTGGTCGTGTTTTTACATTGTGGGCTGTTTTTTTTTCAAGTTCTGTTTACAGCGACAGTTTTGTTTCTTGAGCAAATAAGGGTTATGTTAGTGAAGTCAGGGAAACTATGGGAAACTTAGGGATTGTATAAATTGATATTGAGAGATTTATAAATTTTATGTTACTGATTTTTTGTTAGAAATTTTATAATGCAAATGTGGAGGAACTGCGTCAATTCCAGTTATATGAACTATTGGATTCTCGGTGAGATATGCTTAATTCTTGCGCCCTTTTTGCATTTTTGTTTATTTCAGGGATGAGTACTCTGGCTCAATTCTGGATACTGCTTATGCCACTGATCGAGACAGTAAAGAGGTAAGGCACTTGACATGCAAAAATGTATTTTGCTCATTTGTATTTTTGAAACTTGTCTCCCTTCTCCAATGGCATGTGATAACGATTATTGATTTTTGCTGGCCTTTATACTAATATAATTATATGCATAAATATAAAACGCTAGATTTATGTATATAATTATAGCTGCGAAGCTGTAAGCTGAGCGTAGCTATATTGCGGTGCTCTTGGTTTTTTTTTGTTTCGTCGTCTGACGCTTCATTTTCGTTTTACATTTGTTCTAGAACATTCTGTCTCGTCACTGCTTAAATGGCTTTTTCGCGCTTGATTTCACGCTTTCTGCGTGACCTAAATTGCGGTTATTCAGAAACAGAATCTGTTCGTAAAACAAACTTGATTGTAAGAAAACAGATTGTATGGTCCGACAGCCGAGTGGTTAAGGCGACTGGCTGTTAATCCGGAGATCGCCGGTTCGAGACGCGACAGGGAAATTTTTTTTGCACCCAAAAACAACCTCCTTTGAAATAAACTTGTAAGTTTTATAGGCGGCGGCGATAACTATTATCAACTCACTTCTGTATCTTTTTCCATCTGTATTTTACGGCACGCAAGTCTATTTCGCAGCTATTCCGGCAATCTGCCGGCTATGTTTAGATACATAAATAGAAAAGGTGTTGGGTATAGGTCGAAAGCTCGATTAGGCGAAAGAAATTTTCGTAGAGATTAACCAAAAATTTTCGCCTTTTAAGCAAATTTTTTGTTGACATTAGATAAAGACTAGTTGATAAGTAGGTTTCAAACTCGTCTAAGGAGCGCAAATGACAAATGGGGTGGTAGTAACACGTCAGTGATTTTCAAGCGCCACTCTGTGTTTTAAGTAGCATTCCCCTTGTTTCCACGAAATCTAAGTCGAAAGATTTCTCCTAATGTCTGAAAGAATTGCTTTCGCGTACTCAAATTTTTTTTACCTATAATCCCACACTATGGGTAATCTTGTTATTAGACTATAGAAACTGTTATCAAAGCAAAAACTCTCATTAAATTTTTCCTGATCTCTAATGAAACTATAAAATTTTGTTCACTTGTGTTTTTTTGGAACTTGTGTTGTTCTGTAGGATATCAAATAAAAAATTAAGCTTCTTTTCATCCTGTAGCAACCTTGTGAAACAACTAATTGGACTGTGGTTAATTGAGTTATCCGTAGCCTAGCTTTAATAATTGTGAAGTTCTGACTCTTCATTCTTCACTTATTTTCTCATTTGCGCCTTAAGAAATTGTTTAAAAAATGTACATTCATTTTACTCTTTCTGTGACACGCTAACGGAACTTTCATCTGTCATTAGCAATAAAATTTTTGTCAAAACCGCAATGAAGTTAAAACAACCCAATTTTTTTGTAAAAACCGCATTATATAAGGGCGCTATATTTTGTTTTCACACTTTTTTCGGTATCTTTGAGCTTTCCAAACGGGATAGACATGTCATGCACAGGGGACATTGAGTGTCATTAGAGTCCCGTCAGTATTTTTAGTAGTTTTTCAAGTGCTTGGTGTACTGAATTTTCCGAGAAAGCTTTTATTGGATCTTTTCCGTTTGTGATGTATTTTTATAAGTGTTTTTTTGTTTATCTCAACCTTGACTAGCCTGCTGGCCAAATAAGCTTTTTCAGGTTGTTAGTTCGACGCTTTGGATTGTATTTCAGGACTTGTCCTGCTCTCTTAGGTCTGTTAAACTTCTGTGTGAGTTTTTGGTGTCAATGAAAACTCGATTAGCGGTAGTTATTTTAGTGGGGTTGGAATAGTAAATAGAGCGAAAAAGACAATATTTTAAGGAGTAAAATTTTTCTGAACTGTTTTTAGAGTAGATTGTGCAATGAGTGTTAGGTAGGATTTTCTGTTTTCTAGTGAAAATTTGTTTCAAGTGCGGCAATTTGACGTTTATTTTCAATGTTTTCTCTATTTGAATTTTAAAAAATATGATATGTCCGTTCAAGTTGTGCATATTGTAAATTGTGTCAACCCCTAATTGGGATGTTAAAAGTTTTTTTTAATTTAAAGCCAGTTTTTGTTTCAAAAATTTTTGTTTTGCCCGTATTTGTTGATCTTTTTGTTTGTCTATTCTTTTGGTCTTGAAAATCACAAGTCCCATAAGCTTTTTAATGGGGTGGTGGTGACTCTGTCTAGTGGTGACTCTGTTTAGCTACAAAGTGCCACTTCATTCAAAATGTTTTTTATTAACTTTTTCACTACATTTTTGATGAAATATTTTATTCTTTTTTGTTGCGTTATCCAAATGGCTTTTCAGTGAGGCGTTATTGAATCATTTCACTTTTTAGTGTACAGCTCATGGGGTCTAGCTATGGCGCTATTTCTCTTCATTATGTTAGTACCTGCATGTTTGTTGTTCTTTATATAGCGTTATCACTTCGTTTTATTCAAGATAGTTCGGCTAACCTGGTCTTAGGACATCGGACTATGCTTCTAACGAAGGATAATTTAATTTGTTTAATTGTTTCAGTTGATGGTTTATTGCTAACAGGCCTTGGCACTAAATACGTTAAAGGAACTATTAGTTTGTCTGAATTTTACCACATTTGTTTCAGCTCCTACTGTTTTTGGTTTCAACTATCGGTTGTTTTTTGTCAGTTTGTACCTTGGCGGAAATAGTAACCAATGTTATATTTGTTTTTTGTTAATTTTTTTTTGAGTTCATTAATTAGTCTTTTTTGTTGCTTTGTCTTTCGTTTTTCCCCAAAACTTGGGACATGCATTCCAGGAACACATATATTTTTTGAAAAATTAGGTTTGATAGTTTTGACTCCACTAATTTTTGGGATAAAATTATTTTTAATGTTTTTAGATATATCCTGTTTTTTGTTGGTTTTGATTATTTTGGTTCATGTGCGTGACGTCAGTTTTCACGCTTATTAGAGTTAATCTTCATTTCATGGTTTTGAATAAATTTTTGGTCACACGTGAGTTACCTAACTCTCAAATTGCTTTTTTGCTGACTTTTGGGACGGTTCGGCAAAGCTATCGGAGCTATTTTCTGTCGATCAGCGAGCTAGATTTATTTTGTTGCACACAAAGATAAAACTCTTACCAGATGGTTATAAATGGATTTATATTTTTCAAAACAGAATTTCGAAGCTGGTGGACCAAATGATCATTAGTTATCGGCATTCTCACACCCTTATAGTGACACACAATAGGTGTAATGGCTAGTCCTCTCAATTAGCTAAAACCAATTTTAAGGCAAAGACGCCCATAGTTTGTACAAGCCAGCGCTTGAAAATTAAAATTTTATTGGGCAGGAAAAAGATCTAATATTATAATGTAGGTGATCCGGAAGCAGCACGGTACCTCCGGCACTACCACCGGAGGGTCCACCACCCAGACCACCACAACCAGAACTGTGAATCGAGAGACTGTCATTGACGACTACTACTCGACTGTCCATCAACTGCAGAGGACCAACAGAGAACAGCTGCTCAGCTCCTCATCCAGACATCTGGCTGACCAGGATGACGAGACCCAGAGGTAAGATTCCATTCCGGTTTCAGGAACTATGCCCTCTCTTGGTACATTTTTTTGAAAAGTTTCACCTCCTTAGACCCTGTAACGGACCGGTGCCAGTAGTTCCTGTATACTTAGCCACAAGTTGACTTCCATGAACTTTCTTCATTTTAAAACGTTCACCCTTCGTGTTTGAAGCGGAAATCCTGCAGAAATTCCTTAGAAATTTTTCTACTTGATATCTCGAACCGCTTGGTGGTTCTCGATAAACGCCAGAGTTCTCATTGACTTCAAGCAGAGTCACGTAACCTATACTTCATATGCTCTGAAATGTTACTTTCAAGATATCAAAGAACTGAAACCAGTTTCAGCAACATAAATTAATCGAATTCAGATAGTTCTCGGTCAGTAATTAGACCAATAGAAACTGCGAATGTGAGTTTTGTAGTATTTTAGAGAACACCTTTGCGTAAGATAGTTGTGTTGTAATTATGTCAATGTTAAATATTGTATTGTTTTGATGTTTTTCGTCTTATTTGTATACAAATATACGGCCGAAATCAATAATCAATCATAACTTTAACCTCTACCTGTATGTAATTACCTGTACCAAAAGCAATCATTACAAATAAACGCAGTTATAACTAAACCAGCTTCGGTAAATTCGAGGGTTAATGACATTAATGGTTCTAGGCCCAGCTGGTACCGAGGGTGCCATAGTTTTCCCAGGAAAAAAGTGGGAATTGTTATTCGAATATCTTCATCCCCATGTCGCAAGAAGTGGGAAAAGGTCAGGAAGTATTCTGGGAATGAACCCGTCAACTTGTATTAGCTTCCACTTTTCATAACATTATGAACACACAACCCCCCCCCCCCCCAACACCCAACCAAAAAAGAAGAGTTAGTATATTGCCATGATGGGTTTTGATGTAGGAACAATGGGAGAACATAGTACCCGGCTCAAATCATTTTTATTTATAGAATTAGCCATCATTGCTTTAGTTTCAATCCTTCAACCAAAGTCGGGGCTCCAGATTTTGCTCGAAAGTTATTTAAAAAACGCAACAGATTTTTATTTACTGAGATCTTTTTAGCTATAACATTCTTGTTTATTACGCTGTATTACAGCTTTTCTTTTTACAACACTTATGCTATATTTTTGGAAAACAAGGGTTTACTTTAAGACAGAAAGTTATGAGAAATTTGGATTAATTGAGCCTTATCAAAAGCCTATAACAACGAAAAATTGAATAATTTAGTGTTTCGGGTTAACACTTTACTTATATTCAAGTTGATTTTTTATAAATGAATTAATAACAAATTTTCAGAATTAAGCCGTTGTGGTATTTTGTAAATAAGCATTATTCGTATGCTGTAATATGTTTAAACGGGGGTGGGGTAATTTGCGTAGGGTCAGTAACGGGAAATTCTGTTAATTGCGCAAACTAAGCCGTTAAAGGATTTGAAACCGTTTTGATTTTAGCAATTTAATCTTCTTTATTGGCTCTGCAAATTGGTGTCATATTACCACGAGTTTCAAATTTTTTCCCATCAAATTTTCTATTTATCGTTGGATAAAGTTACGAAATAAAATATTTTTGTTTACGTTTTGTTTTTCATCTGTAAACGAAACCGCTGAGTTAAACTCTTCAATTATATCCAAGTTTTGTATGTACTTGTTGATTTTTCTTTTAAAAAATGTTTTTTTGCTGTTGTAACCAATTGGTCGAAGAAATAATAGACTACCGTGACCGCTGTCCAGATCGCTTGTGACATAATAACCGTGTTTCAACATTAGAGAGAAGGTTATCACCACCTATACCTATTTTTTGTACATACAGATCCAACCTAAATTTGAGTTCCGGTATGTGATTAAAATGAGTTTTAAGCAGTTTTTTGTTGCGACTCGAAGAAATATTGTTTTTCTCCGGGCTTAATAAGCCGAAAATACCTTTTGGTTCAGGCAGCATTCTGACCTGAAAGCCAAATCAGGTACTGCCAAATTACAGCACTGAACTAAATTTTGTTAGCGAGCAATGTCAGTTCGGCTATTATTGCTTGTAGTTTGTTTTTTTTTGCAAAATTTTTTATCATCCGTTATGCAGTAAATTGCAACTTTATGATATTTATAATACAGCGTTGTTGAAATCAGAATGATGTCTTTAAAAGTGGCTCAGAATTCACTTTTTGCATTGGTTTGTAGTTTATGACTTGAAATACTTCTTTAAATATATTCTTCATCGGCCAGTCCAAGCACCTCCATTTTTAATTTACTGTATACTCTAAAATGCACCCGAAGACACAGAAGGTATGTGCAATTGATTGTATAGGTGATAACACTCTATCGTAATCTTTATTCGTTATATCATAACGTTAAGGCAACCTTTTTCTGATCAACTGTATATCGAAACGTCAAGGCAATAAGCATCGTTTACTTGGAGGCAAATCTAGCTTGATCTTTTTTAGCAGGTCTTAGTCTAGGTCACCGATTTAAACTAATCTGTTCAAAAAACCGAATTTGTTAGGCTAAGCGATCAGTTTTGAGCCATTTTGGAAGTTATTCTTAGTGAGAAATCGGCCTTTGTATTTCTCAGAAATAATACGTATGTTGCATTTAGAACGGAAAATCTAAGCGAAAGTTTTGATATAATACGCACAAAAATTCTCTATCTAATGATATAATTTATTCAATTCAATTTACTCGGTAACATCCTCCGGCCGGGAAGAAAATGTTGGGAGGATTGGTACAAGCTTAACGAGTGGGCGGACGAGCGATCCGGATGACGTGCGTAAGACGGCGGAGCGGGCGACGCTGTCGGAGCCGTACCGAAGTTCTTCAATCCGAGCAGTTGGATAGTAACCCCTAGGGTTGCCTTCTTCAACGATCCAAACCAAATCACCGACTTTGACGTGCTGCTCGGCAGGCGTCTGCCACTTAGATCTACGGTTCAACGTAGGTACATACTCCTTGAGCCAACGTGCCCAAATTGCATTGGCGTATGACTGTGCACGGGCGTACCGCTTACGATGATCAAACTCGTCGACGCCAACGATGGACGGAATTCTGGTTGCTTGGTTACCGAGTAGAAAATGGTTAGGTGTTATCGCGCCTAGGTCGGACGGGTCGGCGCTTACGGGCGTTAAGGGACGTGAGTTTAGTGCGTATTCGACCAGACAAAAAGTAGTGTTCAACACCTCATCTGTGAGGCGACGCGTACCGAGGATAGTGTACAGTACTCTTTTAAAACTACGAACTAACCTCTCCCAGATGCCACCTTGGTGTGGCGCACTGGGTGGATTGAACCTCCACTTAATGCCCTTATGTGCAAGTTCGGCAGCAATGTTGAGCGTATTCCATTTTTCCACACATTCACGGAGCTCTTTCTCCGCTCCAATGAAGTTCGTACCATTATCCGACCAAATCATAGCAGGAGTACCCCGACGGGAGACGAACCGCTCAACTCCCATTACACAGGAACTAGTGTCCATGGACGGGACAACTTCAACATGGACAGCACGAGTAGTGAGACAAGTGAAGAGAAATCCCCACCTCTTCTCGGTAGTCCGACGAACTGTGACGTAAAATGGGCCGAAGTAATCGACCCCGGTGTTGGTAAAGGGAGGAGACTGGTATGCGAGTCTCTCCTTTGGTAGGTCTGCCATGATAGGTTGAATGGTTGCTGCACGGAATTTTCTACACAAGACGCAGTTTGATTTGATGGAACGCAGTGTGGAACGTAGTTTTAGGACGGCATAACGTTCTTGAACCTTTGACCTTAAGTAATCGATGCCCTGATGATGGTTCTTCAAATGAGTATGCCGCAGAAACAGTTTAACAAAAGTATGACGCGCATCCAGAGCGATAGGATGCTTAGTGTCAAAGTCAATTTCCACTAGCCGTCTGAGTCGACCAGAAGAACGGATGAGACCATGAGGCCCAATAAACGGAGTAAACTGAGCAATGCGGCTGCTCTTCTTAACGGATTTGTTGTCAAGAAGATCCTTTCTTTCAGTATTAAAGGACTCTCTTTGAACCAAGTACTGGAGATGACGCTCGGCTTCGTCAAGCTCAACAGGGTCGGCTATGCTGCCGTCTACGGTACGGTAACTTTCATGAGATGGTAAAAGACGGAGCAAATATGCGGTGACACGAAGTAATTTTTGATAAGAACTGAACTTATCAAACGGGATCAGATTAATGCTTTGTTCCTTTGGGGAATTGGTTACAGATGCGGCTAAAGATGAGATGGAGTCATCATCTTGTTCCTTGGTTTCAACGCCGAGCTTGATGTTATCAACGACGACAGTATTTGGTACAAAAGGGAATTGCTTAGTTCTCAAGAAGTCAGGACCCCTCACCCAGCTACTTGATTGCAAAACTTCAGCGGACATGCCACGCGTGCCAGCATCTGCCGGATTATCACAAGTGGCGACGTGGTTCCATTGGTCAACGCTGGTGTTCTCCAGGATTTCACTAACCCGATTTGCAATGAAGATGGGGTGTTTGTTTGTTGAGTTTATCCACTGCAAGACGATTGTACTATCTGTCCACATAAAGACTTTGTCCACAGTAACCGTTAATGCTCGACAGATTTCCCTTTTTAAACGGGCAGCGAGGAGAGCGGCTTGTAATTCCAACTTAGGAACTGTCATTACCTTCATAGGTGCAACACGGGCCTTGCCCAAGACAAACGCCAGCTCTGTTATAATCTCCCCGGAGGGGCAAGTTACTTGAGCCCTAAGAAAACCTACTGCACTGAATACGTCTTGCGAGCTATCACCAAACATGTGGAGTTCAAGATGTTGGAATGGTCCTGAAAAGTAACTTCTCGGTATAGTGATCTCAGCTAACCGCGGCAGTTCAATACACCAGGCAAGGAATCTGTCAACTGTGTCCTTAGGTAACTCGTCATCCCAATTTTGTCCATTGACACGCCAAATGTCTTTCAAGATTAACCGAGCACCAACAGTGAAAGGTGCGACAAGACCAATTGGGTCGTAGACCTTTGACACAAGACTTAAGACCAAGCGCTGTGTTAAACGTTTCGTGATGGTGCTGTTAGTGCCCCTACTCACAACCAGAGTATCGTTGTTGTGATCCCACTTAAGCCCAAGCACGTGCATTGATTCCTCCTTTGATGAAACGATGACCTTCGGTTCAGTGGATTGAGCAGACCCATCAATTCGGTCAGCCAGATCTGGTACATTGCTTACAAACTTAGTAAGCTTGAACCCACCTAGATGGAGAAGATGTACCAATTCCTTCGACCTAATGAGGGCCCTCTCGGGGGATTCCACTGAGTCCAAGTAATCGTCCATGTAGAAGTTCTCAAGGACGGCTTTCGCAGCTTCTGGGTACTCCTTAGCATTATCGCGTGCCGTGCGCTGAAGTGCGTAGTTGGCGCAGGTGGGCGAATCTTTTGCCCCAAAGATGTGGCGCGTATACTGGTGTACCACAACATTTGATGTGGGGTCCTCCCGCCACAAAAAGCGCAATGATGGTTGATCACATGGTAACACTCCAACTTGGAGGAACATTCCCTCGATGTCGGCGGATACGGCAAATGGGTGTTGTCTGAACCGTAGGAGTACATAGATTAGGTTTTGCAGTAAGTCAGGTCCGGTGAGTAATGACTTATTAAGAGATGCGCCATGGAATTTAGCTGCTCCGTTTAGTACCCTACGGACCTTGCCCGGCTTGTTCGGGTTAACAACCGGATGGTGTGGTAGGTACCACTCTCGTTCCGAGCGACTTTCCACCTTATGAGCATCTTTGACCCTTACTACGTAGCCTTCGTCTAAGTCCTCTTTGATGGTACTCGAGTACTTTTCCCTAAATGTCTGATCTTTCGTGAGCCGCTTTTCCAAAGACTTTAATTGAACAAGCGCTGAGAAATAATTGTTGGGCAGTTCGATGTTATCTTCAGCGCATAGCATTCCGACATCGTACCTTTTTCCATTATGCACGGTGGTGTTTTCAAGAATTTCATGCGCACGTGCATCCGAGGCGGATCGTGTGTCTACTTGCTTAAGTGCGCCGTACGACTCCATGTCGTACCAAGATTTTACCTGACTAGCGAGTTCAAAATCCTGCTCCATATTAGCTTTGAAACAAGTCGAGACTAAACCTGAAGAAGACGGTAGAGGGCCGCTTAGAACCCAACCTATGGGCAAGTGAACAGCGAAGGGCGAGGACTTCTCGTCGGCAGCGAAGTACTCTAACGGGCGGATGGCATGATACACATCCTGTCCAAGTATCATCTCGATGTTTCCATAGCAATATGTAACTGGGTCTAGAACTGCTAGGTGCGGGTATGTTTCCTGAAGTGCTTTAATGTTAATGACATCGGCGCCTACATTCAAATTTTCCTTTACGTAAGGGCTGACTTTAAATGGTTCAAATGCTTGGTTGTCGCGTGGTGTTACAATTAGTTCAACTAACTTAGTGTCTACAACCTCCTCGGTATTTATACCCTTGACTGTTAGTTTCAATGCTGTACCGTGCAAACCAAGTCTATTTGCAAGATCATTGGACACCCAAGAGTTACTGCAAGCGGTATTACACAAAACTAAAGCCGTGGTATCTTTACCGGAGGAGCTCTTCAACTGTAATTCAGTCACCTGAAGGAGGCCTTTCACATTACTCACAGATGACAAAGTAGTGGTCTTACTCGATGATTGGACACCAGAAAGTTTACTTTGATTTGCGTCGGCGTTAGAATTACTATTGTTATTGTTTGAAGGGGATTTTGATGGATAAACCCTCTCAGCTCCATGGAGAAGTGTATTATGGGAGCTGTTACATCCGTCTTTCCTGCATTTCCTGGGATTTGGGCATTGCCTAAACATATGTTTTTCTCTCAAACATGAGAAACACAGTTTTGCTTCCGCCACTACCTTTGCTCGCTGAGTGGGAGACTTTTCTTTAAATACCCTACACTCCCAGATGCGATGATTGCCTTTACACACGATGCAGCGAGGGGTTGCAGGCGTTGCCGATGTTGAGGCTGGTCTCTGAGTGCCCTTAGTTTGTGTATTAGCAGCAAAAGTTCTTGAGGCAACTTTGGTCTTTACTACTGAGTTGGTGTTATCCTCAGTTCTTGCCTTCGATGAAGTTTGTTTCATTAAATCGTGTGCCTCGGCCTTCTCCTTCAACCAATCGTTGAAGTCAAGGAGTGTTGGCTTTACCCAATGTTTCTTCACTGTGAAGAGTGACCAAGACTCTTTCAGATTGGGCGGCAATTTTTGCACAGCCGTGTTGAGAAGTGAGGCGCTCTTAAGGTCTGAGTCGTATGAGAGTGATTTAAAGACCCCTACAAGACTTGAAATTGTTGCAGAATAGTTTATGATGTTATCACTATTGTGCATCTTAAGTGGAGGAAAAGAGCTGAGTTTGTCTAAGTGTGCACTGACTACTGCCTGTGGTTGGCCAAATTTACGTTCGAGTGTCTTATACATTCGAGTGCGTCCTTATACATTACACCACAGTATGCGAACTCAGCGATGGCGGTTTTAGCTTTTCCAGTTACAAGAGTTTTTAAGTATGTTAACTTGACATCATCAGTCAAGGACTGTGCGTCTATGGCGCTTTTAAATTGTCCGAACCATTCGTGCCACTGCAGGGGATCACCATTGTACTGTGACAACTTCCACTCGGGCAGTGGATCGTTCTTCTTACAAGTAATTGCCTCCGCCAACTGCTTTATCAAATCCGCAGAGTCCAAAGAAGGAGCCGAAGGTGTGGGATGCGGCGGGCCACCCCAACACAACGGGTTCGGAACGGTAGCTCCATACGTTGGCGGAATGATCGGAGTGACAAAGGTGGGGGCGGTACCTGTGGAAGAACTAAATGGATTCGCTTGCATGAAGTCTGATGTTACGTAATTTTGAGCGCCTGCTGCTGCTTGTACATGAGAGGAGCGGTGCGATGTAGATATATGAGGGTTGATTGACGGGGCCGGTTGTACGGTGTATAAGTTTGCGGATGTTCGTACAAGTGGTACTGCATTAGATGGGACTGCTGCTGGAAAACGCCAGACATTTAGATCTGGAGGAGCAGGAGGTGCGTGGGTTATAGGGACAAAACTTTGGGGCTGAAAGCTCTTTTGTGGGGGTGGTGGATGAATTAATTGAGGTACAAAAACGTTTGCGGAGGAAACGAATGGTGCAGGCGGAGAATGGGGTAACAGATTGACATTATTCGCCACGGCGTTAGTGGCTTGTAGTGGTAGTGCTTGTGGCGGCGAAGGAGGAAAGCGGAATGCTGGTGGGATTAACGGGAAATGCGGTGGTGCGAGGTTTAGAACGGGGGATGGTGGGGCTGGTACATTTATGTGTGCTTGTGGCGGATTAGGTGCTAGAGGAGCATTAACGATTGTATTAAAAGGTGGTGAATGCGGAGGGCTGACTAAATTCAACTGTCCCGGCATGCTCGATCTGCGAGGGAATTGATGATCTAACTGTAAACCATCGAAGTGCATTGTTGCTTGAGACAGTTGTCGGGCTGTGTTTGGGGCGTTTAGTTGAGTTGGCATACCAAAGTTTATTGGTGATGGAGGCGTATATTGAGGCTGTTGCTGCTCTTGCATGATGTTGTTTGCAACATGTGCATCATTGGTTACATTGGTTCTACTACTTGGTTCTTGGACAGGGAGGTTGATGTTGGCCTCAACTTGACTATGTGTATTGAGATTGAAATGTGAGTTCGCAAGTTGAGCTGAAGAAGGTCGTTGGACAATTGCTTGGTTGGATTGGGCGATGGAACCAGAAAAGTGCGAACTCGGTTCGTTTGCAACATCTGCAATGTTCCCGGCCGGTGACGAATTAATCCAATCTTGAACAAGTTTCTTGCTCTTGACTGAACTTCTCTCCGTAAAGAGCCCACTCATTTTGCCTGTACCAGACCCGTCTGCTGATGATTTTGTCATCAACTCAATTTCCTCAAGTGCTGCAGCAGCTACTTCCTTGCGATGATCCTCCTCAAGCTGCTCAATTTCCAATTCCCGCAATTTTGTTTGTTTTTCAATTTCGAGACGCTGTCTAGCAATGCGAAGCTTTGCTTCATGTTGTTTCTCAAGTTCCTCCCTTTTGAGTCTTGATAGTTCTAAGTCTCGTTGACGCTGACTTGATCTTTTTGAGGAAGTCATATGTGAACTTGATTTTGAATGGTGAGAGGGATACTGCTCTGCTGTCTCTTTGTCATGGACCGAATTGATATACCCTCGAGCAGCAGCAATGAACTCATCAGTTTTCTTTGTTACAGTCTCTAACCATTTTTCAAGGTTCTTACAGGCAGCATCTGGATTTTCAGTCTTTTGTGCCAGATCAAAGAGCTCTTCATTCTTATCAACTACTCTAGTAAAAGCATCTTTGCACTTCACAATCAGACGTTCGATCTTAACTTTCCTGTCTTGCTTATCAACAGCATTGTTAATTTCACCATATATGTTATTTAGTTCAGCCTCCAATTTTGCCCTCGCACTATAAAGTTTGTTAATTTTGTCCTGCAAAGTTGTCATGATCTTAAGAAAAACAGGAACCACAAGTTTAATTTGGTACTAATATAGAGCACACACACATGCAACAGCACAACACAAAGGGGTTATACCGAACCCTAGTGTGACGGTTTTGCTAGCAAACCGCCGAAGAGCAAAGATGTTCGTCGAGTACAATAGTACCCGGCGAAAGAAAGAAAGAACGGTGCGCAGGAAGCGCGGAAAGGGGCAGAACGGGAGACGGGACGGACGGGAAGGGACGCCGAACGAGTAACGCACGACGCAACGGGAAACCGGACGAACAAACGGGAGCGTCGGGCGAAAAGCGCGCGACGAAGCGGGAAAATGGCACGGGCGGGGCGGAAACGTCGGGCGGATGGCGCGCGACGAAACGGGAAAACGGTACGGAGGAGAAGGGAACGTTGAGCGGGTAGCGCGCGACGGGACGGGAAGCCGGGATAGCACGGGAGGGAGACGGTTAACCACAAGCGAGGAGGCGGGAAGATCAATGCTAGCAGACCACAGCAACGAACTCAACCAAACAAACTAGCCGTAACTCCAGAATAAACTTAAGTCACACCCTAGAAAGACGGAGAGGAGCTACTGTTAGGTAACCTAGCACAAAACATTATGGGGCTTTATCTACGGCATCAAAACATCAGAGATGAAACAATTAACGGCAACGATGTAGTATAACCAAAAGTCGAAAAGGTCAGGAAATTTACTAGCCGTAACTCCAGAACAAACTTAAGTCACACCCTAGCAAACCACCATACCCAGACAACGAAAGTGCATACTACAAAAATTAATAAAGCTATAACAAATTGCTAGCAAACAAGTGTGGTGAAAGTCACGAAACAAGCCAGCCGTAACTCCAGAATGAACTTAAGTCACACCCTTGAAAGGAACGAGACCAAACAACAAACCAGCATACTAGCAGAAAGAAATTTTACTACAGGAAAACTCAACATACTACATCATACAACAGACAAACGGGGGATAGAAGGAAACAAAGTGACACGGAAACAAAAGGACGGAAGCGGAAAATGAAACCAGATAACCTGCGGAAAACGGACGGTAGTGAAAAACTCGAAGAATGGGGAGAGCGAAACGTTTAGTAAAGCGCTATCGGAGAGAACCAACCACAAACTAACCCGTAACTCGTGAGTTAACTAAGTCACACCGCCAGTCAGCGGGTAGACTCCCAAAACAGCGCAAGACTAAGTGACATTCAGGTTATCAAAGGCTTGTGTGAGTTCCGCCTCCTCGAACGCATGACGGGTGCGAAGCGTTTTACGACGGCGCTTTGAAAGTTTCTTCGGTCGGGAGCGTGTTATCAAGGACCGGAGGTTGTTCTTATGAGCTAAGACTATAGTGAGTGTTTTCAGCTCAAGCGCAGGCCTTTGGTGTAATGCTCTGTACTCTTTAAGTAAACTAAGATCTTTCTGTTTACGTTTAGACACAACGTCTTTCACTAAATGGATGGTAACTAGAGTACTACGCTTGAGCTGATTGTAAATATCAGGAGTTCCCTCTCTGGGGCAATACACTATAGCTTCTATGCGCTCCTGATAATTTTCAAGCACTTCAATAAGCTGCGAAGGTGTTAAAGGCTTATTGTTGTTACTGCGATGACGGGACAATGAATTGTTCACCACATCATGCCATATAACTAGCCTCTTTTTATCACGGAAAAAGTGACTCAACTGAAATTGCGCGGTTTTTCGGACTTTCAAAGCGTTAGGATTAAAACTCAGACCCGGTAATGCGTAAATTCCTTTTTTATAATGGTCTTGTAACGCTTGAGGCAAAGTTTTTATGGCGTGATGAAGTGAACTTGCAGCTAATATAAAAACCATATAATGTTTTTTACAACATAATTGACTTGAGCTTTGCTCAAACTCCGAACCTTGATGTTAAAGGCACGATTTTCACGAGTTACCAAGAATAAGCGCTTACTGTGAAAAAATTCAGTTACCTGATTTTTTTGTCAAGTTTGAAAAACTTGACCAAACTTTCTTTTTTTTTACAACGTTTCAATCTATCTAACTGCTATATGAGTATGCTAGAATGATCGGATAGACTTTTTTCCAATTATTCACAATTGGTCAATTTTTTCAAACTTTTTTTTTTTGCTTCGCGCAACCTAAGGCTTTTATAGCCTTCTTAAACCAAATTGAGTGAGCTATAACGATATAATACAATTATCGCATATTTTTGCCAAAAATTTTCAAAAATGATGTTTTTAATGTCAAAAAATTATAAGAGATAGGTTTTCCGTGAACGGTGAACTCGAAAAAAATTTGTTATATAGGATGGGAATTGGGTTCTGGGAAGCTAGATTTGCCGGTTAGAACACAAGTTTAATATCAAAATACAACATCAAATTCAAAGTCAGTTGTGGATGTGTCTTACAGTTTTTTTTGTTGCATCAGTTAAATTGTTCAGTTGGGAGTCCGAAACGTCAGAATTTCCGCCGACCCCACTTGACACAGCTGGTAAAATTACCCTGCTTCTCATCGGTGGCATCTAATTTTTTCCCAAAGGAACATCATCGTCATTGTTCGAAACCTTTCCATGTTTTTCATCTGGTTGATAAGTTACAGTAACGTGAGATTTTAGAGTACTTAGTTTCCTCTGCTAGTAAAGATTATCCTGTATTGATGAAACGATTTGGAATCGGGACAGTCTGTTTTGCAATAACGCAACTTGAATTATCACTATTTATATCTATATCCCGTTTAAAATTAACTCAAGTGCAACTATGCGATTGGCCAGGATGTAACTCGAGACGCACTTCTCACTAAGGAAATAATAATGTATAACGCAGCTGACAAGTTCAGGTTATTTATAATTGAATGAGCGTCTGCCCCACCCCACGTTGGGCGGTCAAACACTCTGGATAACGAGAAAGTAGGCCAACAAGGGGCAAGGGGTCTATTTAATACCACAACAAATTAAGTTTCAAATAACGAGATATTCCGCCTATGGGCGCGGCTCCAGAAAATATAGGTGAAAACACTCTATCGTAATCTTTATTCGTTATATCATAACGTTAAGGCAACCTTTTTCTGATCAACTGTATATCGAAACGTCAAGGCAATAGGCATCGTTTACTTGGAGGCAAATCTAGCTTGATCTTTTTTAGCAGGTCTTAGTCTAGGTCACCGATTTAAACTAATCTGTTCAAAAAACCGAATTTGTTAGGCTAAGCGATCAGTTTTGAGCCATTTTGGAAGTTATTCTTAGTGAGAAATCAGCCTTTGTATTTCTCAGAAATAATACGTATGTTGCATTTAGAACGGAAAATCTAAGCGAAAGTTTTGATATAATACGCACAAAAATTCTCTATCTAATGATATAATTTATTCAATTCAATTTACTCGGTAACAGATTGCTTATTTGTTTTTGGGAGTAAGTTTGTGAATTGCAATGAAAACGCGTTGTTTTTGAGTGACTTTCATCAACATTTGCAACATTTTGGCAATAAATTTTAATGTTCTGAATGTTTTTCTGTTTTAGCCTTTTCTTTCTAATAGAGCATTACTAAATGCAATTGATTATTATCAAGGCTAAGGCAGCAATTTTTGTCGATTTTTTCGGTCTTGCAAGTGTTAAACGTTTTCTTGGATTTTCTCAACTTTGTAATTGCCTGTTTGCTTGCTTTAATAATGTTAATTACTTTGTCACTTTTTGTTAAACATTTTTCCCCTATTCCTAATGAGAACAGAAATTCTTTGATGAGAACTATTGTTGCGGTTACAGAAATAACGATTTTAGCTTCAATTAATAAGGATTTCTTTTCTTGTTTCTCCTCAAATTTCTTTATTTTAGTTTTGCTCCGCAATTGTAAATAATTTAGTCGCTGCCCATGTTATGTGGGTTGTCTTGTATCTTTTCTTCGTGCTTCGATGGTTTTGTCCGGGAAGAACTGACAATTTGAGTTATTTCTGAAATTCTGTCGCCTATGCTAATAATTTGTACCAGTTTACCTACTTTAAAGACAGATTTTTGATCTTGAGCCAATCGGTAGTATGGTTTAAATTATAATTAAACTATAACTTTGTCATTTTCAATCAGGTTAATTTGGTCAACCTTTGTCTAACTTTTCAAATCAATCCATTTTTGCACCATACGTAGAGATATTACAGTAGATCTCTCTCAATCACGAATTGTCCCACGCTTCTCGGGTTTCATATTTCGTATTACATCACCTCATTACCTCATTACAAGCACTGGCCAGCCCCCCACCCATCCCTCTCTCCCTCTTCCTCTTCTCCCCTCCAAAAAATCTCAGCAAACTTCTTTTGTATTCTATTGTTTTCACTTGGATGATCAATTATAATTCTCTTCAAATACAAAAACTTTACCAAAACTTTTCAAAAATTTTACAAAAATTCTACAAAAACTTCAAATGACTAATAAGGTTTTCAAGCAAACAAGTTCAATTTTCTCTCCATTATTTTCTTCCATTTTTCCTTTGTTTATTCACAACAGGTGCAGGACTGATCTTGTGGTGGGTGCAAACAAGAATCTCCAGGCTGGCAGCAGTTTGTCCAGTCTGATCAGATCCCCTTCCCCCACTGGCCAACATCATGGACCACCCCAGGGGGGCAGTGGAACTGGACAACACAGTCCACAAAGCACCACTACTAGCAATGCTGACAAAGCCAAACAGGTGAGTCGTTATTTCGGACTTAATTTTTTAATTACTTCATAAAATGAAGTATTTTATGATGTAGTTTGTAAATAAAAAAAAACTTGAAATGATAGCAATTGAAAAAAAACTCAGAAAATAAATTGCTTCAGAAATATGAAGTACTTAATGAATTAATTTGTCAATTGTTTAATTAGATATTCCAAATTATAAAAATAAATTCAGACCATAAAAATAAATTCAGACCATAAAAATAAATTCAGACCATAAAAATAAATTCAGAGTTTAAAAAGAAATTCAGAGTATAAAATAAATTCAGAGTACAAAAATGAATTCGGAGTTTAAAAATAAATTCAGAGTATAAAATAAATTCAGAGTATAAAATTAAATTCGAAGTATAGGTCAAGTAATAACAAATTTATTGTGAATTTTATAGTCAATTGTTTAATTAGTTATTCCAAATTATAAAAATAAATTCAGAGCATAAAAATAAATTCAGAGCATAAAAATAAATTCAGAGCATAAAAATAAATTCAGAGTTTAAAAATAAATTCAGAGTATAAAATTAAATTCGGAGTATAGGTCAAGTAATAACAATTTTATAGTGAATTTTTTTTTCGTTTTTGCATTTATTAACTCCCCTCTTAAGTCTGCTCAGATCTGTTCAGTTATGGGTTAACGAGATGAAGCAATATTATTTTGAAATTAAAAATGAAATAAGCGAATTCGCAGTTTTGTTTATTGGTAGTTAATTAAATTTGTTCAGACTCCTCTTCCTTGATTACACACCCAGTTTAATCAGGTCTTTTAGTCTCTTCTCTTTTTGGTACGTTAATAAAACTTGAATCTCGATCGATCTCTCCTCATTGGGTGAGGCCATAAGGTCATAGGTTTTCTCGCTGTCTCTTTGGGAGGCAAAGCCTCAAACTTCCCTATCATTGTGGAGTCAATCGTTGCGGGATGTCCTCTAAGCTACCCTCTTTAAGCTCTCTGGGGCAAATAAGCTGTCCTCTATTTGGGTGAGAATTGATGCTCACGCAACAGCAATTTTTATAAGCATCTATTTTTTTATGGGTGAGACACTGGGTTTTTTCTGCTACTGTGACGCTCACTCTAAAGCACTCGCCGTTATTTTAGTACTCCAACATTTGAGTTTCCGTAAATTACAAAAACGCTGTTTAGAATTGATTGAAAGACGGCTGTCTTGGTAGCGACTGTCAAAAATTCGATCTCTTAACGTTGCTGACAAATGCAGAAACTTCGTTTATTGAAATTTACAGTGGGGACGACTTTTCAAGAAGACGCCTGTAACTATGGGAAATAATTCACTGAAGTGTTGTAGAAAGAGTTCTCTGGGTCGACTTTCGAAACCTAATTTTTCCAGTTTGTGTCCACCACACCAAGTACGTTACACACCCCCAGTTATAGAACACGCCAGCAGGAACGATTCACATTTTTTGATCTTTGATTTGGTCATCGAAAAAGATTATCGGGAAATATGTTCACCGTATAATGGCAAAGTTTTTGCTGTTACATACTTGCCGATAAAAACCGCTAAACATCCTTTTTGAAGTTCATGAAATAGGATGCAAGGCATTTTCTTTGCGCGCTTATGAAACGTCTTACGAAGATTTTTAAACAGTATGGAAGTATTTTTCACAGTGACTGTGAGGCTAAGCGTAAGCTGTTAAAAGGCATCAATGTTTCAGGATACTCTCATATTCGCCAAGAGTTCCATTATTAACATTTTTAATTTTGTTAAAGGTCTATTAATCACAACTGCGAGCCCAAGGTGTTAAATAAAATGAATTCCGATTGGTTTTGTGATGGTAACATTATTATTGTGACGGTTCTAGTTTTGGATGTTCAGAAAATTTTTTCGATCTCATAAATGTAAAAAAAATTTTGACTGCGTTTTGTGTTCAGGTGACTACTTACACGTACTACACAATAACGAAAGACGGCCAAAAGAAGACAATTTACGGAGGAAAACAGCAGAAAGTTGTCCCACCTGAAGATCAAAATCTCTAATCAAACTAACATCTCTTTCAAGTGCCTTACTCTATTTTGTAAAATATTTCAAAAATCTCTTTAAAGTTTAATTTTCTCATAACTAATCAGTCAAAAAGCCAGAAAGCATTCAAGAACGACTATCTGACTTTTGTATAGAATCTTCATTTGGTTATTGGATTAATTTACCTGGTTTTATAGTTCGTTCTCCTAATAATTTGAAATGCAAAAGAAAAGAAAATTACTGATGAATTGGTTAATATTTTTTGGCTGATTGACCACTAAAAGATTGAACATTAATTTTTGTGCAATTAAACTATTGCTAGATTTTGTACATGTTAACTTTTTCTACTGGTCTTTTTTTCGCTTGTGCTTTTCTTTGTAGCACTAAATAATTTCTCCTTAACCCCCCTCCCCAATTAATCGATTTTTTGTTTTAGGTTTGATAAAATTGAAATGCATGATTGATCTTTTGCTTTTTAGCTTAGACTAACATTTAATTGTAAAAAGTGGTTCACGATAATTTGCTATTTAATAATGCAATAATATTGCGTTAACTTTCATCAATAAGGCAGTTTTGTTTTCAAAATTTTTATAAATGTCAGTTTTGACTTAAGCGCGATTTAGTTAAGCATCAACGTGCCTCCTATTTTTTTCTATTTAATTTCAACCGTATTCTGAATAGATCAAACCACTTTTTCATTTTTTATTCTTTTGGTTGCAAAACAAAGCTGCCGAGGAAAGTTTTGAGTGCAATTTTCACTTTCTGCTGTTTGTTGCTAAATTCAAAATATGTCATTTGCTAGATTGCTATGAGTTTACAGTTTAATTGCAGGATGATCTTGCATGAAATTTATTTTTTTCTCAATTCTAACGTTTTGTATTGAGTTAAAGACACGACTTGCAATTATTTCAATATTAGAGGTCCTAAGGGCAGAGTTAGTTATGATATAATGACAAGATGTAAGTAAATGCTATTGCACATAAAAAAATTGTAGAGCTTGAATTTATTCAATTGTGATACTGTGTTCAGTTTTGGTAGAATTATATCGAATCACTTGTGCCACGAGGGTACGGAGAATTGACCTGATTTTTGTGCCCCCAGTGAATTAGATACCTGAATTAATTTATTTTAAAAATTTGAGCATTACAATTACTCTTTAAGCAATGCAGCTTCGAAAAAATAGATAAATGAAAAAGTCACAACTCATCAAATAGGCGAACCAAAATGAAGAAGTTTCAACGAATCGGATTGGCTGAGAAATTCAAACAGTAACACAGATGTGACCTGCTGTGAATTTTAATTTGAATCGACTAGAAGACCAATTTATCGAAAAAGGTTCTTTTTTTAATTTACCCTTTTCCTTATTATTTACTTTGGTCCTTCCATCCTAAATTAAGTCAAATCGTTTTTTTTAATCCAAGAGACGGGCGGGCATTATGTGCACAATTTTTGTTTTTAAAGCTGAAATATCTTTCATTGACGAGTTGGGCGGTAAAACTTTCTAAAATTGAACAAAAACCAGCGATAGTTTGTAATATTTGTGAATAGATACTTGAGAGGTTTTCAAAATCCTATCAGAAATTGGTACGCGGTTAAATAATCAGCTTACAACTTAATTGCAAAAAAGTTAAGTGGGTTAAAAAGAGGGTAGATACTAACGTTATAAAATTTATGGTTTTTAAAATATATTGTTTAAAAAATTATAAGCTTTATAGCTTTCCTTAAATTAAAATTTAAATAAATTCAATAGTTTTGCAAGGAGTGTACTTGAGCTCGCAGCTCTATTGCACGAGACGCTCCTAGCAAAAATCAAAATTCATTCTCATTTAGTTTGGTGAGCGTTGACAACATTTTAATTAAATGCTGTGCGAATGTTTCGTTCAGATATTTTAATACTTTTTATTTTCGATAAATGTTGTGGACTGAATTCAAGATAAAACTGTTGTTAACTAAAATGAACAATTTGCTTAGGCACTTTAACAAAGGTTATGCGATCGACAAGGTTACACGATTTGAATTGACTGCGTTTTTTTTCACTTTTAGACAAGCCAAACTTCTGAACAATTAGTCAATAAAATTCAATGTGTAAAATTGCCGAGTAGTCAAACAAAAGTTTTGTAACTGTTATTAAATATCAATAACAAATATAAATTTTAATAACTTTTGTAATCAATTTTTAATTCTTCTTCAGTAAAATATTTGGCGCCACAGAGCTTAAAAAATCTTGAGATTTGCAAAATTTATTTTTTTGGCAGAAACTAAAACAATTGTTTGTCAAGGAGAAGAATTAGTCTTCGCTCTCTGCCTTTTAAACAAATTTGTCAATGGAATTTACGGTATCTTTTTTTCGACAAACTTCGCATACAAAACAGTATATAGAAGAACAGAGTTTAAATTAACTTATTAAATAACAGTAGAAACAGATAGACTTGCTTGTAATAGGGCTAGGTTAATCAAAAGTGTAGAAAATGAAGTTTAATAATAGAAAAGAAAATTGGAACACGAATGAATTGTGGTTCAGTCGCTCAATTTACCCCAGTTGCTGTTTTCTAAAGATTAATATTAGAGCTGAAATCATATTTCACCCAATAAGAGGGGACTTTTATTTGTCAGGTAGTTCTTTCTAACTGAGTACATAAGAAGGGAAGATGAAACAAGTATTTCTAGTTGAGAAGAAACTTAAATACAATAACTGGAGTGATTAAATAGCACCTGGCGGTCACTGCCAAAAAGCTTAAAAATCAGTTTTAAAAATATTTCGAAACCAAACAATTGGGGGAATGATTTTTTTCGGAGTGGAGATATAATGTGCAACAACTGTGAAGGCAGAGAAATTTCTTTGTTTACCCTACTTACTGAACGTAAGAGTTTCATATCAAGTTTGCATATTCCTCTGATAAAGAGAAACTTCAACATATGGGAACAGTTTAAAAATTTTGCCTGATTTGCTTTTGACTGATTCCATAGGATATTTTGCTTGCAATTAGCCCTTGGGTTTCTAATGAAAAAGTTTGTCTCGCTGAAAGTATTTTAATTGGTTCACGCAGATTTTAAAATGTGTTATTAAATAACCTTTGAAATAGTTAGACTTGCTTGTAATAGTTGTAGCTTAATCAAAGTGTAGAAATTCAAGTTAAATATTAAAAGAGAAAACTGGAACCCAAATAAATTGTGGTTCATTCGCTTAATTTACACCAGTTGCATTTTCCTAAAGACAAATACTAGAGCTGAAATCATGTTTCACGCAATAAGAGGGAACTTTTATTTGTCAGGTAGTTCTTTCTAACTGAGTACATAAGAAGAGGAGATGAAACAAATATTTCCAGTTGAGAAGAAATTTAAATACAATAACTGGAGAGATTAAATAACGACTGGCGGTCACTGCCAAAAACCTTAAAAATCAGTTTTAAAAATATTTCGAAACCAAACAATCGGGGGAATGATTTTTTTCGGAGTCGAGATATATTGTGCAACAACTGTGGAGGCAGAGATATTTCTTTGTTTACCCTACTTACTGAACGTAAGAATTTCATATCAAGTTTGCATAATCCTCTGATAAAGAGAAACTTCAACATATGGGAACAATTTAAAAATTTTACCTGATTTGTTTTTCACTGATGCCATAGGATACTTTGCTTGCAATTAGACCTTGGGTTTTTAATGAAAAAATTAGTCTCGCTGAAAGTATTTTAATTGGTTCACGCAGATTTTAAAGTTTGTTATTAAATAACCTTTGAAACAGTTAGACTTGCTTGTAATAGTTGTAGCTTAATCAAGTGTAGAAATTCAAGTTGAATAAAAAAGAGAAAACTGGAACGCAAATAAATTGTGGTTCGTTCGCTTAATTTACACCAGTTGCATTTTCCTAAAGACAAATACTAGAGCTGAAATCATGTTTCACCCAATAAGAGGGGACTTTTATTTGTCAGGTAGTTCTTTCTAACTGAGTACATAAGAAGGGGAGATGAAACAAATATTTCCAGTTGAGAAGAAACTTAAATACAATAACTGGAGATATTAAATAACAACTGGCGGTCACTGCCAAAAAGCTTAAAAATCAGTTTTAAAAATATTTCGAAACCAAACAATCGGGGGAATGATTTTTTCGGAGTGGAGATTTATTGTGCAACAACTGTGGAGGCAGAGATATTTCTTTGTTTACCCTTCTTACTGAACGTAAGAATTTCATATCAAGTTTGCATATTCCTTTGATAAAGAGAAACTTCAACATATGGGAACAATTTAAAAATTTTGCCTGATTTGCTTTTGACTGATGTCATAACATATTTTGCTTGCAATTAGCCTTTGGGTTTTAATGAGAAGATTTGTATCGCTGGAGATTTTGTAATTGGTTTACTCAGATTTTATTTAACAATTGGCTTCTTAACCTCGAAGCAAATTAAGAAAAAATAGTGCTTTTGTGTTTTATAGATAGAGAACTTCTTCTGATTCAAATGTCGTACAAATTTATAACAGTGTTCAGATAACTGAATCCAGATTATTACAGAATTGACTGTTGTTCAGAATTAGTTACGAATTACGTGTAGGGAATTTGTTTATTGTTTAAAACTTGCAGGCAGTTAAATGTTTAAGAATCTCAAAGATAACAGGGGTTACATGATGGCTTTTTTCGAATCAAAATAAGTTTTCTGTTTTGCTCATTTTAAGAGCTATCAGGACCAATTGTTTAACAGAAAAACAGAGTCCCCCAAAATGTCGCACTTTTCTGCCATAAAGCTTAAAAATCAGTTTTCTCAATTTTTTGAAACCAAACAATCTTGGGAATGATTTTTTCTGAATGGAAAGATATTGTGAAACAACTTCGGAGGCAGAGAAAATTTTTCGTTAACCCTATTTATCTGAAAGAAAAACGGACCATTTTAAAATAAAAAAGTTCTTGCAAAATTAATATTCTATAACACTACTGAGCTAAAAATGCAAAGACTAAACTTGAATTTTTGTTAAAACTTCAGAAAAAATGTTTTCACATTTTTCCAAGCGTCTTCTCCAATCAATGGCAGCTTTTTTATCCTGCCTATCTCATTGCAATGACAGTTGTTGAGCTTACTGTTCCAAAATTAGTTAGCTCCATCTCAGATGTAAAATTGCTTAAAATTCACAGTTTTCGGTTAACAAGATGATTTATTAAAAAAATATCCAAAAAAGATTTTCCAGATAGCTGAAGTTCAGAATTCTCACATTTCTCAAAATTTATAGTTTAAAGTGTCTTTTTAGGGATAAATTGATTAAAAATACAAAAAATATATACCTTGAATGAAGAATTCCATGACCCATACCAAGTTTATCATCCTCTCTTTCACCTCTCTTTTCCAGTTTTTCTGAAATCATTTTTGCTTCTCAACAATTGCCAATATTTTTCGAAATAAATATACTGTTTTTGCTTTTTTGTCATTTTTTTGACCAATTGATAACAAGTTGATATGTTTTTCTCCGGTTAATCGTTTTAAAATTTTGGCAGCTTGTTGTTCCTGAAGTGTGGCGTTGTGAAGAGATTTAAAATTTACTATAGAAATATATATTTTTATAATTTTATTTCATTTTATTATAGAAATTTCTATATTTTCTATTTAAAAAATTCTATATAGCTACATAGAAATATAGCTATATGGAATATCTATATAGTTATATTTTATTATAGAAATATCTGATGTTTTCGCCTGAGCGTTAGTCATCTCTAAAGCAAATGAAAACATTCTATATCTGTTTCTGAATATTAATTGGAATCAAAGTGATATAAATATTTAAGTTGCTTATTTTTTTTTGGTTTTTTGCAAAACGGAAAGCGGGTTAAGCAGACAACACTGTTACAGATCTGCACCAGCATTGCGTACGAGCTCTTTTCGCCTGCACACATATACATATGCGCAGACTTCCCGGGCCGATAATTTTCCACAAAAATAACGGGAAAAGAGTATAAAGAGTATATAAATGAAAAAGTTACACCCCTGAGTGTAATCATATGAGTGTAATTTAAAAAAAAGTAGATTTAGGGATTAGGGGTGTATTGAGAGTGAAACCTCGGCCCGGGTTTCGTGCGATCATCCATTCTTCGAGATCTTGACCTATCCATGTTTCCAGACTTGTTAATTTCCGTCTTAATATATCGACTTTCGGGTGGGACCTCAGTCTGGGTATGATCAAAAACGGTAACTGAAACCAGGAAAAGGAGTTGACACAAAACATTGAATTTTAAAACAATCTATATAGAGTAAAAGGACAGAAAGAGAAACATTGATACGGCAAAGATATGATAATCATGCTCACCAGAAATATTGTTTCTCTGTGGTTGAACTGAATCTGATTTTATATAATGTTTTTGAAAACAATGAATCTTGACGACAACTTACGCCGAGTTCCAGTTTTCAAGTCTTTGCTGTTTGTTATAAAAAAAGATCAATATGAAATATCTTTCTATATCAAAATTGGGGGACTGGGGGGTTCAGTTTCACAGTTTCAACAGGTAATTTTTCTCTGAATGCTTGAACGATACACTGTGCATGAAAAATTTTCGATAAGTTCAGTCAAGTTCAGATCTAATTTCCACGTTGCACTGCGATAAAGCAAAAATTGTACTGAGAAGGTAAGTAAGTTATAAATACGAACGAATTGAGAAGATGAGGAGCGTAGAGAGAGTGGGGGGGGGGGGGGGGGAGGAGGGGTTAGTTATCGAACTTCAAGAGAGGGAACGTCTGTTGGTTACCAAAATTACTGCACTGCCATGAAATCAACATCGAAATGAAAATCTTGCTAAAGAACTATTTACAGAAAATAGATTTTAATAAAGACTTTTTTTATATAAAAGCTTTTTGTTGAACTTTTGGTCACGGATTGCGAGATAATCTTGAATAGCAAAATTGTTAAATGAAAGTGCACAATTATGCTCATTTTTCTACAGTTGAAATATCTCAAAAGGTCAGTTTTCAACTTGACTAGAGTTTGATCATAGTTTCCAGGCTAGTTTATGTATGGCACCCTATTAATTTTGGTATAAACCTAATACGGCACGTCATTAATCTTGATATGGCCTTATTGGGATGACTTAGAAATTTTAGTACGGCCTTACTAAGGGCTGTAGAACTCTTTACGGCTTGACTAAAGTTTCTAAGTTCGATTAATCTGGGTTCTAGAAATATTGGCACTTTTGTTTCATTTAGTCAAATAATGTAGCGAATACATCAAAACTCATAAGACACACAGGCAAATAAGACAAATTGGCAGCAAACTGTTTTGGTTTATTAAATTTGGCATTTTAAATCAATATTGGGCACATTTAGAGGTAAATCTGATCATAATTATAATGGTACAGCTGTAGGCATAAATGAAAAATAGAACAAAGAACCAAGAAAACTACAAGCAGTCTATTACTTTGCTTACATCTAATCTATGGCTCCAATATTAAACAAATAGCACAGCAAAATAACAAAAATATTTTTGCTTCCTTTCCCACCTCGAACAAAGTTTTAATTAGTTGAAAAAATTATTGCAAATAACGGTTATCAACTATCGGAGATCCAAAATTCTGACTCTTATCTTGAGAGAACTGGGGTGAAAATACATATTTTCTCACGCGCAGTAGCTTAGATAACAATATGAGGCGCTAATTGATGTGAGTTAAAATGGGAATTTGATTTTGTCCTTAAAACGTTTATCATTACTGTTTAAACAATTAATAAAAGAACACTATGGTACCAAAAAGTTACGTAAGGATGATTTATGCTCTCTAAGAATAAGGTGGAATATAGTTCTGGAACGCCTAAAGCAATAATAGTTCAGAAACAAGGTTTTTTGCGCCCGAAGTTGAAGTTTAATTCACGAAGGTTACCAGAACTACTTTCTAAAGTATTCAGACCCAAATTCTGCTGCTTGATTACGCTAGTTCTTTGCGACACAAGACTGCGTAATTACAAACAACCAACTAGTTCTATTTTGCTTTGAATTCTTTTAAATTCTCATACTTGGATTAGCCCACGATTTCAAAGTTGCGTCAGTTTCCGAAATTTTTGTTCATTGGGAACTGGGCTTGCCATAAAAATTCCAAGAAGCTTCATTTAAGGCGGCTAAGGATTTTGCAAAGAAATTTGTTCAACAAATTTTTGTCAAGCGTTTGTTTATTGTTTGCATGAAAGTCTGATTAATTTCGACAGCAAGTATGGAAACATGAACAGAGGCTTGCACAGACTTCTTGCAAGAGAAATTCCTCCACTTGGAGCTAAAATTTCAGCTATATTTGCGCTTTTTATTAGCCGCATAACTAGGATCTAAGCGTTGTTAGTGCTCAGTAAGCTTGACTTGGGCAAATGCGCCAACAAGTCGAGAAATTCTGATTATTTTTGAATGACTTCAATCTTGTTTTCTCCGCTTTTACATAAAATTTTATTGTCGTTGTTATTACGCTGCGCAATGTCAGATTTTCATGAACAAAAATACACAAAGAACTCAACTTAAAACTCTCACGTACAAAATGTAAAATGATGAAATTCTGCAATGCCAGAAGTTAAAAAGCCAGAAGTTCCTATTTAGCCTGAAGTTGGCTTCCGTTGACTCTCGTCATTTTAAAACGCGCGTTTCGCATTTTGAGCATGGTTACGTGACTCCGCAGAAGTCACATCGAAATTCAGAGTTGCAGAATAGACCGAATGGAGCAAATTTTTTTTGTTAGATCTCCTTAAGAAGCAAAACGCCACCGGGTTAATTGAAAATTTGTTTAGAAATTTATCGCAAAATTAATTTTAAAAAAATTCATTTTGACGCCGTCTATAAATCAAAGATTGTCAGCGATTTCCTCCAAAAATGAGCGAGAGGTGCTGTCATTAAGTGGTCCAGATGTGATATCAAATGAAAATTTAGGGCGGCGACTTTGAAGTGCTGGCGAACTTGGAACGGAAGTGATGCAAATGTTGTGGGATGAGTATGAAAACCATACAAACCGTTAACTCGACGGATCTCTTCTGTTTGCCCCCCCCCCCCAGTGTTTTTTATGACCCCCAGATACAAATTACATGTTGTTATATACCACGTTACTATGTAAGAAAATGGCACGTTCGCCTGGAGATCATAAAAGATTTATGCTCACTAAGCTGGGGGGGGGGGGGGGGGGCAAAACAGAATGGATCCAACTCGACATCAAATAATCTGAAGGCTAACGACTAGAGATCTAATTTGAACTGAAATTCTTATTTAATTTCTCTTTTATAGAAATCTTCAGGTGTACAAACTTTTCGGTACCATAGTGTATTATACTACCGTTAATCAAGATATCGCTCACACCAATCAGCACGAGATTGATATCATATCCTTATCCAATGACTTCTTTTATATTGTAATTTTAGTTCGTTGTATTCATTCACGGGGAATGAAAACAATTTGAGATTTCGATATGGCTAACTTTGATAAAAAAAAACCAACTAAATTTTTAAAATATTTTAAACAACGGAACAGATGGTGACTAATATTGGCCGCTTTCGTCCATCGATATATCCATGTACATTCTACGGTTCTGGTCTGGGGAGCCATCGATAGCCGGTCTAACATGTTCATAAAAATTCAACGACTTCACCACTCGAACTCGTTTTTTCACCTTTTCTATATCCTCGTCGGCGAACACAAATCCTGAAAAAAGAGCGAAGTATTACAAAAGACACCCGCAAAGTCATTATTTCTTTTTCGACTTACGTTAATCAATGGCAAAATGTTTTTTCCATTTTTTTTTATTTTGTCCGGCTTAATCATATTGTCTAGCCATAATAACACCTGGGCTGAGGTTTCCCACACTCGTGGCTCCATCGGGTATTTTTTGGTCTATTGATTAGGGTGGGTGGGGGGGGGGGGGATGGGGGTAAAGCATCACCGAAATTACATTTTGTCACAATTGTAAGGGTACTTAATTATTTGGCCACTGCTCTTTCGGAGGTCCAATCAAAAGCAAATGTCTGGTCAATATTATTTTTAATAGCCAAATTACTAGTCAACACACACATAAATCTACACATGCTAGTTTTTGATATTTAAAGTCAAAACTTGAAGGTTCGACTAGCTAAAATATGTAAAAAATAATGTCTAAACACTCCCGTGTTGCCTTCTACTGGGTTAAATCTCACTTGCTGTAATAGATGCCGTTCTAACAGATTACTGAATTTTGCCCAAGATATATTAATCTTTTCTCAAATGGGTTCAAAATTTTCCTCATACTTCATTGCTTTTTTGTGTAGCTTATATTCGGTAATATCAACTGCTCAACTCGACTGTTTTTCGAGTTTAAACGATTTTGTTGAACAAAATTGTCTCAAGTCTAAATATTTGACACGCAAAATATCGTTTCTAAAATTTAAAGTATAGTCATTTCAATGAATGAAAGCTAGATTGAAATATAAACAGACTATGATCAGACTTTTCAGAGCGAATGACCTCTGACCGGACTTTCAAGTGATCAGAAATTATATTTAAACGCGTCGGAGACCTTAATTATCGTTATGATATATGCATTTCATTAAAACTGGTGTCTCCAGAAGATAATTAAGTGAAGTTATTTCAAAAATCAAAAGAGATGTTGGGAAATAAACCATAGTCGAGACTTGGAAACATTAAAGACCGTCCTCGACAGATTTAGGGTATGAAAAGACTGTCCTCGACAGATATTGGGTATGAAAAGACTGTCCTCGACAGATATTGGGTATGAAAAGAATTTATCTGGACATAATGTGATGTCCTGGACTTTGGCTGGGACTAAAACATACGTCCTGGAATTTGGCTGGACAAAAAAGGTGTTTTGAAATTTGGCTGGACAATAAAGGTGTTCTGGAATTTGGCTGGATAATAAAACATGTCCTGCAATTACGCTCGCGACCGTTATAGTGACATGTTTTCAATTTGCTTCAAATGTAAGGACATGTAGCGCAATTAGTTAAGCTTTGGGTAAGATTGGAGAAGGTCAGGAGGTCGATCTCAGGTGTTGTCGGAACTTTTTAGTTTGCCTCATGTTTGCATATGAAAAGAATTTGGCTGGACTTATGGAAAGAATTAGCCTTGAATTTAACTAGGATCCTCGACCGTGTAATTTAATTCAATGTTTACCCCCTACCTGGAGTTAATAGGTCTTTTCATAAGTTCCAGGTCTCGACTAGGAAAGTTTTACAGAAATTTTTATAATGAAAACTATGCATGCCATTGCATAAGTCCGCCAACACCTTAGATGAAGTTTGACATATATATATATATATATATATATATATATATATATATACATATATATATATATATATATATATATATATATATATATTTGTATATTTGTATACACACACACACACACACATATATATATATATATATATATATATATATATATAGTGGAAACGTCTGAATCTGTAGTTGCTATTTCTATTTATAAAGTGACCAATGACTTGTTAGCGATTGGACTCATTCGTCCCGAGCCTTCTGATAAAAAAGGACTCCAAGTGATTCTGGTCGAGACAGATATCTTTTTCTGATTCGTTCCCTACTCATTAGAAAAAAATTCAAAAAATGACAGGATCTGATCAGACCTAAATCAGGATATAATGCAGATTATTGTGCACTCAAAATTTTGTCGATCAAAGTTTGCAAAAGAACTCACGAGCCCACGGCACCTGTGTTTTGCTCTACAAAGCTTGCAAACACGGAACGAAGGAGCTGAAGGGAGAAAATGATCTTCTCAAAATAAAGGGACTGCATTCAAAGGCGCATTCAATCAAAGAGTTTGCACACCGGCTAACCATGTTGGAAAACACAAACTGCGACTACAACAAGCCGAAGCAGGCATTAAATTGTTGTCAAACCGAAAGCTTTAAAGAGTGTTCTGTCAAACAAAAACTTTAGTGTGATGGAAGTTGCCGTCATTCCTGTTCAAGATGTTTATGAGCTGCGACGTCATTTTGTGTTGAGAAACTTAAAATGGGAACGCTATTGAGTGAAACAGAGTCAAACCTGCCGAATAGTAACAGTTGAATTTTGATTCAGCTTTACTCTTTCGAAGAAAAATTCTTAGAGGGACCAAAACTTAAGCAATCCATAGATGCAAATTTTAAAAAACAAATTCGTAAGCATAATGAGTGAATCCGAGGTCAAAGCCACTTTCAAGAAAGAGTGGTATTTGCAACACCATTCAGTGCAAAACCCAGAAAAACTGAAAGACAGAACATGTTTGCAATGCTGCATTTAAATTCAAAGAAATTTGAGCAAACAACAAGTTACTAGCAGGATCCGATCTAGTACATTGGTTGATTTTTAATGATTTTCAGGTTTTGTGAAGAATCGGGAGCCGTGACAGCCGCTATCAAATCGAAGTTTGAACAAGTTCGAGTACCCAAACGGGGCAGAAGTTCCTTGAAGTTTCTATTGCGTTCAAAAATAAACAATTAAATCAATTATACGACTACCAACGTCATGAAATTGGAGCGAAAAGTTCTAAACTTGGGCAAAGTGAGCTCCGAAGCAAGCTGGAATCGATCACAACGACATATAGCTAACCGCAGCAAATGCAATACAAAACAACTTCTAATTGGACGGTTTCATCAAACCCGTAGAAAATTCAGAAAAGGCAATTGAAGTGTTCAGAACTTACCACCAATTCTCTCGAAACAAGGGTTTGAACTAAAAAGTGGATAAGCACCAAACGATGAAGTTTCTGAAGCAATACGAGAAGCCTCACAATCAATCAGATGCACGAAAAAAGTCTAATTAGAACCTAATACGGAGGGATCGTTAGCGACTGTACTACAATGGACTGTTACTGATGATTCTGTCCCGGTGTGCAGAGGTACCAATAAAATTAGCACCTATTATTAAGCACCTATTTTTTAGAGAAATGTTTGGTTGCTTGTATCTTCATAATTTGAACCCATTAGATTATTTGATCTGTTCACAGAAAAAGACTTCTAAGGGGCTTGTGTACTAAGAATGGACAACCTCGAGACAATGAATTGGAGCCCGCTGAAGCACAATCCTTGAAGGAGAAAGACCAACTTGCAATTGTTGCTGAAGCAAGCATCAATAGAAAATTATTCAATGCATCAGCGTTTAAAACTAAATTGCTTGTGTTCGCTGACGAATCCGAAGATACAAGCTCCGGACTCGTCAGCTCTAAGCTAAAAGAATACTCAGTTGACTTAGCGTTTTTTATTGGAGAATGCAGAGTGGCACCGGTGAAACATCTATCAATACAACGCTGAGAATTGCAAGCGGTAGTAATGACTGTCTAATCGAAAGATCAAGTCGTCAAGGAACATGGGGTGGAAATTAATAGTCAAAGTTTTTGGTCAGACTTAACTACAGCACTGCAGTGAACACATAGCTCCCATCTAAAGCAGCAATTTTTTTTCGCCACTAAAGTGGCTGAGATACTGGATACAACTGATGTTTCACATTGGAAACATGTGAGCGATGTCAACAACCCAGCAGACATTGGCACGAAAGCAAATAAATATGAGGAACTCAGCATAAGCGTGTGGATCACTGGGCTTCCCTGGTTGAAGCGACCAGAAATTGAATTGTCAGAGAAGCTGAAACCAGTCTTTGTCTCAGATGAAGAAATCATAACCGCACGATATTTTTGATACAGGGTGAAGAAAAGAAAGTTTAATTCAGTGGGATTGTGGCCTTGGAAACATCACTCAGGTGATTTTTTCTTGCAAAATCAGCACAGAAAAAATCAACATGAAGGCAGTGGGCATGTAATGAACAATGTTTGACAAAGGATGTAGATCATGAGCAAATGAAACGCCTTACGATTAATCAAGAACAAGTGTGTTAGCTGTAGAAAGTGCAGAGCACAAACGATACTGCCAGTAATAGCAGATTTGACCGAGCAGCTGTTAAGTGCATTAACAAACGTTACAAAAGCTAGAGTTGAGTAATTTGGTCCCCATTTTGTGATTTTTGGAAGAATCAACGAAAAGTGATGGTGTTGTCTGTTTACTTATCTAACTGTGAGGGTGGTATATGTGGAGGTGGTGCCTAAGTTGGATACAATTAGTGATCGCAACGCAATAATGCGCTTTGTTGCACAAAGAGGCGAGCTGAAAACAGCAATCAGGTAACAACCAGACAAAGTTATCCAGAGCTGAGCGAGAATGTGCATGCAGTGTACGTTGCAACAGAACGTTTAAATCAACCAGGAATCAGATTGAAGTTAAACCTACTCTCACCACCTCATTTTTAGGAATAAATCAGCGGTTGGCCAGTAGTTGCAAAAAAGCAATGTATGCATTTTTTCCGGACAGTTCAGTGCCCCGGGTATGTTGCTTCAACTGCAATGGGTAATATTGAACAGACGTTAAATGCAAGCGCAAGCGCAAAATCTTTGCCAACGCTGAATTAAATGATTGGCCAAAGTGGTGATCTACAGCAAATGAAAACCTCTAGGAAGGTTAACTTGTTTGGTTGACTGAAGATAGAAACAAGATAAAAATCTCAGTATGAACTCATCATTAATCGTGTGAAGGTCGCTTAACTAAAGTTTTCATTGCTATTAAGCTAACAAATCCAGTTCTAAATTAAGTTAACGTATGTCGCCAGGCAAGTACGTTTGTGTACGTTATATTTAAATTGTTACCTCAGTTTTACACCAAATTCTTTACGTGGGTTTGGAACATTTAGTGGAAGTTCGACGTTGGTAACGACAACTCATGATGTCATTTTTACATGAAAAATTGCTTTTCTCTGTTGTCATCTGCAACCAATCAATGGCTTGGAGTTGAGATTCACAACGGCAGAATCAGAGAAAAAAAGAGCTGGAAAAATCACCAAAAAATCAATGGAAGCTCGTTACGTTAATTTGTCTCATTAAATTATTAAACTTACAAACAGTGGGTATTGAAGCACACTTCTTGAGCAGTAAAATGTTACTAAGTAAAAATTATTCTGAGCAGTAAATTGGCTGTTACTATGTCCTATGTCCACAAATTATCTGAGCTGCATTTTAACTGTTGACATCCTCAGCTTCTGGGAATTCGACTTGTCAGCACAGAGAGCTAGTAGCCTAATTTTAAGTTTAAATGTTTTTACATGACAATAGGTATTTGGCTTAGACATATATCTGCGCCACCGATTTGTTTCCATATTGGATTGAACATGTATACGTAAAGAGATCCCGTATTGTGTGACCTGTTGTAAATCCAGTCCAGTTTGATATTGAAAATACCAAGAAAAGAAATTAGTAATAAAAGAAATTGGTTACGCAACGGTAATCTACAATATAGCTGATAAGACAGTTCGGATAAACTAACTGCAAAAACATTATATGCGGACAGATTTGAAACCACTAAAAACGTCATAAGTGGTAGAGCAGTTGTTACAAAATGAACAGAAGGATTCGAACAAAACAATTTGATAAAAATTCAGTAATTTCTTACTTGAAATGAGAGCAGGTCTAGCCTCAGCTTGACTGAGTCTTGCTTGAATCTTACTAGCAAGCGACTTCTTCCTCAAGAATGATCGCTCGAAAGACTCGACTGAGCCGTCGTTTCCCGAGTCGTTTCCCGAGGACGAATGAACGATGTTGGGTTCCGAGACAGACCTCGAGAGGGATTCCTTGGACGATACCGGACTACTGCTAGTGTTATTCTCCATGCTTAGGTTTTCACCTGGAAATTCAGAGCACAAATTGGTTGAAAGAGTTGCTGTTGAAATTAAGCATCAATTCCCTCCCCCCCCCCCGCACAGATTATCATTCAGGAATCTGGCAGTATCAAAATATAAAGACAAGATCTAATGTCTCCCATTGTCTGTCGGAGACCCAAGACCCTTATGCTCAAGTCGTGATGGGTTCCAGATCAAACCTACTTAACTTGATCACACCCTGAACATGCATCACAGAAGTGTGAGAAATCCCAATTTCCCTCATTACGGGGGGGGGGTGGGGTGGATCAAATTCGACCCGGTTTTGTATGTGCAGTTTCTTTTTGGTGTTAACAAACCTGAGTCATCCCAGAATGCCATCGGGAGGTTGAATCTGAGCATGAGATTGATCCTTCTACCTGCCCCTGTTGTATCTCCACTTCCCGCACTCCCACCGGGGGAGGAGCAGGAGGAGACAGTGCCCAAATCCACACCTGAACTGTACCCCCCTGGCGACACTTCCCCACAATCTACAGGACTTCCGGGGCTAGAGTTGTTCCAGCTGACGTCGGAATCTGTTCGAAAGCACGTGCAATTAAAACAGGATAAAAATAGGCCAGAGTGACTAGCGAATTTTACGTTTGATGCGAATGAATCCTAATCCAGATTTGAAATTATGAGAAAACAGTGCTCAATTTGAACTAGGATTGTAGGATTGAGTTGCGTATAACTTTACAAGAATGTTCGATGTGAAGATAAGTTCAATGTTTATAAGTTTGTGCTCTTGTAGATGTTGCACTTACAGAAAGATTGGAATCTCTTGGTAAAATTTTTCTGCTTCTCGCGATGAATGAATTCATATAAAAATTTAAAAATTTATTTGTAAAAATTTTCATATATATATATATATATATATATATATATATATATATATATGTGTGTGTGTGTGTGTGTGTGTGTGTGTTTGTTTGTGTGTGTGTGTGCGTGTGTGTGTGTGTGCGTGTGAGTGAGCGAGTGAATGTGTGTGTCAAAACTGGAGGGAATTGGAACTTAGTACCGGAAGAAGATCCTGCATTAGCTCCCCCATTGTATCCTTGTTCCGTTTCCATAGCAACCGCTTTTCCATCGCTCTCTTCATGATTCTTGAAACCCCATCCTCCTCTCATTTGTGAATTTTGTCCTGCTGCATTTTTGTTCACGTCACTATTATCCTCCAACTGAACTGTTGTCCTAATATTCCAAAGAAAAAATTTAATAAAAAAAGCTAATTTAGAGAAATAAGTGTTTTTGTATCCGTTTAAATAGCATTGCGGGCAAACTGTTACAGAATACACTGCAACCCAGTTTGAGGGCATTGACCGAAACTACTATTCATCAAACCCACTTAAGTACACATGTTTTTTTGTGTTCCAAGATTACAGGCCATTTCAGGATATTTCTTAGATAATCTCAGCAAATTTCTTACAAATGTTCCGCACATTTTTCAACACAATCCTTCCAATAAATTCAATAATACGAAGTTTCAGCACAAATAGTACAAAATTTTCGCAATTCAAAAAAGATGAAAACTCAACGTTTTCAACAAGTTCCTTACAAACTTTCAAACTTTCAGCATATTTCTTGACAAAAGTTGCCAAATTTTGAGCACATTTTTTTTTGTGATTTCAACACCTCAAAATTCAAACCATTCAACTCATTTCTCACAAATTTTTGCACGGCTTGCAAAAGACCTCATAGGCACAGCATAAGCCTTACATATTTTCTGATTTTGGAAAAAAAGGTAGTTCTATTTCTTTATACATAATTTATTATTTCTTTCACTGGTTTCATTGTTATCACAATGTTTTTGATATCCATTTTATAAATAATACTGTTCTAACCATTAATCTTAATATTATTATTATATTTGTTATTATTATTTGTATTATTATTATTATTATTATTATTATTATTATTATTATTATTATTATTATTATTATTATTATTATTATTATTATTATTATTATTATTATTATTATTATTATTATTATTATTATTATTATTATTATTATTATTATTATTATTATTATTATTATTATTATTATTATTATTATTATTATTATTATTATTATTATTATTTTTATTATTATTTTTATTATAATTACTATTTTATCTTTTATTATAAATATTATTTGAATACTATTGATACTAAAATCTTCTACGGAACATTATTGTTTTTTTTTTGGTTATATGCCGATGTGTAGCATACGTGTAGCAGGTGATGGTATTGTTTAATTTTTCTATGGAAGGTGTTCAAAATAAGTTATATAATAGCTGAAAGTGCTGAAATTTTGTCAGGAAAATGTTGAAAAAGCGGAAAATAAGTGCTGAAAGCGATGAAACTATTCAGGGAAAGTGATGAGATGCAAAACATGTGCTGGAAGCTGCTGCTATGAGGGAAGTCCGGGAACTATGGAAATTATTATAGAAAAACGCGAAAAAGGAGCTGAAAACCTTTCGAGAGTGTTGGAAATATTTGACAAATGTACTGTAAAGAATTGATTTTTCCTAAAAAATGCGCTGAAAAATCAAATATATATATTTATAACTAATGATTTTTCAGCGCACTTCTTACAAAAAGAAAAGCGCTGAAAAATCATTAGATATATATATATATATATATATATATAATACGGCTTTACCTTACAAAAACTGCTAAAGTGACTCCAAATATATGGGCACTCAGCGCATTGCCAGAGGTGAAGGCTCTTTGTCTAGAGACTGAGTGACTCAGCTGTGACGGCAAAATTTATATAATGTTGGGTTATGGACCTTCGCAAACGGAATGAAAAGCGTTTTTAACTAAGTAAAGAATTAATTTCTCAAAAATGAGAGAATAACAAAATGATATTTTACAGAAGAATTTAGAGATTTACAGGAGAGATCTGATTATTAGATCAAGATGGTGATTTGAATTTGGGGATGAAAAAGGACTCAAAAATCAGCTGTATATATACCCATTAACAGTGTGAAAAAGTCAAGATACAAATTTAATCTTAGCACCGTGATTTATAGTGCAGGTCGCAAAGGTTACCCAATATGGTTTGCTTCTGCAAATCAGTCGCAAAGGGAACCATAAATGGAATGCATTTGCACTTTTCTAAGAATTCATTCACACTTCCGGAGATATCAACATCGTTTAATACATGCTGGGAAGATTTTACATCAATTAATCTAACTCTAATAATAGTTATCTAGATTCACAAATTTGAACCGAATATTGATTCTAAGCACCATTTCTTGACGATTCATTTATATAATTTCTTCGATCGAAGTCGTATTGCTTGTCTTTCTAATCTGGTAAGTCAAAATTTCTTTCTAATTCTCACAAAGTTTAAGACTATAGTTTGATCGATATTCTAACACCCCCACTCAGACTTGAGCTGATTGCGTAGAGTCTGTTCCCATCAAAACTGCTCTGAATGTTTCCACTTTCGAAACGGGAAAGGACTTTGTGAAGATGTCCGCTGCCATTTTGTCTGTAGGGACGTAATGAATAGCAATAGTCCCATCCTCCGTCTTGTCCCGGATGAAGTGAAACTTTGTTTCGATGTGCTTGCTCCTTTTGTGCATGACTGGGTTTTGGCAGAGTCTGATACAATTTTGGTTGTCTTCTCCAATTGCTATTGGACGTTTCTGTTGGATGCCAAAATCCTCTAGAAGTTGTTTGTTTCAGGTAGAGTGCTTCCTGAACTGCTGCTGCCATGCCCTGATATTCTGCTTCTGATGAAGAAAGAGCAACTGTGGCCTGCTTCTTGACACCCCAGCTGAGTGCTGCTCCACGTCCGTTGAGCTTGAAGTAAAAGCCCGTTGTTGATTTTCTGTCGTTCACGTCTCCAGACCAGTCTGCATCACTTTCCCCCACTAAATCATAACTAGCCTCTTTTGTGTAAGTAAGTTTTAAACTTTTTGAACCTTGAAGATATCGCAGAAGTCGTTTTTCGCACATCCAGTGTTGATTTTTAGATGCCTTCATGTGTCTGGACAGAATGTTGACTGTGAACACGATGTCTGGCCTCGTCTGTTTGGCCAGATACAGAAGTGATCCAACCAAGCTTCTGTAAATCCTCTGGTCCACTTCTTCGTCTCCGTTCTGTGCTGTCTGAAGTTTCCAATTCAAATCAGCTGGAGTTCTTGAGGGTTTGCATTGATCAATTTGAAACCCCTCAATTATTGTTTCAATGTAGCGTTCTTGGTCGACTGTGACTTTGCCCTCTTCGCGTTTGATTCTTAGACCCAGAAACCAGTGTAGTCTCCCTCTGTCTTCAACGTGAAAGGTTGCTTCTAGTGCCTTCTTGACATCAGAGACCACTGTCATACTTCTTGATGCTAGTATGATGTCGTCAACCCAGACCAAGATGAAGGTGTGATCCTCTGCCTCTGATCTTGCGAACAAGCAGTGATCGTTCCTGCTTCTGGAGAACCCCTGTCTCAGTAGGAAGTTTGCCAGTTCATTGTACCAGTTGTTAGTAGCCTGTTTCAAACCATAAATTGATTTATTTAGTCGACATACTAACTTCTCCCCATCTGATCCGCATTTTACAAACTCCTGTGGCTGTTCCAGATACACTTCTTCCACGATTGTTGAGTGCAGGAAAGCAGTCTTGACATCAAATTGGTGCATCACATGGCCCTGCTTCGCTGATAGTTGAAGTAGAATCCTGAATGTCTCTGGCTTGCAGGTAGGCGCAAAAGTCTCAAAGTAGTCCAGTCCTTCCACTTGTTTGAAGCCTTTCGCCAAATAGCGCGCTTTGTATTTGTCCACTTGACCACTGGGTCCTAATTTCACTTTGTAGACCCATTTGCCCTGGTATGACGTCCCTGTCTGTGGGTGGTCTCACTAGGTTCCAAGTCTCGTTGTCTTGGAGTGCCTTGACCTCGTCCTTCATTGCCCGGTGCCACTGGTCCAATCGTCACCTTGCTTGGCTTCGTAGACTTTTTGGGTTCCACATAGTCGCCCTCAGTCACAGAAAGATGGGTCCTGACTTCTCCAAAAAATTGCGGAACATTCCTTGCTCGTGTCCCTCGTCTGGGCTCTGCTCTGTCCGCGTGTTCCAGTGCATCTTCATTGAAGCGAACTGTCTCTAACTGTGAGAAGTCTTCTGTGTCACTGTCTTCCAGTGACTCTGAGTCTCTGTGACTCCCTCTTGTTGCAGTGGATTCTTCATCTAGTGCTGTTTCTCCAACATCCGACGCCTCTTGTCTCAGTGTTGTTTCTTGAGTATTCACGCTCCCTGCGTCATGCCACTCCTCCTTTATTGCCGTAGATGTGTCCTGTCGTTCTCTGTTGTCATCGTCTTAATGACCATCATCTGGGTGCCAGATTCCCAGTTCCGACCCATCATCTAGTAGGTCAGCCGTTTCTTTGTTGTCAGAGATTGAGCCCACTTCAGACTCCTTGATGATCACATCTCGAACTGCCATCACCTTGCGTGTGTTGGGTATGGACACGAGGTATCCGTTTTATCCTTCAGTGTAACCCACAAACTTTCCTTCCGGTGCCTCGGGTTCAGGTTTGCTGACTTCTCTGTCCCTCTTCCTCAGGAAGACTGTGCAACCAAAAGTAGATAATTTACTAATTGGAAGCTTAGGTTTTATACATCTCATCAGCTCTGCTGGGCATTTTTCCTCTCCTCGTCTCACAACCAAGTTTCTGGTCCTTGCTGCGTGAAGAATTGCTGCTTCCCACATCATTTTGGGCAGTACTGAGTCAATGAGCAAACATCTTGCCATCTTCAGCAGTGTCGTGTTGCAACTCTCAGCTAACTTATTCTGTTGTGGCGTCTCTGGTGTGGTCTTCTTCTGTAGAATGCCTGCATCTAAGCAGTACTTCTCGAACTGCTCTGAGAGAAACTCCTTCGCATGGTCTTACCTCAGCTTCTTGAGCGTCCCCACACTGAGAAAAAATTTCTTCAGGCTGGCCAATGCTTCACTCTTTGCCTTAAGCAATTCCACAGACACAAACTTCGTGTACTGGTCTGCAAACACTATGCAGAACAGGAACCCTGACAGCGACTCTACTCTGAAAGGTCCCATCACGTCTGTGAACAACCTCTCCAGATTCACTTCTGCTTGGGTCTCTGCCACTATTGGTACTGGAGTCTTTGTGATCTTGGCCAATGCACACACATTGCATACATCATCGAGTTCCCCCACTGTCTCTGGTGCATTCCTGACCGCATCCGCTTGATTCAAATGACCCAATCGTCTGTGCCACTTCCTTGCACTGTCAAGTTTCATGCTGTTGGAACTCATCTTGAATTCTGGAACGCTGCAGGGTAAGTAAAACAAATTATTTTCTTGTGTTAGTTTTACCCGAGTTCCCTTCTGGAAATTCATGCAGCTGTTTCCTCTCTCGAAAGTGAAACTATGTCCCCACTCCGTGCATCTTGAGACTGATAGGAGTTTTGAAGAATAGTCCGGCACACACAGAACATTTTTGAGTTCGCATTAGAATTCCCCTTTGTTTGAGGGTATGCTGATCCTCACACAGCCTCTACCCACCACTCTGGAAGCCTCTCCGTTGGGTTTTCTGACCACTGATTGAATGGGCACAAAGTCCAGGAACGCATCGATGTTCGTCACAATTTGATCTGTACTACCACTGTCCACTAGCATGCATGCTGTTTTCCACTGGGTAAGAGCTGCCCAGCATTCCTCGTCTGGTGTAGCCAATGTTGGACCCATTGCCACTGACTCATGTTTGCCTCCATCTCTTTGTCTCTTGCATGCCCTGTCTAGGTGACCCTTCCCACCACACTTGCTGCATTGTGCTGTCTCCTTCTTCCTGCAGTCCTTGGCAAAGTGTCCAGGGATCCCACATTCAAAGCAGTTTCCTTTCATGGGTCCCTTCTTGAAGTCACGCTTCACTGCCAGTGCCACTGAACCACTTTGTCCCTTGTGTCTCTGCGCCGTGCTCTCATGAAAGTTCTGCAGCCTTTTCCTCAACTCTGTTAAGTTCGTTGCCGGGTTGAAGCTTTCCTGTATAACAAAACTTTCATACCTCATATCTCCCACACAGTCATGTCTCATCAGCATGGGGGTTGTTGCGTCTAGAGTGATGTCTGCAACTTCCTTCTCATTTGAATCCTTCAGCACCTTGTGGTTCTTCTTCTCATCATTGGCTGCCCCTTTGGCAAGTGGCGCAGGTTCATTGGGTTGCTCCTCTGTCCCCAGTAGTGATTTGTAGAGTCCCTTCGTCTGCATCATCGCCACAAATCTTGTGCTCCAGATTGGAAAGTCCTGTGCCTTTCCTGTGTAGTTCAGCAGCTTCACTGTCTGTTGATCCATTGGAGTTTGAGCAGGCAAAACAGTTGTGAAAAGAAAAGGTACTAAGCAGAAAAGGATTATGACTGTCAACAACAAATTAGTTTTGTTTTGGAAATTAATTTTATGACTTAGAAAATTGCCGGGCCCATAACCTGTTGGGTTATGGACTTTCGCAAGCGGAATAGAAAGCGTTTTTAACTAAGTAAAAGAATTAATTTCTCAAAAATGAGTGAATAACAAAATGATATTTTACAGTAGAATTTAGAGAATTACAGGAGAGATCTGATTATTAGATCAAGATGGTGATTTGAATTTGGGGATGAAAAGGGACTCAAAAATCAGCTGTATATATACCCATTATCAGTGTGAAAAAGTCAAAATACAAAACTAATCTTAGCACCGTGATTTATAGTGGGGGTCGCAAAGGTTACCCAATATGGTTTGCTTCTGCAAATCAGTCGCAAAGGGAACCATAAATGGAATGCATTTGCACTTTTCTAAGAATTCATTCACACTTCCGGAGATATCATCATGATTTAATATATGCTGGGAAGATTTTACATCAATTAATCTAACTCTAATAATAGTTATATAGATTCGCCAATTTGAACCGAATATTGACTCTAAGCACCATTTCTTGACGATTCATTTATATAATTTCTTTGATCGAAGTCATATTGCTTGTCTTTCTAATCTGGTAAATCAAACTTCCTTTCTAATTCTCACTAAGTTTAAGACTATAGTTTGATCGATGTTCTAACATATAACAAATATGCTGATAGAGTTCAACTTGTGTAAAGACTGAGTAGACGCGATGTAAAAAAAGTTGAAAGTGTGAAAATTGTGTTAGAATAAAATTTATAGCAACTTAAAGACATATTTTTAGATGAAATAACGTACATATTTAGCCGCTTACTGTGTTGGTAAAAATTAGCTGCTCAATTGACGAATTAACGTAAGGAATGTGTTGAAAATTCAGCTAATTAGGCGGATAATTATGAAAGATTTATCCGCAGAAAATATTTTTATTCAGTGGCTGCGAGCGCATTTTCTACATAATTTTCAGTATAAACCTCAACCCGAGGAGGAAAATTCCAGTCTGATTCTCCTAGACGGAAGTGGGTCAGTCTGATCAGATAACGTGGAGTGGTAGATAACGGATAGATAGTGGTAGATAGTGGAATAAAAAGTGGTCCCGAGCTTACTATAGTTTTGTAAGAAGTGAATTCAATCCCAAAAATAGTCTGATAAGAGGCTGTTTCGAGCGCATGATAGCCTGAAGATTTTAGATCAAGCGGTGCTAATATTACTTTTTGTGCATCCTAATTCTTTAATCTGATCAGAATTAGTTTGGTCCCGAACAGAGATCGATTTTAGCGCTGGATCATCTGTTCATAAAAGGGACAAGGGTGTGTTCATAAGTAGTTTTTGGGTGTAGAATAGTCCTGTCAGAGACAATTTTGAGCTCACTATCAGCCCGGATATGATTAATTTTAGCGCACTTTTGTCTGATCAGAAGAGAAGATTAAACCATTTCAAGCGCAGAGAAACTTTCGAATGTGATCAAAGGTCAGAATTTTGGGGATAACAAAAAAATGGTTGGAGTTTTTCCGTTTGTGTCCCCCGATGCGTTATGCACCCCCCCCCCCCTCCCACACACACACACACACACACACACACACACACACACACACACACACACAAACACACGCACACACACACACACACACACACACACACACACACACACACACACACACACACACGCACACACACACACACACACACACACACACACACACACACACTTACAGTTACAGAGCACGTGCCATTACTTAGTAAATACTTAGTAAATGTGAAAATATGACACCTGGGTCTGAGAAATTTGAACCCTCTAAGCTGCGGGGACACAAACGGAAAAGATCCAAATTTTTGTTTAAAATGACAGAGGGGAAATTGTTAGGAGTCACCTTCCCCGCATTCATTAGAAATAGTGTACCCCCCCCCCCCCCCAGCTAAGTGAGTGCATATTATTTGCGATGCCAGACGATGCACGTGCCATATTTTTACTTGATGATTTACTACTTAATGACACGTGATCCGTAACTTGGGGGGGGGGGGGGGGGGGGGGGCACAAACGGAAGAAACCCTAAATTTGATAATCACTGTTTTTTTTTGGGGGGGGGGGAGGAGGTATACGCTTGAAAACGCTGATAGCTCATTTCAGCAACTCTTTTCCATATACTCTAATGGAAAATTTAAAATCTTTTGTTTGTTAATAATTGGATGTGGGTTGTTTGTTAGTTATGAATGAATGACTAGTTATGCTGACTCAATTGGGGAGTTCTGAAAGAAGACAGCGTGATGGTCTGTGTCTTCAAATTGTGACGTGTCTGCTCTACCAAACACACACGACGAATCATCAAACCACTTTTCCATAAATGCTCCCGCGCTAAAACTGAACAAACAATGATGGCATCGGGTTTTATTTTTCAAGTTGAATTGAAGAATTGTTGATTTGACCTAATTGGAGTAAAATTTATAAAGAGGTCAAGTATTAAAATTAATTTATAAAGAGGTCAAGTATTAAAATATAACGAGTTTAAAAATTTTCTTGGTTGCTGAAAATATAGCATAATCAATGAATTTTAAGATTTCAGCAGTTATTCAACGAATGTTCACATTTTTGTGAAGCTATTTCAGCGACTTCAAAATTTACCCAAAATCAGAACACATACATCACTTTATATGAAGAGTGGTAATAAAATAACGTCATCAAAAATTCTGTACTTTTTTCTGCCGGTGAAGTTAACTGTAATGGAATGTACTCGACAGTAAACTGTTTGGAGGGGGGGGGGGGGGGCAGGGGTAATGTAGTGACAGTTTGAACAAACTGCTCTACACAGACATTAGCCCCGACACGTCGAAAGAAAAAGTGATTCAGCAGTCAATGAATATCTAAACAGTATAAATTTCGTATACGTTAGCCTTAACCTTGTCAGTTAAATTCAACCAGTTTATATAATTACGGAAAAATGATTGCTTAGCTGAGTGGTTACAAAGCCAGTTCCTACTTTCCAATTCCTGGGTTTGATCCTTGGGTATGACGTGCTTTGAAAAACTTTCACGAAATTGAAAGTAAAATTATTTTTTTTGGACAGAGGTCATTTTTTAACGTTAACTGCAGTAAAAGACAGAGTAAAATAAGCACAAAAAATGAAGACAGAGTTTTGAAAATGTAAATTTTTTTTAAATATCAAATTATTACTGGGAGAAGCAAATCAAGCCCCATCCAAAAAGATGCGTTCCGTTGATTTCCTCTAAGAAGGCCCTTTAAGCATGCGCTGATAAAAAGAAGTTCTATGACAAATTTTGATCACTGTTGACCCCGGCTCCATTACTGTATATATTACCCCGAGAATTTTCTCGGATCGATTTCAACAATTACGTTTACGGGTTATTTTGACAATAAAAATCTTTCAGTTTGTGGAATCGGTGCAGGGATGAACCTCGATTCACCGTCTGTTACAAAATTTTTGCGCTCTTTAGCTTTTCGGTTGGCTTCCTTATTGATTTTTTGATGTCAACTTCACTGCACTATTTTTATAGCATTAGAAACTGTGAGAAAATTATCCACGGCAACGTTGTCTCCTTCTAAATAAAAATTTCTAATTTACTGATAAGACAATTGCCTGTGATAAGGAGTAGTAGTGATAATGCTCAGCGGTGTTTTTGGTTACAAGCCAAATTGTAAACTGAAAGAAGAAATCCTACTGGTTCTTCGTTTATATATGCATTTTAGTTGACACTTTAACGTTTGTTTTAATCGTTTGACTTAACCGATGCCACTATAGTTATTAGCAGGAATTCAACTATATCTGTGTTATTTTTCCGACAGAAACTTTCAACTTTTTAGCCAATTAAGCACCAAGTTTAATCTAATGTAAGTTCCGGGAACACCATATAGCCCTATGAAATTTTTGAGAAATTTTTGAAAATTGGTTTTGATACACTCATCAATTCATTTTCACAAAATGTAAAATCTTGTCAACTGAATTTGGCAACACCGATGATTTTACATTTTGTGAAAATGAATTGATGAGTGTATCAAAACTATGGCCCTAGTATTTGTTTTTGTGACTCAATTTATTGAATATCTTCGAATCTAACGCTAGTTTAACATTGTGATCAAGCCCAACAATCAGTAGGATGGGAGAAATAAAGTTTTGTTCTGAACATCTTGATAGCTTTTCTTTATGTACTTTTCGAATTAACTTTTAAATTTCAGCTATTACTTTTTCTTGTAAGTTGATGGGATCACAATGGCCCCTCTGGTTTATTGGAGATAAATTTGTTATGAGATTTTGATTTATTTGTGTCTAATTTTGATTTTAAACTGACCGCAGCAACTGTCAGAATAGCTTGTGGAGTGTTCCAATTATTACAATTTGTTTTCATATTTTTGGTTCTCACCAGCAATAATTTACCACCAAGAACACGCTCCTCAAACAGCAATCAGATTTTTCTTCGTGTTGCCAATTTGAACGTCCGGTTGAAAAAAAGGGTGGACTCTATATATGCGTTCATCAGAAATCAAGGCGACAAAAAAGTAATCGGAGTTCGAGTCATATTACTCATTGTAATGCGTGAGGCAGTTAACTGAGTTATAATCATTTGGGTGAACTCTCATTTATTCTGCTGGAATTCTGAAATCTATTTTTACGAAACGTTCTCACCAAGTTATTTCGGATACCAAAATTGTGACAGTTCTTCCAGTTAGTTGTGACAGTTCTTCCCGTCAGATAAACCTCGATTCACCGTCTGTTACAAAATTTTTGCACTCTTTAGCTTTTCGGGTGGCTTTCTAATTGATTTGTTCAATGTCAATTTCACAGCACTGACAGTTCTTCCCGTTAACTGGGCAAATTGATTTATGATTGTTTGACTATTGTTGTTCTCAATTGCAATAATTCTCAGATTAGGGTATCGGATTAAGATTTGGATGTCGTTGGTCTCAATGTTAGGTGGTCATTGAAATGAGTTGGAATTATGAGTTGAATTGTTAGCATTAACAATTTGAGATCGAGTCTGCGTCATCGTTTAAGCGCCCGAACTCAACAAGCGAGCGCCACTGCCCCATCGGGTTCCTCAGTCGGCAGTTCCAGCTGTGGTTCCGTGGTGCCAAAGGTTTCTTGGCGGTCTTTCGATGTGACCGGGCAATCCAGCCAGTGTTCGAATGTGTGCGGCTCTTTGGCACACAAGGGGCACGTTGGGTCGACCGTGGGGTCCATTAGATTGGCATGGGATTTCAAAAGTTTGCAGTGTCTACCTTGGAGTTGCTTGAGGAGGACGGCATCCTTTTTGCATTTGATGGTTTTTGCTTCTGGCTTAAGCTTGTAGCCTTTGTAGGTTCTCATGGCACAACGGTGGGACGGCTCGGGTTCTCGGAATGTTCTGCGGATGCAAATTGAAGCAACACGAAGTGATGTCGGTTCTGGCTCTGTTTCTGTGGTGGTCGCTACTGTCCGAGACTCGGAGTCAGCGATTTCATTTCCGGAGACGTCTGAGTGTCCCGGGAACCATTGAAATGTGACCTTCGGCTTGTGACTGTGTGGGTAGGAGCGGATGGTGGAGGTGCTTCCAATCCTCTTTTTAAGTGCGGTGCAGAGAGATTGGCTGTCTGCGTAGATTATGGCGTGTGTCTCTGGGTCTTGATTGTAAAGAAGCCATATGACGGCGGCAAGCACTTCTGCTTTCTTTTCGTCAAAAGAGGTGTTGATGGTGTTTCCTCTCTCGCTGAGCTTCGCTGTCACTTCTAGCGTGCTTTGGTCGCCCATTTAAAAAAAACTGTGTATCCACCATTCTGGTTATCCATTTGACGCTGAGCCGTCTGTGTACAGGTAGACGTCACCTTCCAGATTATTCAGGGTTTCCAGTGCAGGTTCTTTTGGGAATTTGGTTCGGCTGCCTGCAATGGTATCCGACACTGTCCAATTTGCTGATCTTTTGACATCCCACTAAGGTTGCTCTGTTTTAGGCCGCTGGCTTTTTTTCCGGAGCTCTTTTGGGAGGTTCAGCAGTAGTTCTTGTGTCGTGGACTTCAAGCTTTGGCATTTGAGTCTCTTGCTAACGGACGAGTTGTGCGCTTCTACTCTTGGGTGTTCGGCTGGGAGGCGGAAAGTTTTCTGCTGCGACGGGGCTATCAGCCTTTTGCTATGAGTACCATAGCTAGGGAATATTGATTCCAGGGGAAGGGCCTCCAGCGGAGTAGACCAGTTTTGTCTGGTGATTGCACGGAGGGCTTGGTTCTGGGCTCTATCCAATTTGTCCATGTTTGTCGATCTTAGCCATGGTTGTCAACCATGTGCTGTATAAACCATTACGCTGCACTCTGTAGACTGGTACTCTCTTCGAGGGGTTCTCTTGTGCCATCTTCAAGCCTTGGAAGCCGCAACATGGCGGAGCGATGTTCCCCTCCTTTTGACCTTCGCAGTTACTTCTTCCACGTGTGCGTTAAAAAACAAAGTCCTGTCAAGCCGGACACCAAGGAACTTAAGAATTGCGTTGAAGAGCCTTTGCTGTTTGTCAATTAAGAGCTGTGGTTTCCATGACGCGTCTTTGGAACATGTGGAGAATCATGCTGCTTCGCATTTCTGTGCGTTGAGGGTGAGCTTGTTTTCTCTGCTCCAACCGACAACATTGTTCACTGCATCACGGATTTTTTGTTGGCTTTCCCTTTGTCTTGACTGGCCGATCACCCGGAAACATTGTACATGATTAGCGCATGATCTTCCTTACGTTCTGAGGAGAATGGGTCGATGAACAGCAAGAATAGTAAGGGCGCAAGCACGGATCCTTGCGAGACTCCTTTTGCGAGTTTCTTGGTCCCACTGATTGCTGCACCATAGAGATATGTTGATTGCCTGTTGGTAACGAATGCTCTGATCGAACGGATGCACTTGGTGTACATGAGGGTGATAAGAAGTTTTTGTCTCTACACGCGGTCGAAGGCTTCGTTCTAGTCGAAGAGGGCCATTACCCCAATTTTCCAGGTTTTCTTGCTTGGAAAGCATCGTCGATGGCCTGGTGAGTCTAATGATGAGATCCTCACAGTATATACTCTTTGTTCCTCCGCATTGGTTGTTGCTTAAGGGTCCTTGCGTTTCGATCAGGTGCACAAGCTTGGAGACTATCATGCGTTCCATGACATTCGCCCGGCATCAATTCAGGCTGATTGGCCTGTACGATTCGATTGAGGCAGGGTCCTTTTTGGCCTTGAGCAGGGGAATTATCAATGAATTTCTTCAATCATGCGGGACTACTGCGCGGGTCCAAGATTCATTGTAGAGTGCCAGGAAGTTGCTCTTCGAGTTTTTTGCTGAAGCCTCTCCTGAATGCTGGTGTTTCTTTGTCTCGTCCTGCCGCTCTGCGACTCCGCATGCTGACGATGGTTTTTTTCTAGTTCGGGCATGTTGAAGTCTTGGGCGCTTGTGTCATCGGCAGATGGGGCGGACCATCTGCGGCGGGACGTTCGGTTTGTGTCTCTTTATTCCTTTGAGAACATGAACCGGTTTTCCTTTGCGAGTTTCCGGGGGTCATTTCCATATTCTACTTCTTCTATGAACTTCACACATTGGCTTTATCGGGTAGCAGCTATCTTTTTGCTGAAATCACGGCAGTTTTTGTCCACTCGTGCTTGTTTTGGCTGAGGTTGAGGCGCAAGCGGTTCCTCTTCTTAATCAGAGTCCTAATCTCTGGCGTGATGTAGCAGCAAGTTTTTTTCCCAGGCTGGGTTCTGGGCACGGTGGCAGTGGCAGTCTCTATGACTAATTTGCTGAACTGTTTGGTTTTTTTCAAAGTGTTGCCTTGTGGGGGTATGGAGTCCACTTTGTCTTCCAGTTCGGTTGCGAACTACTTGATATCTTGGTTTGAAATCCATTGTTGCCACCACGCAGGTGGCTTGAGTTTTTGGGTGCTGCACTGTTTAGTGACTAAAACTGGTAGGTGGTCGGACACAGCGATGTCCTACCGTGTTTGCCACTTAAATTTTTTCGTCCATCTGGTTGGTGTGAGGAAAATGTCCGGGCTGCTCGGGTTTCCACTGGAGCGATTGTGTCTCGTCACGGATCCTGTGTTCAGGCATGCTAGGTTTGCGTCGTTCATCCATTCTTCGATTCTTGTCCCGCGACTGTCTGCCGGCTGGGCGGGGTTGGAGTGGCCGTTGAGGTCTCCTGCAATAAAGCAGTCTTTGCCACTGGAGATGTGGTCTGCTATGACAACTTCTTTTTCAGCTCCTCTGCTTGGGGGGATGTAGACATTGCTAAAGGTGAGCCATTTCCGTTTCGAGACGTAGGCATTGAAGTTGGTGCTGGCCACTGTCTCTTGTTGTTGGTTGTGGTGTTTTGGAGTGATGAACATGGATATGTTTCTTGATCAAGCAGAGGAGTCCACCTCCTGATTGTTCCGTGCGATCAAATCTCACGTTCGAGTAGCCAGGGATTTTGGGCGTCTGGTTCATCGGCTTCAATTTCGCTTCCTGTATGAGGGCAATGTTGATACAGTCCTTGACTAAGCGGTCTTCTAGCTCAACCCATTTGGTCAGCAGTCCGTTAGAATTCCACAGAAGGACTCTGATTTCTTGCATGTCAATTCGCCCGTGAGGGCAATAGTTTCGACTTCGTCGCGGGTAGGCCCTTGTCTGATTAGGCAGTTCTTATGTGTTAGCTGTTGGCAGTACATGCATGGAATTGGTCTTGTTACAGTGGCTATTGTTGTCTTTCATGAGCTACACGGTGAGTTTTGCCCCCAGGGGAATATTTGCTGTCTCAGTTGCCCCACGCTTCTGCGTGCTAGGGTTATCTTCTTGTTGCTGTGAGTGAGGCAGATCCATGGCTCTGAGCAGCTTCTTTGGAGGAGAGTGCATTTATGTCCTTTTTGGCAATGGTTGTCAATTTGGTGACTGGCATAGCAATGCTGGTGTTTTTCCGACCTGAGGGTTCAATATGAGGTGCAGCGGACCCCGGTGGGGGCTGTCAAGAATGTTGGACGAGCGGGGACATTGGTCACAGTCGGGCAGGCTGTACCTAGATCGTCCACTGCAGCTTTGTTGCTTGTGGGAGACATTCTCGCACAGTTCGCACTGCCGGAAAGGTTTCTCTCTGCCAATCGTCTTTCCAAACGGTCTACACGAGGAGCCGGGATTTTACTCGACGTCTCCGGCTTGGAGGAGGATCAGGGGGTCATATGCCGGGTCTGTGCTCCCCTCTCCCAAATTTCTGGCTGGCTCCTGACTGAGACTGGGACGGGCCGACCCACTGCGTGGCTGGTCCGTCGCCTGGGAAGAGAGTCTTTTGGGCGCCGCGTTGAGGCCCAGCCAATTGATCCAGGTCATTGCTGTTTTGACGGAGTCACATGTTGTTGATTTTTTTTACCCCCATTTCCCTATAATTAGCAAATGTTATTAACATTCGTTACAGGTCTAGGATTTGTCGAGGCGATTCGCATTCCATTTCCTACAACAGCATTTCTGCGATTAAGACATAGCGGACGAGAGATTCTTTTTCAACGCCCAATGTTAGCTCTCTGCTAGTTCCTTTTATTTTCCATAGAAATTTTCTGCACATCCGCAACGCTTTCTTCCTTTGTCAATGGAACGAATCTATCGAAGGTAATGTTACTTGGGAGAACAAATGCAAAATCCACAACGAGTCGCCAAAAATTAATTGTAGGTTGCTGGTCAATCTTGCAGAGGGTCCTTGCTGTTAAAAACACGACGATCTTAGGTCCCATGTTACAGTAAAATAGGGAAACTGTTCGTGTTTGTGTGTCAATTCGTGTGTCCCAGGGTTTATCTGGCTAATCTTCATAAAGTTTTCCTGAATCAACCATTTTGGGCATCATTTTTTCCATTTGATATGAGCGGAGCATTGCGGCTTATTGTTCACGTTCGGAGAGCACTCGGAAGCCGTCGATCGCCTCCACGTATAAAGGTCCAGTAGGCGAAAACAATTTTGCAGGCGATACTTGGAGAAGCAGACCGAATGAGATACCCCCTTCTTGAAATTAGGCAAGCACAAAACGGACTTTTATATTTTCCCACCAAAAAGGGGGGTCAGGCGAAGGCTATTCTCAAAATTGTAAGGCGAATCATTGATATGATACGCGATTCATGTCAGGCGTATCACAATTACTCAAGCGAGACGGTTTTTGCGTATCTAATTTTGATACAATTTATGAGACGAGAAAATAAATGCGCAATTCAATCATGTGTTGGAAAACTAAAAGAATAAATGCAGACGAGGCGATATTTAAATTCTGCTAAAAAACAAAAAATCAAACAATCAGCGATTTTTCTTGAGCTCAAAATATTTTACAATAGCCTGAACATAGCTTAATCATAAATGTTAAAAGTGGAAGACTTGGGCAATCGTGTTTTTCTAGTGATAGATATCATCTTGACATTATTGAAACACGGAAAAAAGTATCTCAATTAAAATTATGACATAGTTTTTGAAAAGATTGATTTCAGTTTTCATTAAAAGTAAAAGAAATTTATTTGTAAGGTTCCAAGTCATATCAACTCTCAAGAAAACAAATAGTATGGTTTTGTGGTACGGTTGTACCTTATTTAGTTCAATTTGTCGCACTTATGTACTAGATCTATTTTATTTTGCCCTTTCTCAATTAGAAGTCAATGTTCACATATTCTAAAATTGCCTCCGACTAATAAGTCAAGTTTTGATGTGTTCACACAACCCGTTTTCATCATCCTGTCATTCCTTTAATTTTCACTACTGAATTCAGTTGCTTCATTCTACTCTGTTTTCCAATGAACAGACTCCGAGTGGATTCGAGAAGGATATCCATAGCGGATAAAACGCGGCTATATACCACAGCATCTATGATGCCAATTATGACTCTGATTATGACGACTAAAATGATAATTGTGTGGCGACGATTGCATACAAAAGCGAAACACGAGAGCTAGAACCGGTGAATTTGGACATTTGTGTTGGAAATAGAGGGACTAAAGCATTGGTGGATTTGGGGAGTGTGTACGGTCATCAATAAGAGTCTTGCAAACATGGTGTTATCTGAGTGTGATAAGAGCTATTGGGTACAGTCGCCGGAGATACATGACTTGAAAATTTTCTCAAATGGTATAATCAAGATCATTGGAGTAATTAATACGTCAATCAAATGCAATGATTGGACTGCCACAAAAGTCGATGTAACAGTTATGGAAGATGGCCATCGACCGATTTTTGGACGAGACATCTTCTCAAAACTAGGCTTCTCTCTCACACAGCTAAAACAAGTAGCAAATATTGATCAAAATTAATGTCCAATCAAGAAACAAGTTGCATTTGATTTTCAGGGTCTCATCACAAAAATCGGTAAATCTTTTAAACACTCAGTCAAATACACATTCCACAAACAATTTACACCTACTCATCGAAAAGGACGACGAGTCCCAATTAATTTACAACCATTAGTAAACGTAGAACTTCAAAAGTTACTTGATGAAAACCACATTATAAAGTTAAACAGCTGTTCTAAAAAAAATTAATCTCACCTATAGTTATCACAGTAAAACGAGATAAATTGGTTAAACTGGCCTTAGACTCCAAGATTTTGAATAAATCTATCCACAAAAATAAATACCAAATGCCAAATTTTGATAACCTAATAGACACAATTCAACAAAATTTAAATTCAAACGCATCACAGTAGACAGCATATTTCTCTACCTTGGAATTGAAATGTGCATACAGTCAACTTAATTTAGACCCAGAAACTGCCCGGCATTGCAATTTCAATATTATTAGTGGCGACGGAACTGGTCCTTATCGTTTTATTACCGGTTTCTACGGGTTAACTGACATGCCTGCGGCATTCCAGAAAGTAATGGATTATACGCTAGTTGGACTTCAGAATACTTATTGCTTTTTGGACGATATTATTATTGTTCGTCGTGGTTCAAAGGAAGAACACCTAAAGTTAGTCTCTATAAATGTCTAAAAAAATTAGATGAGGATAATTTAAGAATAAATTTACCTAAGTGTCATTTTGCAAAAACAGAAATTGAATGGCTAGGACACAAATTCACTCAGTCAGGAATCGCACCACTTGAATGAAAAACAGCAGCAATCCTAAATTTATCAGCACCTAAAAATTTAAAACAATTGCCTTCCTTTCTAGGTTCTGCTTATTACTTAGGCAAATTCATCCCTAATCTCTCGCAGTTATGCCATCCCCTTCGGCCATTACTTAAAAAGAACACAAAATTCGTCTGGAATGACGAACATGAAACTCACTTTCAATCAATTAAAAACAAAGTTGCAAACGCAACGGAAAATAAGCATTATAGGCCTCACTTGGAAACGCGGATCAAATGCGACGCATCTCGGGCGGGATTAGAAGCAGCATTAGAACAACGCACGCCTACCAGTTGGCATACAGTAGCAGTCGCGTCACGTTTCTTTAACTCAAATGAGGAACGTTATAGTGTTAATGAACTGGAATTATTAGGGATTGTGTGGTCCGTTGAATATTTTAAATATTGCTTATTTGGCAAATCTTTCAGCATCATCACTGATCATCGAGAATTACTTTCAATTATGAAAGAACACCGGTCCAACAAATCCTATAATAGTCGTTTAACCTTTTGAGTAGACCATCGTTTACCTTTTGATTTTAATATCGAACTTATACCAGGGGCAAAAATGGGGCTGGTAGATTATATTTCTCGCTAACCAGATCAAGAAGCAAAAGTTACAAACAAATACGATGAGGAATTTGCGGTAGCAACAATAACCCGCATTTGTGACGCTATTGCAGCAATTTATGTAATTACCACACAACAAAACTGCCAATCACAGCACTTTAACAGCGTCAATTACACGCATTCCGCACGTGCCTCGCATCCTCGCTCAACTTACTATTCCAATTTGCTTTCTGCCATTAATGGAAACACAACTCAGTTGCTTCTCCAAAACTCTGCAAACGCAGCTCAAATCCCGCATACTACAAATTTTGCTTCAATTCCAAATCAAATACACGCCAACTCAATCGTCTCAATCTCAACACAAATACACTCAATTTCTTCCAAAACAATGAGCAGCACAAAATCGAACCCTCAAACCCCTCCTACCCACAGCAGAGTAACATTCCAATTGACCCCAAACTTGGCGGCAAACACGACGAGGTCTACAAATGAGGGTCCGACTTCTCCCAATTTCGAACTGTCTAGGGAGGAAGTGTTCGAAAACAACTTAAATCAGTTTTTTACTAAGGGATTTCTCGCTGTATTGACCAGTAAGGACGCGGTACTTAAAGAGGTGCGCGATTGCATCTTACAGAACGACCCCCAACGGTGCAAAGAGGTAAACCCCTACCTATACTCCTACTGGCGTGATCTTCATGTGCGATCGGGTTGTGTGTGCGTGGACGAACGGGTGGCAATCCCGCACTCAATACAGGAAGCAGTCCTTGAAAGCCTGCATCTCACACACCCCGGCAGCTGTGGTATGATAATTCTCGGTCAGTACGCGTTCTGGCCATACATGCATCGAGAAATACTGAACAAGGCTGCCCAATGCAAACCCTGTACAGATATTAGTAAGAATCTTAAACCAATTGTTCAAGCAACAAAATGGAAACCTTTGATAAATTGTTCAGAACCTAATGAAGAAATACAAATTGATTTTGGTGGGCCAATTACTAATGAAAAAGATCAAGATATACATTTCCTTGCATGCCTTGACCGTTTTTTCAAAATATCCAACTGTGGAAGTATTTGAAAAAGCCAATGGACCAAACGTCATTAAATTCTTAGACGACTACATTCACATACACGGTGTCCCACGTAATATTAGATCAGATCAGCCACGCCGTTTAATAGGTTATAGAGTAAAGAATTACTGTAAACAACACAATATTAACATAATCACTGCCCCTGCAAATGACCATAGAGCTATTGGATTAGTGGAGCGTTTGATACAAACTATTAAAAGACGATTAGGCTGCATGAAATTAGATAGTAGAAAAACCACATTTACAATTAAAGAAGCAATAAAGTCAATAGTAAATCAATTGCGTATATGCAAACAAAAGACCACAAATGTAACATCTTTCCAAGCACATTTCGGAAGGAAGCCTAACACACCATTAAGTAATATAAGTACAAGTCCAAAGTCAACTAATCTTTCATATGAAAACATCCTTCATCACTATTTAGATGCCGATACCGTTCCAGTTGTAGACTACCTCGATGAAAATGGTTGGGTGAGCGGCGATCGAAGTGATTTGCTCATCGAAGAGGCCATGCAAAAGGCGCAGGTGGATGCGGGACGCCGGTACAACGGGGAACACAACAAGTCAGTCTCCAGATTCATCGTGCACCCGTAGCTAAACAATCCCATACGACGATCCGAGAAGTCACTCGTTTTGAATTTGGCACGGAAGGTGACGAAACGCTCAAAGAGAGATCTTTGTGGTTTATGGGAAACTTTGCCTCCTGGCAGCACAGTAGTCCGCACATCCGACACAACAATAGTGATAAAAAAACCTGGAGTTCCCGAGGTACGAGTTCGCAATAGCGATATTGCGAAGTTTGGCACTCGAGCTGAACGGAATACAGATCTGTGGCAATATGCCCAAAGACGACCGTTACCCTACGAAAAAACCACGGAGGAAAAGATTTCCCAACACGTCAAGGATTTAAAGAATAAATACAGGGGAGAAATGCAGGGCAAATTAAAATTCGCCATAGAACCACGCAGTCCGATGCAGCCTCGTGCGTCTCCTCGGCGAACAGTAATATATCAAAAGCAATGACATCCCGGAAACCGCAAAAACCCCAAGCAGGAGGAAAACGCTCGCGACAATCATCGACAACTCTGAATGCTTCGAAGGCCTCCTCAGTCGCTGCATCATCGGCCGCATCGTCTACTACTTCAACCTCCTCGTCCAAAGCTAAAAAAATCGTCGAGCCCCAGACTATTTCGGTTTTGAGAGCTCTATGTGCTCGGTCAGTGATGACGCTGATGTCCCTGCACCTAAACGTCCTCGAACAACCAACCCGGTAATCGAGACCATCATTCGAGAAGAGGCATCACAGCCTCCAGTAGTGGAGACATCTTTCGATTTACCCAGTTGGGACATGCTATCCCGAACACTATGAGTACGAGGACTATGCTCGTGAAATAAGCATGAGCCCATTTGAAGAGGAGAACCAAATTTAAACTTACTCTTAAAACTTACTTTTGTTGCTTTTAGTTATTTCAATTGTTAATTATGATTTGGAGTCGTGCTACAGTTGTGGCATAAAAGTTATTTAATTTGTGAGTATGTTACTTTCATCTGGATTCGCGAAGCAATTGCGAATTTTCTTAGTTGTTATTGTTCAATTATTCGTGAATGTCTCTCAAGTAATGCCCTTTCATTAAATAATTGCTTATGTAGCAGTTCATTGCACATATTTAATTTATTGCATTTGTGTTTCAATTGTGCGTTAATTCATGTTGTCTGTTTTGAATACAGTGTAAAGATGATGGAAATGTGTTCATTCTAAATTACCTGGATATACTTCGCAGGTACACTGCACTTATCTTTTCACTCAAAATTGTTTGTATATTCTACTATTTATAATAACCTGTACTTATGTTAATAATATTTTAAATTTTATGCTGTTGCACTCTAAAAGTTATTTGAAGCGGAGGATATGTGGTACGGTTGTACCTTATTTAGTTCAAATTGTCGCACTTATGTACTAGATCTGTTTTAGTTTGTCTTTTCTCAATTAGAAGTCGATGTTCACATATTCTAAGTTTGCCTCCGACTAATAAGTCAAGTTTTCATTTGTTCACACAACCCATTTTCATCATCCTGTCATTCCTTTAATTTTCACTACTAAATTCAGTTGCTTCATTCTACTCTGTTTTCCAATAAGCAGAATCCGAGTGGATTCGAGAAGAATATCCATAGCCGATAAAACGCGGCTATATTTGTAGCTCATTTGTCAGAATAATCTAAAAGTGGTAATCCCACTCATTAGTAAAAGTGTGGATTCGCACCACGAATCCCTAACTACAATTTCTATCGGATTTGTGGCTCAAATACGTATCCCCACAAACGAGGATATCACAGTTCCAAGCCATATCAACTCTCAAGAAAACAAATAGTATGGTTTTGAATTCAAACGGTAATTTTTCCTAAGAGCTCTAATTTCTATCAAATTCTTCAAATTCCCCGAATCAGTTGAGCAGCTTTGCAAAACTATTTAATGAGCGGTTGTATTTTTGAGTAAAATAATCTTTGTATCAATCAAATTGCGCTGTAATTAATTAAATTAAGAGCGCGCTTGTTTTTGTGACTTGTACTACGTTTTAATCCAATTTAAAACTGTTTTCATATTTTTTTTTATTCTACAGTTTTTTTCTTAAAGTCATTATGATTTCATACCTTGTTTTTACTACCATGGTTAAAAATGATAAAATCTTTTTGTATGTCGAAATCAGACAGGAAATGAAATAAGACGCAATCAAAAGCGAAAGCGATGAAATCGTCACGTAACGAAGGAAAAACCCTTGTACATTTGAGAACAGGAAGCACGGTTAGTCTTACTGCTGCACTAAAATAGCGCCGGCAGACTAGCACTTTCGGATATAGACTAAAGGTCCAAAACCTTTTGCAATGTTGTTTTTTCAGCAATTCTTTAATCTTCAGGGAAATTTGTCAAATTAAGAAAGTGTTTACCTGAAGAAGCTGTGATTCAAAGTTTAATTAAGCGAATAGTCGCCGTCTTCCTGCATAACAAAATTAAACTAACCAACATTTATCAGTGACATTTAAAACTTTAACCAATTGATTTGAAAAGTTTAACCAATTTTAAAACTTGACCAATTGATAGGACAAATTGCTATTTTATAAATAGCAAATATTAACATTAGGTTTACTTCTACAATTTGTCAAGGCGATTCGCATTCCGTTTTCTAATCCAGCTTATGTGCGATCAAGACATAGCGGACGAGAGATTCTTTTTCAATGCCCAATGTTAGCTCTCTGCAAGTTCATTTTATTTTCCATAGAAATTTTCCGCACATCCGCAACGCTTTCTTCCTTTCTCAATGGAACGAATCTATCGAAGGTAATGTTACGTGGAGGAACAAATGAAAACTCAACCACGAGTCGCCAAAAATTAATTGTAGGTTGCTGGTCAATCTCGCAGGGGTCCTTGCTGTTAAAGACACGACGTCGTTAGGTCCTCACGTTAAGGTAAAATAGAGAAACTGTTCGTGTTTATTTGTCAACTCATGTGTCACAAATTTTATCTCTACAAAGTTTTCCTGGATCAATCTTTTTTGGGCACCAGTGTTGCCATTTCATTTGGGCTGAGCTTTGCAGGCTTATCGTTCACGGTTGGTGAGTGCTGAGATGCCGTCGATCGTCTCTTCGTATAAAGGCCATTAGGCAAAACAAATTTTCCAGGCGATTCATGAAGATGGAGTCCAAAAAAGATACCCTCTTTTGCCAATAGGGCAAGCGCTGAACGGACTTTTATGTTTTCCCACTAAAAAGGAGAGTCTGGCGAGGGCTTTTCTCAAAATTGGAAAGCGAATCACGGAAATGATAAGCAATTCTTGTCAGGCAGATAACAATTACTCAAGCGAGATGGTTTTTGCTTATCTAATTTTAATACAAGTTATGAGATGGAAAAAATGCGCACTTCTATCATGAGTTGGAAAACTGAAAGAATAAATGCAGCTGAGGCGAGATTTAAATTCTGCTAAAAATGGCAAAAATTAAACAATCAGCGATTTTTATTGAACTCGAAAATTTATACACTGGCTTGATCATAGCTTAATCATAAATGTTAAAATTGGAAGACCTGGGCAATCGTGTTTTTCTAGTGACAAAAAATCACCTAGACATTATTGAATCATGGACAAAAGATATGTCGATTAAAATTATAACATAGTTTTTGAGAAAACTGATCTCATTTATCCTGATACATCAAAAGCAAGTTATTTGTAAGGTTCCAAGCCATATCAACTCACTAGAAAACAAAATAGTACGTTTTTGAATTCAAACAGTAATTTTTCTTATAAGCTCGAATTTCTTTCAATTTCTTCAAACTCGCCGAATCAGTTGAGCAGTTTTGCCAAACTATTTAATGAACGGTTGCATTTGTGAGTACAATAGTTTTTGTATCCATTAAATTGCGCTGAAAATAAATGATTAAAAAGCGCGTTTATTTTTGTGACTTTTACTCCGTTTTAGTCGACTTGAAATCAGTTCTCATATTTTCTTATTCTACAGTTGTTTTTTTAAAAGTCATGATGACTTCCTGCCTTGTTTATAGTACCATGGTTAAAAATGATAAATTCTGTTTAATTTATACAAAGCTATTTGTATGTCGAAATCAGACAGGAAATAAAATGAAACGCAATTAAAAGCGAAAACAATGAAATCGTCACGTAACGAAGGAAAAAGTTTTGTAAATTTGAGAACAGGGAGCACGGTCGCTCTTACTGTTGCACTAAAATAGCGCAGGCAGGCTAGCACTTGCGGATGCAGACTAAGGCTGCATAACTTTTTGAAATTTTGATTCTCCCCAACTTTTCAATCTTCAGGGAATTTTATCAAACTAAGAAAGTGATTACCTGAAGAAGCTGTTAGTCAACATTTAATTAAGCGAATAGTCGCCGTTTTCCTGCATAACAAAATTAAGCTAACCAACTTTTATCAGTGACATTTAAAACTTTAACCAATTGATTGGAAAATTTTTCTACTTAAAATTGGTTTTGTGATTAGTTTAAAATGTTAACTGTGTATCAATTTATGCTTCAAACTTGAAAATGACTTAAATTGTCTTAAATCTAGGGCTCGTATTTTGCAGTCCACATACTGCAAATACTGCACAAGGAAAAGTTTATTGATTCGTCAATAACTGATATTTTTTTCTTAGTTTGATAATAATAAATCTTGAAACTCTTTCATCTCCCTTTACCTAAATTTCAATGTAATTTTTAAATTAAAATCCTTCTAAGAGATTTTTAGACTTCAAAAATTCAATTGAATTGAACGGTTTGAGTTTTATAGGACGATTGCAACCTTAAAAGTTCACAATTCTAGTGCACAAACTTTTTACTTTATAAAGTTTTGTCAAACCATTGATCTCAAAGACAACAACAGATAACACTGAGGGCAAAGACTCTTGTCCAAGAAAAGACAACAAAACACCGGAAATTTCGGAAACTCCGAAATAAAGATTAAGATTTGTTCAACGTATTAAATATAAATAAAATGTTTTAAATGTAAATTAAATCGTAAATAGTTTCACCAATTCGTAGTTATTATATCTCATTTCTTAGAATTAGATCGATTAATCAACGACAAGTGTAAGTAGCTTGTATATTATTTTATTCGATTGTACATCAATTTTAAGTCACCCTGACGATGAGCGCAAAAATTCGAAAACGTTTGTTTTTATTATTCAAACCCATTTTTAATTTTCAATTCCTTTTACTCCCCATCTTTTGCTATAACTTGCGTCAACAAATTAGCTCTAAATTTTTGTGATAATTTTCTGGAGATGAAATTAGCATGAAAGGAAAGGAAAATTCAGATAACTTCTTTTCACAAAATATGTTTCGCATTCAAACAAGTGTTGATAGACGTCGCCGCGAAATCAGCGATATTGAAGTTATAGATTAATTTAAAGCAAATTTATAAACTTTGAGGATCATCATTAAATTTCATATTGATATCGAATTTCTACTATCCTTTATAAATATTTGGTTTCTTGAAATTCGCCCGGTTTGTCATTTCTTAGTGGTCATACACGGATCATATATGATTTCTCACATCACATATGTTTCTTTGTACAATTCTTGTATTTTTAAAAATTAAGACAATTATGACACTTAAAACACAATGATTACTGAGAAAGTATTTTTGACCCATATGATTAAAAGGGGATTGATATATGATCAAGGACCAAGGCTGTAACGATATTTCAAGACACCAAATATTTGCCCGCAATCTTATAAAAGATAGTCGAAATTCGTTATCAATATGAAATTTAACGATGTTACTCTAAAAGGCATAACCTAAGAATGACACTTGCAAAAAAAAAATTCAAAAAAAAATTAATGCGAGTGAACAAATACATTGATATGAGATCGAGTCTAAATTATTTGGGTATATTTTCTATTATATATTGTTGTCTCCAGTATAGTTCACTGTCAATGCACATCTGATTGCTTTTTCATTGCATTGCAAAATGCAAGTTTGCTCAAATATATACTCGACAATTTGCTGTTTTACGAATGCACTGTACGCACATGCACTACGATCGGGAACATGAGCAAGTGCAAACAAGTCCAAAGCGCTCAAATTTTGGGGATTTTTTTTCCGTCAGTGCCCCCAGCTCAGTGGATGCATGTTATTTGCAACCCCAGACGCACGTGCCATATTTTTACGCAGTGATTTACTATGTAACTGCACGTGTTCTGAAACAGGGGGGGGGGCAAACAAAGTAATGGGGGGCATAAATAGAAAAGATTCGAATTTGGTATATAGTTCGCTAGTTTTCCCATTTCACAGTGTGAGAATACTAGCAAAAAGTCTCTTTGATTCTAACCCTTTGATCTTGTCGCTCTTTTCCGCAGGATTGATGTCAACGACTACCACTCTTTTTGAATTTTTTTGAGAGAAGAGTTTTGTTTTAACAGATGGATTTTTATGAAATTATTAATTCGAATTAATTAATAACTAAAACGTAACAGTTTAAAGATCGAATAATTAGTAACCAAATTGTATCCACTGAGATGACAAACGATTGGGTGCGAACTTTAGCAACGCCATTCGGGGAATTAGCATGAAATTTTTGCAGTGCTATTGTCGCTAGATTTTGAATTTTATTGTTGTTGCTGACGTTGACAAATTGTTATTCAGAAAACGGTTTTAAGAAATAGAAGCAAACCGAAGGATGACTTTTTTAGAGCAAACCTGTCCGGCGTGAGCTTAGAAATCATGCGGAAAATAGGAAGTTTAGGAACTGGAAAATTATGGAATTTTGAAGTCGTTTAAGTTAAAATTTCAAGAACACATTTTTAATAAACTTTTTCTTTACTATGATACATATTAATCATTTTTTTAAGAAAAGAAGATGTTTCAAGTTTATTTTCTGTTCTTCGATCAAACAATATTTTTTGTAAATCTATATCGTTTACTGCCAGAGGAAAACAATTTAGCTATTTAAGATAAGATCTGCCGCAGGTGAATTTCATCCCATCCCCTATTCCCCCTCAAACATTTTGAAAAATTCTTTTAAACAACCGTCTACTTTAAATGGCCGCACTTGAGTGTATTTTGGAATTTTGCTGAAGCTCTTTCACGATACAGTTTTTGAACAAGTAAATGACAGTAAAAGAAAGAAACTAAAAAATTAGTTCAAAATAGTATTTTAAGTTAATATCTCAATTTGCAACTGATCCTGCAAAAAATTGATCGTAAATTTTGAATAACACAAAAACAAGGAAAATTTTTCAATTAAACTGGTTCAATATTTGCAGCTGTCAGAATAAATTTAAGCTAAAATGAACTTGCTTTAAAAGCTATTCAAATTAATTCACGGAACAAATTCAAAAAAGGTAACATGATTTGTGAACAGATGCTTACCTTTCGTTGGTCAGAGCTTCTATGTTTTCCGTGGAATTTGAGTCCATAGCTAAAACTGCCAAATTTTTCACTGCTGAGCTTTTAAAGCAATTTTTTTCCTGAATTTTTTTAGTCTTTAAATGTTGTTTAATCCAACTAGAGAAATGAATAAATGCGGAAATTTGTAGTAATTTTTTTAAATCTAAGCTCGTTGTCGCCGTTTTTTTGGAGAAGCAAAATTAAACAATCCAGTTTTCAAATTTGATATTTAAAACTTCAGTCAACTGATGTGGAAACTTTTTTCTAATTAAAATTGTTTGTCTGATCAATTTAAAATGTCAACCGTTTTCAATTTAAAATGTATCAATTATTAGCTTTAGAAATTGTACATAACCGAAAGCATTTTAAATCTAGGGGCTGCATTGTGGAGTTATGAATACTGGAGAGTAAATAATGCAAAAGGAAAAAATAATGATTTGTAAATAACCAATCGTTTTTTGTCGCTATTTTGCTAATAGCGACAACCATTTATTCTAGACGGCGCTATTGAAATGGCGCGCTTACTTTCTTACTTTTGACGGTTCCTTAGTTTGAATTGAATTGCAACTTTTTTAGATGCATTTTGTAATTTTTAAGTGTGCTGTAACTTTAAGCACTATAAAAACTGAAAGAGGAAACGTCAAGAAACAATATTCTGTTGATATTAACCACAAATTAAATTGGTAATCTCAACAGCTTAAAATAGCGCAAATTCCGTTATTTTTCCACCAATGATTAAAGAACTAATAATATTATATTTCAATTTGATAGATTTTTTTGTGGTTACATTTAGTTCAATTTTATTCGCCCTTGTCTCCGCAAAACTTGGAGGATTTTTTAACTGTGAGTTGTGAAATAGCGATATGAGTTCGGCGAATAAAAATCTGTTCAGAGCTATTTAATATAGAATTGCAGACAATATAGAGCAGAAATAAAAATGGGCAGAAATTGTTCAAACAGTAAGAGTCAAAGCGTGAAAGAGATTCATTTATTAAGGTACATCAGCTTCGTTTGTGACTGCTAAATTTTTCGATATCCATATTGTTGTTCGATAATTTTTTTTATGCTTTTAATCTTGTAAAGTTACTACGGGACTTACTTGGGGCAACATGAAGTACGAAAATATATTCGAAAAAGACTCAATCAATTCTGGTTTTTACCGACACACTTGTTTTGTAATGATTCAATCCAGACATATACTATAGTTGACAGATTTTGAAAATTTTTCAGCTCCTCAATTAAATTATATGCGGCCATCTGATTTCGCGCCCAGACCTGGATCAAACAAATTAGGTGTGGGTTGTTCCCACACATTAGGGTTCCTGGGGAACTAAAACATGGCTGACAGACAGGCCATTGATTTGTCGACTAATAGAAAATTTTGGAAAGCAGATCCTAATTGAAAAGAGTTTCTATTTTTTTTGATTAGCATGGACAAAATAGAAATCAACAAGGCGAGTAAAATTTTTCCTCAATGCTAAAGATTATTCCAACATTCTATCAGTAAAAATAGGTTTTAGTGGACAGCATTCAGGTGTCCTGTCAAAAGGGAAAGGTACCAAAAAATTATTTTAAAACAATTTGATACCCGTACTCCACCGTGCCTGTTGAAAGTTTCTATTTTGCGCCGTTAAAATACGCTTGAAAGAAGCAAATTTCAAGCCAGGCGAGAAAGCGAGCAAGTTATATTACATGGAAGACTTGAATTTACAATTACCCAGTACTGATTTACACTTGGAGATCGGTACGGGTACGCCCAGAAACGAATATGAGTTTCACTTTTATGCACTCATTTAGCCTACTCTCAAAGGTTCTTCTTCCTTTCACCCCGATTTATTTAACACCCATAATTTAGCACAGCATATATTCACACCGCAATCAGTTAATCCCGCAATTTATTAACCCCGAAATCGGTTTAACACCGAAATCTTTTATCTTTTTCGGCTTCCAAATGAACAAAGCACTTTAGAGCTCAAAAATAGCTGACCTTGTGCCTTTAAAAAACTTGGATTTGTTTGACGTCGAGGAACAAAGCAGAGAAATCTTAATCGAAAAAGAAAACGAATCAAGTTTGACTCCTTTTATGTTGCACGTTGATTTAACTAAGATAAACTTCAAATACCTGAACTCACGTTTAGAGCTGTGACTAGAGAAGAACTGTTTTCAGTCATAACAATGCAGAAAGATTGGGTGAAATAACAGTTCTTCTCATAAAGTCAAGCGAAATGCCTATAGGCGTACATATACAGTTCGCTTTAAATGATTGCATTAAGGAGAAAAATTTCCCGACCAATACTAAACTTGCCTATGTAACACCAGCTTTCAAAAAAGTTGATAAATTGGAGAGTACAAACTATTCACCAATTTCCGTAACTCCAAGATTTGCAAACACTTTTGAGCACTTAGAAGACGGTTTTCATTGATAAGCAAAAAGTTATTAATAAAAAGCGATTTGGGTTTCGGAAACAAAAGTGAGCAGTGGATACAGTTTTACAAATAGTTGAAAGAGTTTCGTCTAATTTAGATCGAAATAAAGAAACTGTTTCTTTGTTTTCAGATAATGCAAAAGCATTTAATTCCCTTTCGCATAGCAGATTCCTTAAAAAAATGAAATGTATCGTTTTTTTCAGGACGCAAGAGAACTGATGTCTTCATTTCTTGCTAACCACTGAAAAAAGTAAAATTCTATGGCCTGTTTTTCTTTTGATTGTGAAATTGTAGTTTTCGGTGTTCTACAGGAAACTTTGTAGGACCTCTATTTTTCTCGTTTTGTAGAGTTGAAATATTTTTCATCTATGATAAACGCAACTGAAAAATTAATTCAATACGCGGATAACACAATTATTGTTCGTGGTGGAATTGAAATTAGATTATAATTATATGGAGAATTCAAATAAAACATGAAGAAACAGAAGAATATGTAGAGATGAGCAAGCTAACCTTGAAAGGAACCCATTTCGAAACCATTTCATTTTCACACACAAAGTCCAACTTTGGATATTTGTCAAACAAGAAAGAAGTTCTCAAAACAAAAAAATGTGTTGCAAACATCTTGTATTCAAATTGAAAGGAACGTTAATTTTGATGAGTAGCTGCAGAAAACATTAAACATATGGCTCATTCTATGCGATCAATTACCTAATAAAACACCAAATTCCCTTGAACACGCGCATGTTCCTTTTGAAATCACTTGTGCTTTCACACTAACTTTTTCACTAACCTTTTTCATATTTTATCTGAAAAAACTTGAAAAGCATTAATCGGTAGATTAACTGGGGTAATATTGTGTACTTTCTGCCCAAAAAAGATGACAGATCCAGAGATCTACTTATACAGACAAAAATCTTTCCGGCTGATCTCTAATCACTTTTTTAAATGAAGTATTGAAACAGAAAACTTTGCAATGGTCAAAGTTAAGGTAATTTTCATCAATATGGTCGAAAATAGATTCAAAACGTGACAAAAAATCAACACAAACTTTCGAATGAATTTGTCAATGTGTGAAATGGAATAAGTTACCACAATAGATGCGGTTTGCAAGATACGGAAGAATATTCAACAAAACCTTGAGTGAATTCGTTCGTTTCATAGCAGAAAAAAATAATTTTTTGAATAGTAACGTGAGAGTTTTCAAGAGCTATATTTTTTGAGGAAGAAAACAGTCTGATGAATTTTATCACAGTGATGTTTTAGCAAAATTGTTGTCTTTATTTTTCTGCTTGTATGATTTGAAATATTGTATTGTTTTGTTTCAAGTATATTTAACCGCATCGTTTTTTAACTTCCTTGTTGCAAAAAAGATTTTTATTGTAAACGTTTAAATACAATCTTATTCTACATTATGAAAAAGTTTTCTAAATTAGTTGTACGCTAAATTTGCACTTCAGAGCAAACATAAGTGGGCGAATCATTACAAAAAGTAACGGTACGTTTAACAGAGAGTTTTTATCGTTTTAATTCGTGCCCTCAGTAGTTTATTTTCCCAGGGTAAAGAGCATGTGCTATTACAAAGTAAATTTATATTTAAGGAAAAGACTCTTGCGTCTGGTGGCGCAAATAATACGCAATTATCGAGCGGGTTGACAAAAGCAGAAAATTTTCGTAATTTCAATTAAATTCAGATTGAAATTTTCGTTAACAGCCATGCTCTGTAAGTTTCTTTTCTAACTGTCGCACAATTAGGAGTGCCAGTATAAATGTAAAAACAATTCAAATACAAAATTACGACTAACTGGCACAAGCGCTAAAAAATGAACATCAGTGTCATCCCTGTAAGTCTCCATCAATTTACGAACCTTTCCTTTTAACTCCTCATTTTTTATTGTGGGGTAGGCTTTAAAAAAATTCAACTTTTATAAAGCAGCGTCTTCTTGCAAAAGACAAGAGTTCAAATATAGAGGGTTCAAATCCGCTGAGAAAAGCTTGTATCCCATAAAGCCAACCCTCACCACCATTAGTTATTCTTGCAAGGCCCTCTGTGAAAACAGTAGATGATAATATTGAATCTGAACTGTAATTTGGGGAAGGCATTGATTGGGGCACTATCAGCATAAAACCTTGTCCGATTTAGAATCTGTATCATTAGGTTCTTAGGCATCGAGTAATCAGCTGCACATTATTTTCGTTTTTGCATGGAAGGATTGCATTCAAACAAGCAGGGGCAGTAACCAGAACACATACATGATGTGCGTAAGTGTAGTGGAAATCATAAGTGATATAATAACAGTTCTGTCCACATGCAAGAATATAGAGCCTTGAAATGATTATATTTAGGGATCGTGGTTATCTTTTCCGCTGTCAAGCTGTGTAAACATATCCAGAGTTTTCAAAAGTGGCGTCTTACGGTTCAAGCATTGGCACTGTTTGCAAGTACTTTCTCAAACGCTGCGATATATTTGTTTTAAATTAAATTTCGAGGACAACACATACTGGGAACAGAAAACTGGACTGTTACTGGTGACTAAGGCTGCTGCGAGCGTCGAAAATTCACTCAGATCTCTCAAACTTTCTGTTTAATCGAATAATTTGCCATCTTGTGTAAATGCGGAAACCCGGCACCTGTCATTTAGTTTTTTCGAACAATTCCGGGATGTGAAAAACTTATTTACTCTTCAAACATAAAACTCGTGGCCTTCTACAAGCAATTTTCCTTTGTTTTTGTGAAAAAAGGTAGAATCAAAGTCGGGACATATCAAGCTGATATCAATATGCAACACATATCGAAGTATTCTGGAGTTCAATCCACTTTTCAATTGCTGTTAATTGCTTTATTATTGACTAGATGAGATAACTAATTTAAGAATACTTAAAAACTTTCCTTTAACAGTTGAGTGTTTAGCTGAGATAGTTTTCCTGATATTTATGAGAAAATAACTTATAGATTAGAATCGGGATGAACTGACTGAGGTTTGATGTGACCTTTACACCTCAGTCATTTAACAGAAAAATAAATCTCTATTAATCAGAATAATTAGAACTGATCGAGACCTAAATAATATATCTTCAATTACAAGAAGTCTAAAACCCGGTCGAAAGAATATAGGGTTTAATTTATAGGGATTTTAAATGACATAAGTTTAAAAAAATGTTGCTTTTAAATACAGGGCGTTAGAAGAATAGGGGCGAAAAACAGGACACCTTCTAAGCGTTGTTTTTCAAGAAAGTTTTTGGTATTTTCAGTGCATACACATCTGGTCTCAGCAGATACTCAGCGGCCCTTAAGACTTGATATGAACATATCAAAATCTGACGAAGGATCAGTACACATACATAATACATATAAATTCCTTCCGCCCGGCATGATTCATAAGCATTACCGAGGGAAACATCATACAGTGCACAGGGAAGAAATCTTAAAACGTGGATATCATGCTGAGCAATTTTTCGCCTCTGAGCCAATCAGAATCAGGAACTAACCCCTCTCCATTTTGGTTAGCTAACATATTTTTTTTTGTTTTATGTACTTCTGCAATTTTAACTGGCGTAAGTTGTCGTAAAAGTCATTATTAACTGACAGTTGCCGTAACAGGTAGGGGTATTAGGAAACATCTGTCGGAATACATCATCATCAAAAGAGATAGAAATTGATTTTAGAACTATTATTTCAATGGACACAAAAAAGACCAAGTCTATAATTTTTCAGGTTTTTTTGAGCACTAATGAAGTTAAAGAAATATTCAAATAGACACGATGAAATTTTATGTTTACTTTTTTGAGAAAAAAAATAGGAAAACTTGCATTTGTGATAACGCTATGCAAGAATTAGAGAAAGATGTGGAAAGAAACAAAAAAATCACACCTTTGATTCAAAAGCTACCATTCCCAATAAGTATACTCTGCATCCATGATTTCTCGATGTTATTGAAATGCTAAACTTTTTGAAATTGAAGGATGAGTTATATACAAATATTATACTTTTCATCAAATGATTCAACAAATCTAACTATTGTAAAGAAGAATTTGCAAGCCGGTCTGTAATGATCTGTATAAAACTTTAATCCAATGAATTTTTTAACTGAATTTATTACTGAATTCAAATCTTTGAGTCATAATAACTATATTTGATTAACGGCTATCTCATTCAGTGTTGCCTTTGTTTGTTTAAAAAGTAGCGTTTTTTGTTTAAGAAAATAATTTCTTTTTGATGGTGAAGGAAAATAATTGAAGTGCTTGAGAGATTTCAAACAGGATGCTGCAGTACTAACAACTAATGTAATGAAATTTAAGTGAGGAAAAAGATGTCAATTTTCTAAATAAAGAGAAAATCAAACAAAAATCCATTTGATAATGAGAAAGAAACTAGTTAAGTTAACATCGTAAATGTCAATTTAAGTGCAAAAGTTATTTGCAAAGAGCAGCCTAGAAAATATGTCGCTGAAAAGAAAAAGTTTTTTGGAGTGCTGGCGGTTATCTAGTACGAATCTTTTAAAAATGAGAATTTCCTCACACAATTTTGCAGGTTATATTCTTTGGGCAAAAAAATTTATAAATCTGGCTGGATTCTTGCAAGATTATTGTAGTATACGATTTTGCAAGATAGCTGTTGGATTGGAAAAATAAAGTAAATAACAATAAACTTTCCTTTACGTGTCTGGTTTTTATGATCACTTACTTCGAAGTCAATTCTTCATCATCAATGATTTCTGCCTGAATGCTAGATTGAAAATCCATTAGATCATTATTTCGCTGAATTTTTCATTAGTATTTTGTAAACTATTATACAAAGACATGCCCCCCCCCCCCCCTCCGGTCAACAAGTTGTAAATTTTAAGTCATGAGAACTTTGCCTATGAGCACCATTTTTGTGGCTACAACGTGGACAGACACGGGTTTTCAGAAACAAAAATAATCAAAATTCGCTTTAAAAGACAAATAGACATTAAATAGACAATTTTTTATGTTTCTTTCCAAGTATGAACAAACTGACTCTCATTTTCTTATTTTTGCGCTAATAATGGGGATGAGGCAAAGTAAGCCGACATAAAAGCCAGTCGAAAGTTAAGTAATGGTTATGTAATCTAACATAAATAATCCATTGTTGCTCCGACCCCCGTTGTGTGGGGGGGGGGGGGGGTGTGGGGAGGCACTATATACTCCAATACGTTTTTTTTGTTCAGTCAATTTTGACCGATCGATATATGTTATCATTAAAGAGGCCTTCGGGCCTAGAATTTAAAATTAAAAAGAATTATTTACTTTTGTTATTTTCTGAGAAGATATCGGGATTTTGTTCACTTTTAGCTTAATTTTTTTTGCCCAATTTAGAACATTTTCTGTGAAAACGTTAGTTCAAAACTTACGCTAAAAATGACAAACACGGGATATTTATTACCACAAAAAGTCGAATTCTTTTGGAGCGCTGCTTCTTCTAACCTTTTCGAGTTCTTTGTTTTTTTTTGCATGCCAGTTAGAGACCAGCCGGTTCTCATACACAGGCTTCAGTAAAGACACACTTCATTTGCAGTCACATGAGGTCCTATGATCGAATAATTTGTTTTCAAGGTGTCGCCATTTTTTTTGCTTCTAAACTTTTTTCGTAACTTTTCATGAATTTTAGAGTTTCATTTAGTTTTGTAGCATATTTTTGTTGACTAAAAGTGCAATTGGCTGCTTAGGGACGATTAAATGAACCTGTTTGTGCGCTGAATGGAAATCTAATGGCTCTTAGGATTTTAAAAACATTTTTTCAAAAAAAATGTTTAATAACCGATTTTAAAATATTTCTGTGAACTTGTAGTTCAATTCCACTGATAACCGAATCTATATTCTTTCTATTGAATTCAAGTCTAAAGTGATTAATTGTTTTATCTTCTAGATATTGGTTTTCGACTTCGATGCTGTAAATTTTTTCATTTTTGTGTACTGTTCATAGTTTTGATTCCTTTTTGAAAACTTATCAATTTATTGGAACATTGTCACCTACCATTTGCGTTTGAAGGACACTCAGTTCAACATAGATAAGTTTTTCATGGCTAGATCGTGCACTAGTTGGGTTGTCAGAAATTAAATAATCGTAATTGGCTCCTTCTGTCCATCAACACCAGTGGACTACTTTTTATGTTTTTTTCCAAGTATGCACGAACGGACTCTCATTTTCTTTTATTTGCGCTAATAATGGGGTTGATGCAACGTAAGTCGAAATAAAAGTAGGCCAAAGAAAGCAAGCCGAATGTTTTGTAAGGGTTATCAAATCTATCATGAACAATACATTGTTGTTCTGACCCCCACTTGTGGTGGGAGGCACTAGATACTCGAATAAGTTTTTTTGTTCAGTCAGTTTTTTGTCCTAAATGTTATTATTAAACAGCCTTCAAGCATAGATTAAAAAAATTTTTTTAAATTTTTTTTCTTCGACATATCGAGGTTTGAAGTTTTGTATAAACACGTAATATTTGGCTTGATTTTGTTCAATATTAGCGTAATTTTTGTTCAAATTAAGATATTTTCTGGAAAATTGTTAATTGAAAATTACCATAAAAAAGACAAAAATTTTGCTTTCCTAAGAAACGAAAGGCAATAAAAAACACTAGTTTTAGTCACTTCGGGATTTTTAGTGCCACAAAACTTTGAATTCTACTTTTAGTTCTTCTATGTCTTGTTTTTGTTGACTAAAAGCACAATTGGCTGTGTCATACATCATAAATTAATTTAGCGCAGTAAACTTATCATACGATGTACTTAATTTATTTAGTGTACCTATTCCTGAGGGGCATGTGCATAAGTAACTATTATTTCACATGCTAGTCTGTTGCTCCCATTTTCCCACAACGGGAAATTAATGTTCACATTTCGTTATGACTTCTGGAATACCAGTTGCCTTAATCTTCATTCTCTTTTGTTTTGCACCCCGCGTGCAGTTGCTCAATTTAACTTATTCTTCATTAACTGTCTTTACGAATCGAGTAAAGTAGACAAATAATTAACAAGCAATTCGCTAAGCGAATTCATTTAGAAATTGTGCAAAGCGCACTCGCCGCGCAAGTCAGAACATAAACTTAATTGCAACTCGCGACTCAAAATCATGTACGCAATTTCACCTGCGTACGACATGGCGCAACCAGCAGCTCAAAAGCGGACCCCACTTGGTATTGAACCTTTTTGGGATAAGCTTAGTGCAAACCCTCCGTTAAAATGGGAAAAGTGGCAGATGCAGGCCAAGTTAGCCCTCCTTGTGAAGGAAAACATTACAATAGACACTTTATTGGAACCGAAACCCGAAACAGTACAACTACCACTTGAACCTATCTACGAGGATACGATAACAGGATCATCGGCACAATCGGAGAGGGAAAGATTGGCGAGGAACGCTCAATCAAAAATGAACTGGGAGAATCGGTGTCAGAGACAACTGGAGATAGGAATAATGTGTGGAGACAAACCATGGGCACATGCTGACCGAAAGACTGTGTCAATGCTATACCTCAGCTTGGGCACCGAAGGACGTCGAATTGTGTGTAGCCGAAACCCACATCACAAGATGGACAGTCTAACAACTGCAGAACACTGGACAATCATGGAATCAGCCTTCATTCGTCAGCGCAATATAACATTTGATAGGTGCGTTCTTCTCACCACAAAACAGACAAGAGGAGAATCTATCGAACACTTCTTTGGAAAATTGAAAGAACTTTCTGAAAATTGCGAACTCGGGAGTGAAGAGGAGTGAAGAGATTTATTCATTGCGAATATGTTAGATGCGGAAATTCAACGGGAATTGTTGCGAGAAACCCTAGAACCTTTTGTTACGTTTGGCCATAAATATGGAATTAGGTCAAAGAAACCAACTACAAATTTCAAACTCACAATCTGCCCCGCAGGTTAACGCAGTAACTTCCCAACGACCTTTTCGACCACCTAGTCAACGGCCGACTACATCTAGCTTTACCCGACCATCAAATCAACTATGCAGAAACTGTGGTCTAACCTGGTCAGCTAATCATAAAGTTAAGTGCATTGCAAGAGGCAAGACTTGCAATAATTGTGGTCTCCAAAATCACTTTTCACGAGTGTGCAGGAAATCAAAGTCACCAACAAACAAACCCAACCGATCCAATGTTAATTCTGTTGAAGAAACTCCAATTGACCAAACGGTAAACGCCATAGAAAATGTGAATTATAACCCGCAATGCGAATCAGATTACGATAGCTCAGATGATAATATGGTCGCAAGCATCGCAAGTAACACAATACAGATCGAACCAAAGAACACCATTTTACAAATCGGTAATACCCGCGTTGGACTTCTCATCGATTCAGGCAGTGTATGCAGTATTTTACCCGAGTCTCTTGCTTCGGAGATTGTGTAAAATTCCCCTCTTGCTCGTTGGCTGATGATAGCGCCTCCTCAGGAACTTAAAACATTTTCAAACGAACCCATAAACGTGACGGGTATGATACAGGCACCAATTGAAAGCAATGAATGGCGTCTTGAAGAAGCTAAATTTGTAGTAGTCCGTGACGGACTAAAACCACTAGTGGGCAGAGACCTGTTTGACGCTCTCGGAATATCAGTAACTCAAATTCCCAAAAATGAAGGTAGTATGGTCAACACTATCACAACTCAATGTCCATTTAAAACACGTATTGCAAAACAATTCCCTCAACTTATTACACGAATTGGTCGTTCCAAAATACACATTGTTAAATCTAAATTCCACCAAAATTTTCAGCCAAAACATCAAAAGGGCAGACGAGTACCTATTAATTTACAAGAACGAGTAAATAATGAAATTAAAAAACTTCTTGAAGAGGAACATATAGAAAAACTAAATAACTGTTCTGACCAATACTTTATTTCACCTATTGTAATCACAGTTAAACGAGACCAAACCGTAAAGTTAGCATAAGATTCTAAAACTCTTAACAAAGCAATACACAAAAACAAATATCAGATGCCAAATATTGAAACACTTATGGACTCCATATCACAAATAAAAACAAACTACAAAACACAATCTGCAGAACAAATATATTTCTCTACTATAGATCTTAAATATGCATACAGCCAACTAAACTTACACCCTGAAACTGCTAAACACTGTAATTTTAATATCGTAAGTGGTGACATGACAGGCACATATCGATTCAAGACGGGATTTTATGGTCTTACAGATATGCCTGCCGAGTTCCAGAAGGCAATGGATTACACCTTGATTGGTCTTAAAAATACATTTTGTTTCCTAGATGACATCTTAATTGTAAGTAAAGGTTCTGAAGATGATCATTTCCAACTTGTGTTAGACTGTCTTAAAAAATTGGACGCAGATAATCTTCGAATTAACCTTCCCAAATGCCACTTTGCGAAGCAACAAATTTCCTGGTTAGGATATAATATAACTCAATCTGGGATATCGCCACTCGAATCTAAAACATCATCTATTATGTCATTACAGCCACCTAATACACTTAAAAAATTACGCTCATTTCACGGCTCAGTCCACTATATTAATAAATTTATTCCCAATCTAGCTCAACTTTGCCATCTTCTAAGACCCCTACTTCGTAAGTCAACTAAATACATTTGGAACGACACTCATACTCTACATTTTAATGCCATAAAAACTCGCATAGAAAATCATACAGAAAACATTCACAATAAGCCCCAACTCGAAACACGAATCAAATGTGATGCATCTTGCTCCGGATTGGGAGCAGCACTAGAACAACTAACAGCTGACGGTTGGAAGCCGATTTCTTTTCCATCAAGATTTTAAAACAGTAGTGAAGAACGTTATAGTTTTAACGAATTAGAATTTCTTGGGGTAGTATGGTCCATAGAATATTTTAAAAATTATTTGTGTGGTAAAGAATTCACTGTTATCACTGATCACCGCGCATTACTTTCCATTTTAAAAGAACATCGATCAAATAAAAGTTATAATAGTAGGTTATCACGATGGGTTGATCGTCTTTTGCCCTATCAATTCTCAATAGAACACCTACCTGGCGCAAAAATGGGACTAGTTGACTACATATCCCGAAACCCATATCAACCAGCAAAAAGTGTTTCCAAATATGATGAGGAATTTTTAGTCGCCACATTATCAAGCATACAGTCTGACGCTCAATTACTTCAACAAAAACACAACCTCTCTGCACATTCACTTCATAAATTATATATTGATGTCGATGGTGAAAATCAAAATTCCACCACTAATACAGCACAAGTTTTAACCATAAATTACGTAACACCAAATCCACAAACTAAAATTTACGATTTACTCGCCCTGCGAAACAATAGTTCAAAATTCTATTCAAAACAAACCCCTAATTCAGACATATATTCCGCCCAGCGTGTACGCTTAACAGATATTAATTCAAATCTCGCCCCGCGAAGCAATAGTTCAAAATTCTGTTCAAAACAAAGCTCCAATTTAGACATAAGTTCCGCCCAGCATGTACGCTTAACAAATAATAGTTCAAATCTCGCGGCGCGAGAATACAACTCTAATGTAAACTCCTTTAAATCCAACCATCCGTATAGTACACACGCCCCGCAAGTACATTTAACTAATAATACTGAATCACACGCGGATCAAAAACATAACTTATTTCTCCATTCCATTAATAGTATTATTTGTACTAGTGCACATGATCAGCGAGTACATTCAAGTCAAAATGATTCCGTATTCCCTCATACATATCCTTCTTCAAAAGTTAATTCCTCTAATTTAAGTAATACCACCTCCGATCTCGCATCGCGAGTACGCTTTTCCTTTAACAAATTAACACCAGCCCGGCACAATACTTTATTATTTACCCCAAAAGAGTAGAATGCATTCCTCAGATGACTCTCTTGCAAAGCAAGTTACTAATTACCCAATTCACTCTACATTTGCGTCACATAGTCTACCATTTACATCTAATCCTGTACAAATTGAGTCTCAAATACTGGTAAACACAAGTAAAGCGTCACTGGCTTACCAAAATACTTCCAAATCTACCCTATTAAGTCATTCTCACTTGTCAATCAAAAATCAGCCTCAAATTCCTATCCTTTTTAGTAAGCCACACTCAAGTACCCTAAATAACTCACGTGCTCAATTAACAAACAACAATCAAGTGCTTTTTGCCCACAAAACCCAACCTGAAATTCAGTTGTCTTCCTCTTCGTCAATTAACTTAATTGAAAAAACTCAATCCTCATCAACAATGAGTCACCAAACTTCATCACTGAAAGGAAAATCAATCTCCTCTCGAACAACCAGAGCTTCGCCTCGCGTGTCATTCACCGACAATGCAGCCACAAGCACGCCACGCAGATCCTCCTCGCATTCAAATTTAAGCACTCCTTTAACGGATAGTCCCCAAGTAATGCCTTTTGAACGAGTAGTGGGAAAAGTATTTAGCAAAGGTCTAATTGCTTCACTCACAAGCAAGGATGCAGTTCTGAAAGAGGTTCGGGACTGCATAATTCGGGGAGATGAAGAAAGAATAAAGGCCCTCAACCCGTACCTTCATAGCTATTGGCGGGACCTTCATGTGACTGGCGGGTGTGTTTGCATGGACGAGAAGTTGGCCATCCCAAATGCACTCAAAGATGCCCTCATTGACGATTTACATGCGAGTCATCCAGGTAGCTGGGGGATGGTATGTATGGCTCAGCACTGCTGGTGGCCATACATGAATCGCGACTTGCTTGTCAAAGCAATAGAGTGCAAATCTTGCACTGCTATCGGTAAAAACTTAAAATCTGTCATTCCCGCAAAACAATTTAAAGCACATACACCATGTATAGTTCCAAACCAAGAAATACAAATAGATTTTGCAGGGCCCATTAATAACGAAAAAAACCTTGAAATATACATTTTAACATGCATTGATAGATTTTCAAAATACCCTTCTGCAGAATTGATTGATAATGCAAATTCCTCGAATGTCATAAAATTCTTAGATAATTATATACAAATTCATGGAGTTCCTCGTTCATTAAGAATAGACCAAGCTCGTTGTCTTGTAGGTAACCAAGTAAAAAATTTTTGTCCAAAAAATAACATCCAACTAATACCAGCTCCAGCAAATGATCATCGTGCAATAGGTTTAGTTGAACGACTTATTGGTACTATTAAACAACGCTTGGCATGTATTAAAGACGCAAATAAAAAAGTAAATACTTTCACCATTAAAGCAGCATTAAAATCAATTATATACCAGCTTCGCATATGTAAACATAAAACAACTAAGCTTTCGCCATTCGAATCTCACTTCGGGCGTAAAGCCAATACACCACTTAATAATATAAGTACTCAACCAAAATCATCTGACTTAAGTTAAGAAAAAATTTTGAATTATTATTTAGATGAAGAAACTGTAACGCCTAATGAAGTGCTGCCGGAGGAACACTGGGGAAACAGCCGGAGTGACGACGAAATTGAACGCAATATGTGTAAGGCGACAAAGGATGCTACCAATCGCGAACGGCTAGCAACCGATAATGAATCACGCTTCCTTCGCACCACGCAAGCACATCGTCCTCTCCCATTGAAAGAGGACGCCGTCCAATTAAACATTGCCCGAAAGAAGCACCTTCATAAGAGATCCAAGAAGAATCTGGACGGCTTGTATGAGGTGTTGGCCCCAGGATCGGTAGTACAAAAGACCGACCAATACACTTCGGTCATTCGCGAGCAGGGAAAGATGGAAGTGACAGTACGCAATAGCGATATTGCAAAATTTGGGACTCGTGAAGAACGAAAAACCAAATTGACAGACTACATAAACCGCAGAGGACCCCGCACACACGAGAAAACAACTGAGGCTAAGATACTTAGCCACATCACAGAGTGTACTCGCATCCAAAAAGGAGACAGAAAAATGAAACATAGAAAACGAGAAACTGGTAGCGGTGTATCCTCGAATAAGTCCAACATTGCTCGCGCAATGCGAGTACGTATGCCTAAAGTTCCGGACATTTTCGCTCCCCAAGTAATACCCGAAATTCCAGAGGCTGCTCCCGAACAGCAAATTATAACTGAAGAAGTATTTATTGCACCCCCGCCTACAAATACTCAGCAAGAAGCACTCGTATCATCTCCTTCAGTTCCAGCAACAACTTTAGCCCATACTCTGACACGAACAACCAAACGGACTAGGAAAAGTCCTAAATATTTTGGATATGACAAAGAAGATTCATCAGGTGACTCCACTAATTCGTGTCCTCCGAACTTTGCTCCACCCCGTAGGAAGCGACGCGTAGGCGACATCGAATCGATTCAACCTTCAGTTATACAAACAATTGTGGATACAGCTACTCGAGTTGAACCGATTCATAACGATTTTCCCTCGCCTATCATAGGACAGGTGTCACCGACTGACCCCCGTATACGGCCAGCCGACCACAGCACTTCAAATGAACTAATCCTTGATGAAGAAGACATGTGAAAACTCTGATACATTAAAGCTTGATACATTATTAATTATGACTAGCTATGATAACCAGTAAATATATTGTTGATACTATTTAACCGGTGAATAAGTATTATTATTCATATTGTTATTAAAATTTTACTTTATGCAATTTTAATTTTCTTTGAAGCGGGAGAAATGTCATACATCATAAATTAATTTAGTGCAGTAAACTTATCATACGATGTTCTTAATTTATTTAGTGTACCTATTCCTGAGGGGCATGTGCATAAGTCATTATTATTTCACATGCTAGTCTGTTGCTCCCATTTTCCCACAACGGGAAATTAATGTTCACATTTCGTTATGACTTCTGGAATACCAGTTGCCTTAATCTTCATTCTCTTTTGTTTTGCAACTCGCGTACAGTTGCTCAATTTAACTTATTCTTCATTAACTGTCTTTACGAATCGAGTAAAGTAGACAAATAATTAACAAGCAATTCGCTAAGCTAACAATGCAACTCGCGACTCAAAATCAAGTACGCAATTTCACCTGCGTACGACAGGCTGCTTAGGGATCATTAATCGAACCCATTTGTGCTCTGATTGGAAATCTAATATCTTTTAGGACTTTCGGTTAGTAATTTTAGTAAAAAAATTACTAACCGATTTTAACCTTTTTTTGTGAAATTCCAGTTCAATTCCACTAATAACAGAATCCATATTCTTTCTATTGAAATCAAATCTATTGTGGTTAGTTGTTTTATTTTATAACTATTGGTCTTGATACTTCATTTTGTATACTTGTTCATAGATTTGCTTCTTTTTGAAAATATATAGACCTATTTGAACATTTTCTTATTTTTGCGCTAATAATGGGGATGACGCAAAGTAAGCCGACATAAAAGCCAGTCGAAAGTTAAGTAATGGTTATGTAATCTAACATAAATAATCCATTGTTGCTCCGACCCCCGTTGTGTGTGGGGGGGGGGGGGGGTGTGGGGAGGCACTATATACTCCAATACGTTTTTTTTGTTCAGTCAATTTTGACCGATCGATATATGTTATCATTAAAGAGGCCTTCGGGCCTAGAATTTAAAATTAAAAAGAATTATTTACTTTTGTTATTTTCTGAGAAGATATCGGGATTTTGTTCACTTTTAGCTTAATTTTTTTTGCCCAATTTAGAACATTTTCTGTGAAAACGTTAGTTCAAAACTTACGCTAAAAATGACAAACACGGGATATTTATTACCACAAAAAGTCGAAATCTTTTGGAGCGCTGCTTCTTCTAACCTTTTCGAGTTCTTTGTTTTTTTTGCATGCCAGTTAGAGACCAGCCGGTTCTCATACACAGGCTTCAGTAAAGACACACTTCATTTGCAGTCACATGAGGTCCTATGATCGAATAATTTGTTTTCAAGGTGTCGCCATTTTTTTGCTTCTAAACTTTTTTCGTAACTTTTCATGAATTTTAGAGTTTCATTTAGTTTTATAGCATATTTTTGTTGACTAAAAGTGCAATTGGCTGCTTAGGGACGATTAAATGAACCTGTTTGTGCGCTGAATGGAAATCTAATGGCTCTTAGGATTTTAAAAACATTTTTTCAACAAAAATGTTTAATAACCGATTTTAAAATATTTCTGTGAACTTGTAGTTCAATTCCACTGATAACCGAATCTATATTCTTTCTATTGAATTCAAGTCTAAAGTGATTAATTGTTTTATCTTCTAGATATTGGTTTTCGACTTCGATGCTGTAAATTTTTTCATCATTGTGTACTGTTCATAGTTTTGATTCCTTTTTGAAAACTTATCAATTTATTGGAACATTGTCACCTACCATTTGCGTTTGAAGGACACTCAGTTCAACATAGATAAGTTTTTCATGGCTAGATTGTGCACTAGTTGGGTTGTCAGAAATTAAATAATCGTAATTGGCTCCTTCTGTCCATCAACACCAGTGGACTACTTTTTATGTTTTTTTCCAAGTATGCACGAACGGACTCTCATTTTCTTTTATTTGCGCTAATAATGGGGTTGATGCAACGTAAGTCGAAATAAAAGTAGGCCAAAGAAAGCAAGCCGAATGTTTTGTAAGGGTTATCAAATCTATCATGAACAATACATTGTTGTTCTGACCCCCACTTGTGGTGGGAGGCACTAGATACTCGAATAAGTTTTTTTGTTCAGTCAGTTTTTTGTCCTAAATGTTATTATTAAACAGCCTTCAAGCATAGATTAAAAATTTTTTTTTTAATTTTTTTTCTTCGACATATCGAGGTTTGAAGTTTTGTATAAACACGTAATATTTGGCTTGATTTTGTTCAATATTAGCGTAATTTTTGTTCAAATTAAGATATTTTCTGGAAAATTGTTAATTGAAAATTACCATAAAAAAGACAAAAATTTTGCTTTCCTAAGAAACGAAAGGCAATAAAAACACTAGTTTTAGTCACTTCGGGATTTTTAGTGCCACAAAACTTTGAATTCTACTTTTAGTTCTTCTATGTCTTGTTTTTGTTGACTAAAAGCACAATTGGCTGTGTCATACATCATAAATTAATTTAGCGCAGTAAAATTATCATACGATGTACTTAATTTATTTAGTGTACCTATTCCTGAGGGGCATGTGCACAAGTAATTATTATTTCACATGCTAGTCTGTTGCTCCCATTTTCCCACAACGGGAAATTAATGTTCACATTTCGTTATGACTTCTGGAATACCAGTTGCCTTAATCTTCATTCTCTTTTGTTTTGCACCTCGCGTACAGTTGCTCAATTTAACTTATTCTTCATTAACTGTCTTTACGAATCGAGTAAAGTAGACAAATAATTAACAAGCAATTCGCTAAGCTAACAATGCAACTCGCGACTCAAAATCAAGTACGCAATTTCACCTGCGTACGACAGGCTGCTTAGGGATCATTAATCGAACCCATTTGTGCTCTGATTGGAAATCTAATATCTTTTAGGACTTTCGGTTAGTAATTTTAGTAAAAAAATTACTAACCGCTTTTAACCTTTTTTTGTGAAATTCTAGTTCAATTCCACTAATAACAGAATCCATATTCTTTCTATTGAAATCAAATCTATTGTGGTTAGTTGTTTTATTTTATAACTATTGGTCTTGATACTTCATTTTGTATACTTGTTCATAGATTTGCTTCTTTTTGAAAATATATAGACCTATTTGAACATTGTCACTTTCCATTCGCGTTGAGAGGACATTGAATTGAACATAGATAAGTTTTCAGAGAAAAACTTATGGTTTTAATGGTTTAAACAATTTCTTCACGGACTTTTTAGAAAAAATTTTGTTTTTGCTTGTCTGTTGTCGTTTTCATTGTCATAATTCGTTTCATAGTTGTTGACAGATTTCTATGCTTAAAGAGAGATCCCATTGGCGTTTCCTAAAAAAAGCGTATTTATTGATTTCCGTTGTAAGCGTTTAATTTCTTTGATACTTCGAGTTTGATCAAAGGTTTCGTTTTTTTATTATTGTTTATATTTGTTGAGTTCTGGAGTCACATTATTACAATAAAAAGGATCCTATTTTTTGGGAAAACAGATTAAAAAAAGTTTTTTCTAAAATGCTTGGTTTTTACTGACTGGCTTCGGAGAAATATATCTCTCTCAGTTTTTTTAATGACATACTTGTTTTTGACCGTATTTCTTGTTCCTTATGTAGTCGTAAATTTTTTTCGAAAAATGACAGGCCTCATTAGTCTTTTATTGTGAATTGAGTGAACACATTAAATGCAGCCAGCTGACTGCTAACTGTTTTTGACGTTAAAATATTATTCGTTTTCAGAAATTTTTGTTTTATTTTCTCTCTTTGTTGTTTTTTGTTAACTAGTGACTTATTCCCATCTTTGAGAGATCCCATCTTCTTTCATGTAATTCAATTAATACTTAAACTACTGATATTGTGTCATAATTGATGTTTTGTTTGATCGACAATATGCGTTTCCATACAATCTTTGTGAGTGGTCAATATTTGTGTTTCTTTTTCATGTCTTTGAGCTTTTTCCCGTTCAAAACAGGTCCAGCTGGTTTTTACATTTGTGTTTCTTACATTGCTTTTTTTTAGTATTTTGGCATTTGTAGTCAAACCAAATAGAGAAATTTCTTATTGTTTTCTTAGAATTAATTAGTTAATTTATCAACAAATTTTTAGTTGTGAGCTAATGGTTAATATGGCTTTTAAAATTAATTGATTTCAAAATTGTTGACGGACTATTTTTTTTATCTTCGATTCATTTTTCCTCAATTTTATCCACTTGATACCTATGCACGTCACTCACAAGTCCCAACAGCTGTTGGATTTTGTTTTGACTTGTTAATAAGCGCTTAATTTTAGATATTGGGTTTTGCGCTAATGAAGCTTTTGTTTATCCTTACTTTGTTGTTTGTTTTTTTTTCTCGTAGTCTTATTAATGATAGATCTCTTTAGTTCTCTAATGCCGCATCGGATTATGTAATTCATTTGGTAGTTTGGGTCTGTAATAATTTTTTTTCAAACTCAAAATTCTATATTTGAACATTGCTTCATTTGATTGACAATTAAGTTGAAAGTCTAGATGAGCTCGGGTCAAAAATGTAGATGAACTTGGGTCGGAACATTATATGTCAACGCACATTACCGAGCCTCCTTGATAACTGTCGCAATCCTTGATAACTGCCGCACTGCACAGAGTGTTATAGCACACAATGTGTTCCGATGCAACAAAGAAACAAAAAGACTTCAATTTTTAACGGCACGACTCGAACAGCTTCAGAGTTCTTAAGACCTGCTACGGTACCGCTAGCTTAAATAACAAATACTCGATAAAAGTCAAGCGTATCAGCTGTAGACATAAAAGCTGGGTGTTCCGTTAATTTCCGGAGACTATTGTGTAATGCGTATTCTACTGCGATTTATCGGGGAAAAGACTGTATGAGTGTAATTTTAAAAAATTACAGCCTATTTACTCTTTTTTCTCCACTATTTTTACACTCTTTTCGGAGAGTGTAATTTAGGGCGGACTGATAAAAAATACACTTTTTTTTCCACCACTATGCTTAGTATCAATATATATTTTTACACTGTTCCACCCTTGCGGTTTCTTTCTATAAGAGTGTAAACAAGAAAATACCTTTATTGAAAATACAGTGCCGAGAAAAATGTTGAAGAGCACTCTGTTATCCTTTTGTTCCATTATTTTTGTTGGAACTTTAATTTCAAAAATTGCTTCTAATTGGCCTAAAAATTAGTTCAAAACTCTCAATTAGCCAAAAGTTTCTAAATGTCTGGCAGATTTCATTAAGCAAATAACTGCTGTATTTCAATTGTTGGCTTCGGCACTCCTCAGGGCGATTTTGAAGGTGAGCGGAATTGACATTTTCTGTATTAATGTCCTCTGGCTTCAATTTTGTGCATCTGGAGGTAACCAAGGTGTTAGGTGTACTTTAGGCGTTGATCAGTTTTCTCAATAATTTTTGATTTTTGCCACTGCCTACGTTAATCCGGCAATTTTTTGATCACGCAGGACAACTTTTTCACTTGATAATTTTTGCCGCAAAGCACAATTTTTTTAAATGTGCTATTTATCGGCTTCAATGGTTGGGTACCTAAATTTCCGAGATGCTAGAAGATGACCGCTAAATTTTTTCTAAATATGGAAGGTCCTTTTACTTTTCAAAAATTGAGTTGCTGGAAATATTTCAAAATTTAATTTCAAATCTCTCGATGATTCATATTTTTTGGAATAAGTAATTGTCTTTAAAGACCAGACGATTTTTTATCAATTAAAAATATCCGTGTTCGACTTATTCCTGATAGAAGTACTGAATAATAAATTAGATGGCTAAAAACTAGTGACTGTAGAAGAAGTAGGCGAGTCTCAATTGTGAAACGGTTTTTGCATTGCGGCAATGGTTTTAATTCCGCATGCAATCCTTTTAAGAACTTTCTTAATTTCTTCTAGGACATTTACATGACTATCAATCGTGATGCATAAATATTTGACTGATTTGTTATTTCTGTAATCTTACCGCCAAATTTAAGTTACTCTACGGTGGTGTTTTTATTTTTCTTTGTATTTTTAATTAATTCCATTTTTTCTGCATGATGTTTAATGAATGCTTTTTGACGTTTTGATTAGCTAATTTGCAAAATTCTTCAAGATTTTGAAAGCATGGCTTCAAATCTTTTTGTTCTGTGAGAAGTAGAGTGTCGTCTGCGTACTGAAGAATTTTACAGTTACTTGGTATGTTTTTTGACAGCTCATTCATGTAAAGATTAAATATACGTGGGCCCAATACTGTACCTGGCGGCAAACCTTGCTAAAGTTTTATCCAGTCGGGTTTGATGTTATTAACAATGGTTTATTGCCTACGATCTCTTATGAAATCAATCAGTAATTCATCAGATTTTTCACTAAAATTAACTGAAATCTGTTTTTCGTTCAAAATTTTATGCTTGATGGAATCAAAAGTTTTAGATAAATCAAGAGGAGCAGCTGTGATTATCTTGTTAATGTCATAAGCCAGTCGAAACGATTCTGTGCAATACACAAGAGCAAAAATTGTTGAATATTTGTTTCTAAAACCGAATTGTGTTTCTTAATAGCAGTATTTGTTATGCAAAAACACAACGATTTGTTTTTGCAGCAGTCTCACGAAAATTTTAGCTAAAGAAGATGTCACTGAGATAGGCCTATGGTTTTCAGGGTTATCATGATCAGTTACAGGGGAGTAACAAATGCGGTTTTAAGGTTGTTGGGAAATTTTTTTCCACTGATGAAACTGTTAATGACGTTCGTCAAGTGTCCTATAAGTACATCATAACCATCTTTTAAGGCCCATGGAGGTATACTTGAGAGTAGCCATTGGTTTTGACTGCTTAAAGCCTTTAGTTTTTTTAGCTCGGATTCTGTAATGAATCGGAACTGAAATTGATTTTGTGCGCGTACTAGATGCAAGCTGTTGAACGAATTCTTAGAATTTGTTGCTGCTAGCGTGTTTGCTTTACAGAAGAAGTCACCTAACCTGGAAAAAATATAATTTAATGAATTTGCCATTTTAAAATTTTCCGACACATAATTACCAAAAGAATCTCTCAGGTGAAAAATTTTTGTTGATATATTCGCTGAATTTCTCATAGAATTCAAAATTTTCCAATTATCCTTCGAGGAGGTGGTTAATTTGAATCAATCTTTTTTTAAACTCTCTCGACGAAGCTTTTAGTTTTTTTCATCAAGGTTACGAACACGCGTTTCATTGGCGCATTTATTTTTAATGCATGAGTCATTATGCTGTTGAATACTTGAATTTTTGATTAGCATCGTCAAGACAATATAAATATGCCCAATTCAAGGCTCTCAAAATTGCACAAAAATTTTTTCCGATTATTTTTTTTAAATCAAAAAGTAACTTTGTGGTGGGCAATTTCTTGAACTTCATTTTGAAATCAGACAATAGTATCGTTGCAAGACGATCGGTTTTTAAAAAAGTTTTGCAAATTTTGGTTCTATGCTTGTCTATTGTAATGATATAACCCAGTATTGAAATAAATTGTTGTATAGTTGTCATAGACTGATTACAGGGTTGCAAGCTATATGGAGTTAAAACTGTAGCTAAAGAAGTATAATTAATAAAAAGTAATTCCAAAAAAAAGAAATTAAATGTTTTTGTGGATTGAATGTAGATTATGCCAGCGATTAGTTTCATATTTGCAACGGAGATTTCTAAAAACAGAGATTCGAAGCTGTTGTTCATTCTCAAATCGTTTTGACTTCTCAGTTTAAGACATTTAGGCTCAAGTAGCATTGCACTATTGCCTCTGTTTTGGCTATTTGGCTTATATTGCTGTCATATCTAAAGGAAACAAGCATGTCTCTATCTATTTCTCATAGTTTGGTATCATTTTCCGAGGAAAGTCAGGTCTCGGTCGAACATTTGATTGTGTCATGCCCAAAATCTCCTCATAATTTTTTTAGATCTCCGCGTTTGCAATTTAGACTGGTGCAATTCAAATTTATGAACTTCAATTGATCTTTTGTCTGTTTAATATGTTTAAGACATCAGCATGATTACTAACGGGGCCTAGATTTTTGTCAAGACCCCCAGTTAAATTTAGTAATAGTAAAACACTTAAACTTAGATTGTTATCAGCAGCAAAGATGATGCAAACGTTCAAATGAGTTTTTCCGTACCAAGTGGCATAAAAAGTGGGAAAACTTATCATTGTTTGGTTTCCCTCTTCGAGACACATCATACTCTCATCATCTGTTGCAAACTGAACTAAATAGAATTATAAAAAACATTAAGGGTTTTAGTTAATTAGAGCTTCAGGCAATTTGTTCATATTTGCTTAATTTGTTTTGTATAAAATTCTTTTTCTGCTGACAAAGGCATCTATCCCAAATTAGCACAATCATTTTGCAGCAAAATGATATTTGTACTCCTTACATTACAGCTTTGCCTTAACGATGAACGAATGGGAAAAGATGGGCAAAAGTTGACGCCTCAATTGATAGAATTGGGAAACAACTGGGTGAAAATAGAACTGGGTGTAATTGAACAACTACATATTTTGAACCCATTATGGCTTGGGAAATGTGTATACCATGTTGTTTTTACGCGATGGAAGATTCAAAAGTTATCGCGAGTGGTACTTACATGTGATTCAGGTGGGTGGGGAGGGGGAGGTGGTGTGGAATATGTGAAAAAATTACCTGGTTATATGTTGCATTTTCTGACTTGGAAAATTCAAGTCTCAATTCTATTCTTAATTTCTCTTGAAGGTCTTGTAAAAATGTTTTTCACAAGGTGATCAGTAAAAATGGTTTAACCCAGCTTTAAATTGAAAGACAATGATTTTGGTCTGAGCTCTAAAAACGAAAAACAATATATGTCAAGTTGCTTATTTTTTTTTGGCATGGAGTTATTCTCTGATTGGTTAGAAAGTTCGCTACAAAATTTGGCGCCATAATTGTGGAGAAATTGTCCATTTTTTATTGTACAAAGTTGGCATAATGAAGTTTCATCGTTATAAGTTGCTTAGTATAATCATCACTTGGATATCAGCATCCATTTATTTAATTATTTTCTGTCTGATTTGAAAAGTGTTGAGCAGCTTTTCCATCCATCTTCTTTTAATCATTGTGAGACATACAAAAATTCCTGCTAATAGAGTTAATAATCAAACTGCGCAGAAGGTATCCATTTAGAATATTACTTTTTCTACTTCAATCTAACTTTGGCGCCACAAAAATTGGGCGGGCTAATCTTTTCGTAAATTAAATGAGTAATACTTACTTTTCCCGTAATAGAGAAAAACCATAATACAACCAATAATGAGGTGATAGATTAATTTAGGGAAAATTTACGAACCAACAATTTTTCATCACAAAACATTTCTGTTTTGTCAGTGAAGTGGCATGATGAAAGACCTGGGAAGATTTTTCCTAGGCATAATTATTGAAAAAAATTCATATAGCAACAAAATTGTATTGGAAATAATCAATTACGGTGAATATGGGATATAATAAATCGGACAAAGAAATTTCATTTCGTTTTTGTGAATTTGTATTAAACTGATTGGGAATGAAGAAGCCTAATTAATCATTAAGTCAAAAAATTATTAAACAATAATGATCCGTGACTTAAAAAGAAGCAGATTCAAGTTTATTTTCGTGTGAGCTAAATTGAAGATGATTAATTGGCTAATTGCAAACAGAAATGATTATGTAAGACGCATAACTTCTTGCTGGTATTCGCTGCATTAGGTATTGCGAGTTAGTTATATATAGCTAGAATTCACTCTTATTTGAGTTTAGTTTTCTCAAAAACAAGTTATTGGTTCGAAAGCGCCAAGTGAGGAGCTTTAAGTGAGATATTAATAAAAATAATGAAAAAATATTAATTGGGATATGGAAAAATCAGCGCCTATTAGCAAAGTTGTTTATGCGCATCAGGTCAAAATCCAATTGGGTGATCAGACTAAGTGAATTATAAACATACACTAGAAAATAAATTTGATTTTTAAGCGTACTAGATAGTTTGTAGAGAACTGGAATTTGAGTTTCAAGAAAGGAAATAATGTTTACCACAAGGCCACTAATCTGAGGCCAGACCACTTCGTGAATCGGGAAACCGAATTTGAGGCTAGATTGGAGCACCCACCAACAGCAAGACATCTACTGCACGCCGATGTTTCGAGAAGTAAAATTTAAATTGCTCCTGGAGTATTTGTACTCGCCCTATGTTTTTAGGGGCTTTGAATGGTAATATCTTTAAACTCTGGTTGCGACTGGATGAGATTGGTCCATTGAGTTGACCAGACTACTGAGAACCGGAAGACTTTTTTTGAGCGGCTGAATGACTTTGAAATGGTAAAAATCTGATAAACCAAGACAGTTAGTGACAAAAAATGCGCAGCCGGACAGTTTCAACGAACTGGCATTTTTCGTTTTTTGTTTACAATTTGAAGAAAAAATTAAAGATGTAGACGAATTTGCAGGTGGTCATTTCTCGGTTTTTCTGTAAAAAATGTCCTGTTCGGCATTTTTAGCACCAGGATTTTTTGTTAAATAGCGTTAAAATGGTTGATAACATTTTCCTAGTTTTTGGGTAAGTGTAAAACTAACGCATAGCCGTTGACAGAGGTTGATTACAGTCAGTTGAACCTGATAGCGGAAACGCAGATATGAAAACGTTTCAAGGAGTGCTTTTAACTTTACAAACCAAACAGTGATTAAGATGTCAAGTGCATAATGTTGAATAGCGAAACGGCTATCGCTAAATAAGAGTCTAAAAGTCGGTTACTTAAGTCGAAGTGAAAGATGAAGAATGACTGAATTTAAATGATGAATAAAAGTTTTGCAATGCAATGTTTACCTAATCAAACCTGACAATCACAAGGAACGTGACAATTGAGATAGAGATAGATAGTGAGAGGGAGAGAGAGAGAGAGAGAGAATGGCAAAAAATTATGTGACTGAGAAACCGTTATCAGGAAAATTTTTTAAAGCAAAAAAAAACTTGAGAAGTTGTATATAAGAATAAAACTGAAAAACAGATGAGAAGTCGAATCTCATTAACAAGGCTGAAAAACTTTCGGTTGATTTAGTGAGTTTTAGCTTATGAGGAACATTTGCAAATACAACAACAGCTGGAATAACGTGGGTAAATATTTTACTTTCACATGGGATGTGAACAAAGGATAATATGTTACAGTAATTATCATTATTACTGTGATTAACTGTTGTTCCCATTGAAGTACAGGTAATTTTTTTTACTTGTGTTGTCTGTTTGACTGAAACTGCTTTGGCCGCCCTTATCAAATTTTAACTTATGTCAGGACAATGTAATTGGCAACACGAAGCAAGATTCTAGGAGGAGAACTGGCAAGATAACAAAGTAGCGCTTGCTTCACCACTTGAAGTTCTTTATTTGATTATATTTCATTGATCTTCTGAGCGAAATGGTCCCCTACATAATTAGTCGAGCTCAAATTCGGAAGAGGCGCTACTGGATGGGTTTTGCTTCATTGCTACTTTTGACTGCGGAGTAGTTATTGAAAAATATGAGAGCTGTCTACGTTGACCTTGCTTACAACTCTAATTAATTTGTGTAGTTGAACCATTGTTCATTTTTCAGATTTGAGATATAATTATTTTGATTATGTTTGCATATCAATTGATGATACGTTTTCCTCCACAAGATTAGCAGATTGAAAAGCAGCGTAGAGAAGCAAGCATCGACCCTCAATCTGTTTGATATAGAATTGTCCGATAATCCACTCATTTATGAGCGAAGCCACAAATTGCTTTTTCGGGCGTATATGGAAGCAACAATTCCATTTAAGGGGGCTGAAAAGAATCTCGAAGAATACGGTTCACGACAGGAAGTTAAAGTCAACCACTGATTGATAAAATTTTGAGCAACACAAACTTATAAAAGAAAACTGATTGTCAATTTGATTTCGTTGAAAGCAATTAAACAGTGTACAGGAGAATGCTACAGAACTTTGCTCAAAAAAGGTTGCAAACGACAAAGAGATAATATGGAAATTCCTGATTGGATGAATTTTGGCTCTGCTGAAAATTTTTTGAGAAGCTGGCAGTAGGCCTGTGTTTAGTGATCATCATTTTGACAAATTGGAAGACAGTGATGATCATGAAAAAGTGTCTGAGGACAACTATGCCGAGCAAAATAGACATCAACCAAATCAGCGCAGTTGCGCGGCTGATCATAGCCATTATGAAAATGTTGGAGCAAGAAGGCTTCCGACAGAAGATGCAATTGGAAGAATATTTAGGAATATTCAGGAATATTTAGGAATTATCGTTTCACGATATTATGGAAAATTAGTTTGTATTGTCACTGGGAGCTTAGGATCTAATTGAAAAACAAGCGGATGAAGATTTTTGTTTATTTTTGAAAATAATTCAGATTAAGACAAAATTTGGGACAACGTAAGTAGTGGATAAAACAAGGGATTCAACCACCAGTAAAATTTGTCCCTTTCTCCTAACGCTAATCGCGCATGTCGAATCGGGCCAAATTTTACTGTTTGTTGAATCCCTTGTTTTATCCACTACTATATATTAGCTCTAAATTCAATAAAAAAATCAATTAAAATCAAAAATAAAAACAAAAAATCAAAAAATCAAAGCAAAATTTACATTTCACTCTTTAAGAGTGATTCACTCTTATTCGGAGTGATCCCCAGTAGAAAAGATCGCTCTTTTTTGCTCTTAAAGAGTGAATCCCTCTTTTTTGATATTTTTTTATTTTTTAAACTTTTTATTTCAAATTATCTATACTTTTCAATAAATTTATATTTTCTTTTATTTTTTCTATTTTTATTCCATTATTAATAAGAAATGATACAAAATTATAGTATTTACATGAACAACTTTCCGCTGTTTGGTTAATATCTACAGGACTTACAGCTCTAGGACTTTGCCAACTAGGATTAATTGTTTTATCCGCGAAGCGGTTACACCGATCAGTTATATTTCTACTAAATCCTCTAGTCAATTCTATATCTGGATGTTGTTTCTTTACATGAGCCCGTATCCCATCATATCTCACAACAGAAGTACAATATGGACAATTAACTTTAGCTGAAGTACAACTTCTACATGTATACTTACCCTCAACAAAATTATTTAGTGGTTTTATATAATTACACTTATTACAACATCTAGTTAATACTTTTGAGCTGGGGTTAAGGTTAGGGTTAGGGATAGGGTTAGTGTTAGGGTTGGGGATAAGGTTAGGGTTAGGGTTGGGATTAGGATCTGAGTTATAGTCATAGATAGAACCAGAACCAGAACTAGAGCTAGAACTGGGGTTAGAACCAGAAACAGAGCCAGAACTAGAACTAGAAATAGGGTTAGAACTAGAGTTAGAATTAGGGTTAGAACTAGAACTAGGGTTAGAACTAGAATTAGAACTAGAATTAGAACTAGAACTAGATTCATTTTTTAAAGAACAACCCCATGGGGAAAAATCATTAGCACAGATACCACTTAATATAATATTACCACACATACATTTATCAGTTTATCTTTAAGAAATGATTCATAATGATATTTTAAAACAGCAATGTTTCCACATTTATAGTTACACTCTAAACATTGTAAAAGCATTTTTAATAGATAAAATTATCAGTGAACGAACTTTGTTCGTGGTTTACCAAACTGCTTCGCAGATAATATTAGCTATGCTGTAGAATCGGTGTACAAACTTTGTGGATAATATTTAGCCATGATTTCAATTAAATCTTTAGTATTATCTTTAGATGTGATACACTCTGCTAAATATTTATTTCCTAAAGTATTGAGTGTATTAGTTTTACATCTCTTATCAAAGATCAAATCAAGGTCTAATTCTTTTTTTATCTTTAACAAAATTTATAATCTCTTCTCCAAATTCTTCATTATTTACATATAGTTTGTTTAAAAACTTTCCTCCCTTTCTATTCAAAATTCCCATCTCTTCATTGACGAAGTCACAGTTACACTGATCAGTATAACTGCTTCCCTGATCAGTATAACTGCTTCCCCGATCTATGTATTCCTCTTGGATCATGGAACCTGCTTCGCAGATCGAGGAATTGGACTTTGTCCGTGTTTCACCTTCCAACTCTTCTCCATATCCAACATTAACTAATGTATTTGCTCTACTCAACATTGTGCTCGCTCCCATTGCTACAGTTCCAGCATTTCTTGATATTGAATCAGGATAAAAACAATTAAATATAAATAAACCTGTGCCTATAATTCCACCAATATTTGATAAAATTTTCATACCCTTTCCCTTAATCATCTCTTTTATTAAATCATCATTCTGAATTTTAATATTATTTAAAGTAAGAAGTTTATTAAAATAAAACTGATAATTATCATGATTAATAACATTTCTATCTGTTGCAATAATCATTAGTGGTTTCATATATGCTATAAGTTTATTTATATCTTCTCTTTCTAAATCATCCTTTAAACTAAGAGCTTTTAAATCAAGGAAACCAACTCTTGAATCATATATCATTGTTCTATTACTACTAATAATAAAAGTATTTTCCTTTTCATTATATTTGATTATACCATAACGAAGTTCATCTGACATTCCATCTGTACAATTATAATAGTTACTATTTAATTCACTAATTATTTTATTGAAGTCATGTTCGCATTTATACACTTGATTAAAGTTTTTAAATAGGTCAGGTCCATTATAAGTTGTTAAATAAATAGTATCACAACTCATTCTTGCTGTATTAATTATTTGAGCTGGTTTATGGCACATTACAGTCATTTGAATATTATAATGTCTACCTTCAGTAAAATAATAACCTATATCCTTTTTTAACCTATCACCCATATCATCAAGTACTATTACACAATTTTAAAATTTATGCATATTATTTTTTGTGATCGTATTTATATCACATTTATTAAACCCAGTATAAAACTTATTAGACTCAGGATCTATCCAGTCACTGTCATCTTTACAAACTATAACTATGGACCTTTGGTCTTGATCTTGAACTTGATCTTGATCTTGAACTTGATGTTGAACTTGATCTTGAACTTGATCTTGAACTTGATCTTGAACTTGATCTTGATCTTGAACTTGATGTTGAACTTGATCTTGAACTTGATCTTGAACTTGATCTTTAACTTGATATTGATCTTGAACTTGATGTTGAACTTGACCTTGAACTTGATCTTGAACTTGATCATGGTCTAAGTATAACTTTAAGTATTGTCTAATAAAATATGTTTTACCCGTTCCAGTTCCAACATAAACAATAGTATGTAGTGGTGACTTTTCATATTCAAATCTAACTAGACTCCTATTCATAAATCCACCAAAACTTTCTTCTAGTTTTGTATATTTACTTGGTCTCGAATCATATATTATATAACAAATTCCGATTATAATAATAAAAAAAAACTGCACTACCGGTTTCCATTTTTATATAATAGATATAGATTTGATTTAGATTTAGACTTAGACTTTTAGTTAGACTTAGATTTAATAAATTTATAATATGAAAATGCTCATCCTAATTTTTGAGGAACTCAATAATAAATTTAATTTTGATAATAACGCTATGAGTGATATCAGAATAAAAGATATAGGTAAAGATATAAGTCTAACACCAATTGAGATTGTAATGAGAGATCAAACTCCAGATAGTATCAGGGATCCTAACATTATTGTAAATCTACATCAAACTAAAGGTACACATTGGGTTTTAGTTATAAGAAGAGAAGATACGCGAAGCGGTTGGGGAACCAAGACCGATGGTCCTTCCACCGATGGTCCTGTGTATTACCTTGATAGTTTTGGTGTAGAAACCCCACCATTATTCCTAGAAGAATATGTTGATCTAGGCTCTAATGAGAGAATACAACAATATGATGAATCTTATTGTGGGGCTTATTGTTTATAGGTGATCTATCTTATTGATAGAGGATTTAGAATTAAAAGTGCTTTGAATATTCTAGTTAATCAATGTAAATATCCAGGAATATATAATGAGTGTTTTTGTTTAAGTTGTAGTAGAGGTGGTGATAATTGTAGTAAAGATAAGGATAATTTTAATGATAATGTTAATGATCTACGAAGTAGCTTTGCTAATAATGATAATGATAATGTTAATGATAATGATAATGTTATTGAATAGGACAGTGTCATTGATAATGATAATGATAATGATAATGATAATGATAATGATAATGATAATGATAATGATAATGATAATGATAATGATAATGATAATGATAATGATAATGATAATGATAATGATAATGATAATGATAATGATAATGATAATGATAATGATAATGATAATGATAATGATAATGATAATGATAATGATAATTTTGTATATCTGTTTGATGAAAAATATAAAAGGAGTAAATCTAATAGGAATAGCAAAAGTAATAGCATTAGTAATAGTCCTACTAATAATATATCTGTAAACATAAATGATGATCTATATTTATGGTTAAATGATGATGATATAATTACTGAAGCGGCATTCCCAGATAACTTTAGATGTATAATATCTGGTCCTAGTGAGTGTGTTAAGACATTCTTATTGAAAAAACTAATTCTGGCTAGTATATACTTTGATAAGCTATACATCATTGGACCTACTGGTGATCAGTACCATGGTATAAAAAGAATAAACCCAAAAGCAGATGTTGAATTTATTAAAGATATAAAAGTTTTACCATCTCTTGATAAACTACCCAAAGACTTAAAGAAACTAATGATATTTGATGATGTTAGAGCCAATGAACCAGTTATTAATGAATACTTTTGTAGAGGTAACTGTAAAATGATATATCTTAATCAAAACTTGTTCTCTCTGTATAGCCAGAGTGTTAGAGAGAACTGTAATCTACTTATTTTATTTGAACAGAGAGGTAAAGTCCTCATATCTATATATCTAGATTTCTTTAATAATGTTGAACTTAGTTATAATGATTTTGCTAATATATGTAATAAGGTATGGAAAGAGCCTTATAATTATATTGTCATTGATTTAACTAAAAATAAAAATATTAATGGTAAACTAAGAATTAATTGGGATCGGAGAGTTTTGTAGTTTAGTTTAAGTTTAAGTATGAGGGAACCTGCTTCGCAGATAAGTGTAAGTCTAAGTACAAGTCTAAGTATAAGTATAAGTATAAGTATCGGGAACCTGCTTCGCAGATAAGTATAAGTATAAGTATAAGTATCAGGGAACCTGCTTCACAGATAAGTCTAAGTGTAAGTATAAGTATAAGTCTAAATCGAATGTAAAGTAAAACTTAATACATCACCATTAAAGTCTATAGGTCTTCCATGCTCATCTTTAATATGAAATTCTATATATTCTATTCTATCTTTAGTTACATTTTGATACAAGATATTAGTTGGTATAATATTTATCAAGTAACCTGGTGGTTCAGTTAGATTAAAAGTATATAGTATGTCTGTATCTTTACCATTATCTTTAGCTTCAGATATCACATTACAATGAATGTTAATAGTTTTAAAACCCATAATATCAATAATTTTCTGAGACCTATATCTACCTTTTTTATAAATTATTTTTCTAAATCCTAGTAATGAGGCTAGTGAGTAAACTACCCAAAGACTTAAAGAAACTAATGATATTTGATGATGTTAGAGCCAATGAACCAGTTATTAATGAATAATTTTGTAGAGGTAGACATAATAACTGTAAAATGATATATCTTAATCAAAACTTGTTCTCTCTGTATAGGCAGAGTGTTAGAGAGAACTGTAATCTACTTATTTTATTTGAACAGAGAGGTAAAGTCCTCATATCTATATATCTAGATTTCTTTAATAATGTTGAACTTAGTTATAATGATTTTGCTAATATATGTAATAAGGTATGGAAAGAGCCTTATAATTATATTGTCATTGATTTAACTAAAAATAAAAATATTAATGGTAAACTAAGAATTAATTGGGATCGGAGAGTTTTGTAGTTTAGTTTAAGTTTAAGTATGAGGGAACCTGCTTCGCAGATAAGTGTAAGTCTAAGTACAAGTCTAAGTATAAGTATAAGTATAAGTAACGGGAACCTGCTTCGCAGATAAGTATAAGTATAAGTATAAGTATCAGGGAACCTGCTTCACAGATAAGTCTAAGTGTAAGTATAAGTATAAGTCTAAATCGAATGTAAAGTAAAACTTAATACATCACCATTAAAGTCTATAGGTCTTCCATGCTCATCTTTAATATGAAATTCTATATATTCTATTCTATCTTTAGTTACATTTTGATACAAGATATTAGTTGGTATAATATTTATCAAGTAACCTGGTGGTTCAATTAGATTAAAAGTATATAGTATGTCTGTATCTTTACCATTATCTTTAGCTTCAGATATCACATTACAATGAATGTTAATAGTTTTAAAACCCATAATATCAATAATTTTCTGAGACCTATATCTACCTTTTTTATAAATTATTTTTCTAAATCCTAGTAATGAGGCTAGTGAGTTTTCTATATCAAAGCTGAGTGCTCCTTGTTTTATTTCCATTAAACATTTCATCGTATTCTTATCAGGTTCTATTATAACATTACCATCAGTTTCTTCTTTTATTAATTCTGCTATGTCAGTTAACTCATATGCTCCCGGTGTAAAAGTTGAATATAGCAACGGGATTCCTTTATAATTATAATTATGTATAGATGTAATGTTTGGGCTTGAGGTAGAGATAGGTTTAAGGTTAGGGTCAGAGCTAAGACCCCGAGGTAAAGCTTCATCATCTTCTATAACAGTACTAGCATATAAGAATTGATTATTTCTCCTATTCACCTTAAACACCGAATTATAAACAGATAATCTAATGAAACCTAATTTTGTTGTATTAAGTATAGGTTCATTAAAGTTAAATTTTTCTGTTGGTTTTATCATTCTAAAGTTAAGTGTATACTCTTCTTTAGTTTTAGTTAAAGCTTCGTGTATATTTTGTAGTTCATATAAAATCAAGTTGTCTGTCATTTTTTATCTAACAAAAATGGATTATAATTTGGATACAACTTATGGTTATAATAATGATATACATAAAAGTAAGATTATAAAATATAAACCTAATAATCTAGCAACAATGAATACGGTTAATACCAATATTAATATCATACTCAATAGAGAAAGAATCACTTAAATTTGCGTGATTCATATCTAGAGATAGAGTTTGTTGTATCAGATGATGCTGGTGGTGTATTTGCTAATGATGCAAATATTAGATTAGTTAATTATGGTATGATGGCATTGTTCAGTTCAATTAAGCTTGAAACTAGTGGTGGTAGGACTACTGAATATATAGATCATTGTCATCCTAATCTATTGATGTATAAGTTATTAACTAGTACTGATGATGAATATGAGAGTGGTTTTGTTAGAAATATATATAATAGAGATAGTCACCTTAAAGGTGACCATATTGCTGCAGAACGAAGTCATATGTATATGATGGTTAAGATGAGTGATCTATTTGGTTTCTTAAATGATTTAGAAAAGATTATATATGGTTTAGGATTTAAACTAATATTAAAAAGAAATAATAATGATAGAGCTCTATATAGAGTTAATGCTAATCCTGGTGCAGTTGCTAATGATGGTAATATAGAAATTAGAGATATATCATGGTGTGTGCCTAGTATTGATCCTATTAATGATAATAGAATTATTGTGCAAAAGGGTTTAAGTAAAAAGAATAATGTAGACTTTAGTTATTATGAAAGAAAGACATTTTATAAGAATGTACCCAATGCTACTAACTTCTTGTTTGATCTAGGTATGGAAAGTGGTATGGAAAGACCGCAATATATAATAGTTGGTTTTGAAAACAATAATGTTAATGAACAAACTCATGACGCAAGTACATTTGATGTAATGAATGTTACTGAATGTTATTGTAAGATTGGTAGTGAGTTTTATCCCGAGGATAGAATGAATATTAATTATGGAACCAATAATTATAATAAGTCTTTTAAAGAGATTGTTAGCTTTAATAAAGGTTATAATGGGCTACCACAAAATATAAAACCATATATAAATCATAGAACATTCAAAAGTAATTATAGAATATATGTATTCGATACTAGATATCAAAGGGATCATATAGGTCCACAACCAATACAACTTAATTTTAAATTTAGTGCTGCAGTTGAGGATGTTATATGTCATGCATTAGTATTAACTAGAAAGGTTATTAGTGTAAATAGTGATGGTAATAAGAAGGTTGATATAATATCATAGATATAATTTAAGTCATAGATATAATTTAAGTCATAGATATAATTTAAGTCATAGATATAACTCTAGCGATAATTATAATTTTAGATATAACTCTAGCGATAATTATAATTTTAGATATTACTCTAGCGATAATTCATAATTATAGTATAATATAGTTATTGTTATAATTATATACTTATACTTATACTTATATTTATAGCTAGTCAGCTCTAATTGTTACTCTTGTTAAAACCTAACTATTTCCTATTAGTATTAACAACACCTTTAGCATAAATAATGTCTAATTTCTTTTTATTCTCTAGAGCCAAGCCTCTAGCTTCAAGCTTAACCTTGGGCTTGGGCTTAACCTTAGGCTTAGGCTCAGTCTTCGAGCTTCGCTCGCGGGTGGAACCCGTAGGCTTAGGCTTAATAACAACAAGGGGATTATACTTTTTAACTTCCATTATTTTTTATATATAGAAATGAGTCTTTTAAATAAGTTCAAAATCAGTTCATATTGTGTTGGAGGTAGACATTATAGTGGTATTGTTAATATAAGAGGAGCTATTACTTCAAAAGGAACTAAGATGTTAAAAGGTAATTGTGTTTTATGTAGAAGGAATAAATCAATGACAGTATCTGATGCAACAATAGAAGCAGAAGGACTTAAAGATTTCTTTAAAAGTGTTGGTAGGGATGCAGTTAACTTTGGAAAGAAAGTAGCTAATAATCCAGTCAGGGCATTAGAAATAGCAAGTAAAATAGGAATTGCAGCTGCATCTAGAAACCCTAGAGCTGCTTTATCAGCCACACCTGATTTAATTAAATTTGCCACTACTGGTGAAGGTATAAAAGTAGTACAAAAAGGAAGATGGTTATACTTAGGTAAAAAGAAAAGATAATTATTTGATTATAATTATGATTATATTATGTTTATGATTATGATTATGATTATGATTATATTATGACTATATTATGTTTATGATTATGATTATAACTAAGAATATGATTATATATTTATCGATAAATATTAATACTAATATTATTATTACTAAAAATATTGTTATTACTAAGCACTAATATCTTCAATCTAAAAAAATACTCAGCTTGTTTTTCTTATTCTTCTTATAATCCTCATATAACTTAACAAATTCATTATACTCATCATTATCTAATTTATTACCATTCATTGATTTAGTATATAGTTTAAACTTATCACTAAACTGTTTACTTAAAATATACATTTGTGAATACTTTATAATTTTATTTCTAATTTTAGTATTAACTGTTTTTGATAATGAATCACAAACAGTTGCTGTAGCAAAAGCTGTTGTTATAGAATAAGCTAATTCTATACCTGTTAATGAAACTGATGTTGTTGTTGCAGTTGTTGCTATTGATGATAATACTAATTCTGTTATCTCAGCTATGTTAATATAATTCTTATATCTACTTAACTTCTTATTATAGTTATTAGTTTCAGTTTCATAATAATTTCTAATATCTTTTATAATGTTAATATTGTTGTTAAATTTATTATTAGCTTAAATCTTTTCGTTTATCAATCTTTCTGATACTGATGACAAAACTGGATATAGTAATCTCTCACTCGGTGCTGTTGGATTGGTCATTGCTTTGCTTATTTTCATTAGTAAAAATTCTTTCTATTTCTTTCATTATATCTTCTTGATTAAAACTATAATGCATCTCAAGTCTGTCTTTCCCTTTATTATCAAGTAACTTACTTTGTAAAAGTATAGCAATTATATTTTGTACTATAACACCTCTAAAAGATTTATTGTATTCTTTCATTTCTCTCAGACCGTTAGTAAACATTTCATCTAAGTGTATGTTAGTTATATTCTGATTAAATTTATTATTATCAAATTCTTGCTTTAATTGATTGTATTTAGAGATAGTATCTGCAGCAACTTTATTACAAAACTTAACGGTATTTCTGACTTCATTTGTTGATTCAATAAACTCATTAATTAGTTCTTCATTAACTTGTGTTTCATTTAGTTGTAATGTTTTAGTTGTAACTTTATCAAAGTCACCCTTTCCTAGTTCAGTTATGTTTCTACTTAAAATGTCTATTTCATTAGAAGAGGATAATAAGTTATTGACACAATACTCTTTATTAACAACATCTTTTTCATCTCTAGGAAGATGAACATTTGTAATTTTATAGGTATCTTTCATATCAATATCATCATTATCTTCTAGGAATAACCCACGAGCCTTACTTAGTGTTAAGTTGTTTGTTGATGTTGATGTTGATTTATGTTTAGCTTGATTGAGTCTATTTCTTGTCATCTTTGTATTTGTTTACATATAATTAGAAAATTAATTAGTCTTGTAATTAGACTTATAATTAGTCTTACAATTAGACTTAGACTTAGAATTATAATTAGATTTAGGACCGCAGGTCAATATTTAATGATTCCAAAACCTTATTATTAGATTCAAAATCAAACTCGGATTTCAATAGTTCCTGTTCATAATATTTGCCTTCTATTATCTCTCCATTAATATCTTCTATTTTATATGTTGGTGGATGTGTTTTTAGAACTTCATTCACTTTAAACAATTCTCTATTCCAATTAGAAGTGTAACCTTTAGAGAAGATATTACGTTTATCTACATTTCTAACATAATCACCAACTTTAAATTTTGGTGTTGCTTTGGTAGAATTAACATAGTATTTAAATTTATCAGGATTATTAGAAGCATCAACTGGTGTCATATCAATTGTTGAGTGAATGTTGTTGTTGTATGTTACAACAGCATCATTTAATATATTTACCCAATTACCATCGCCATTGATGAACATAGGTTTATTTATTATGTGTAATAATGTTCTATTGAATCTCTCTATGAATACAGCCTTTAATTCACCATAAGTAAAATATAGTTTTGTTTCATATTCTTTAAGTAAAGATTTAAATGTTTTATTGTAAAACTCACTACCTCTATCTACCCATAACTTTTCTGGTTTTTGTCCTTCTGATAGGATTGTTTTAAAGCCATTAGTTATAGATAAACCAGATTTATTCTTTAATGGAATAGCCCATGCATATTTTGTGAATATATCTATAACTGTTAATATAAACTTATAATTATTATTGTATTTACTTAGAGATGGCTTATCAATTAAATCAGCTGACCATGTTTCATCTTTATATAATGGTATTATTCTTTCTCTTCTAAACTTTGTTATTCGAGGATTGACTACTTCTTTAGCTAGTTGTTGTTGTTGTTGTTGTTGTTGTTGTTGTTGTTGTTGTTTTTCTGTCGTTTTATTTATGGACATAGTCATTGCTTTGCTCATTTACCATAGTTAAAAATAAAATTATCTAGTTGTTCTTGATTAATAATATTCATAGATAATAGTTGCTTAGATTTATCTAGCATTTCATCATATAATCCATCATGACCAGCTTTTGTTTCAAGTATTAATAATTCTAATTTTTCTATTAAACTATTTGGATCTGCGAAGCAGTTTCTCTGATCCACATAGTGGTGGCAACTTCGTTGATCTGCGAAGCAGGTTCCCTGATTAATTGGGTCTGGGTTGCTATTTAATCCCCTTCCATATACATCATCTTTTGCCCCCATTATACGTTTTTCTGTTCTATATCTAGCACTTTTCTTATCCCCTTTTCCTACATCATATCTAATATCCTTTAAAAACCTTTTAATTTTGGTTTCATCTTCCTCAATATTATCTTATGTTATATTTGATTTAGTAAGAAAAACAGTAAATCCTTCTGAAATATACATTATCCCTAACTAAAAATGCACCCTGCTCTAGAGTTATATTAACACCATTCATTTTATATCTCCTAGTGGGTAAATCTATGAGTTCTAATTTTGATTGAGGATTAGTTTGAGCCCCCATGTCATGGAGAAGTTTGGTTGTGTTTGTATCAACATAAATTGGTGCTATATCTTGAGTTCGCTTTATGGTCCCCTTTAACGTTTCACCAATCTGCGAAGCAGTTTCACCCATCTGCGAAGCAGTTTCATTAAACTGGGAACCAGCTTGCTCGATCACCTTAGTTTGTTTATCTAACTCTTGATTTTGCCAATCTATTGCTCTTAATGTTTGTTCACTTAATGCTAGATTGTTTTCACTGTTCGCATTTATCTGCGAAGCAGTGTGACTGATAGTTTTTGTTAAAGGATCAAATAACTCATCTATTTCACCATAATATTCTTGTTGTTTTAATTTATCTTCTAATCTATTCTTTCTGTTTTGTTTTTCCAGATTGTTTAATTTTATGAGTGTTTCTAGTTGAGTCATTTTTTAATATAAAAATTCTATACTAAGTATGAATTAGATCTATTATTATAATTAAAATAACTAGTTATAATGAGTGAAAGGGACGAAGTCCTTGGTACTCCAACTGCTTGGCTTGCCACAGACGGAGTCTGTTCGCAGATAACTCATTATATAATATAATAGCTGCTTCTAATAATTTTCTATTGCTGATTATAGTTAATTCTTTAATATCATTAATCAGGTTATCTACATCCTTATCCTTATCCTTATTAGTAAAGCTACTCGTTAGATCCTTATCCTTATATAGTTTCTTAATCGGTGAAGCCGCTTCTCGGATCCTATTTAACAAATCTCTTTTAAATAAATATAGTTCCTTATCATGGGGATAACTTTTTATATTGTTTATATAAAACCTTTTGTCATCAAATATATTTAAACTAATCTTACTTGTTTTTGTTGTTGTCATGTTATCGCCAACTTTCTGTATTCTACATACATCTACTGTTCTCTGTGTATTATTCATTAATGCATCATAATAATCTATGTGCCTAGCATTATTATGCTTCTTTATTCCTTTTTCTTTAGTGTTTTTAGGATAATTTTTGAAGCTATATGTTTTGGGGGACAATGCTATAAATTCCTCAATAATCCTACTTCCCAGCACGTGCTTAAACTTGCCGGGGACTTTATTATTAGTTTTTATAGGTATGTCTAGATTACTTAAGTCCATATGCTCATCACTAACTTTACCTTCACTATAACTTAATACGAAACTGTCCGTATCCATATAGTGAAGTGTTAGATCTCTGAGGGATGGTTGTAGAATATAATAGAATACATCATACATGTGTAACTTACTTAATTCTAAGATAGTAACACCTACATATACTGGAGAATCATATTCTATTTTTTTCTTTATATATTCTATTTGGCTATAATCTCTATATCTAGTTATATTCTTAAATGTTGGTTTACTTACACTCTTCATTATCTTTTCTTTATCATGCAAGAACTTGCTTTGAAAGAAATGTAGAGGATTCATGCACATTCTTCCATATATTGAGTTATTCATTAATTTCCTTACATCCTTTTCTGCTTCAGTTTTAGCTGTTGCTCTTTTATTTGTATTGTTTTGTATATAATCGCTACATATATAGTCTTGTTTAAATTTAATTGCTCTATGTATTTTTGTTACTTTTACTCCCATCTTAACATAGAACTTTAACATCCTATAATGAACCATATATTCTGTTTTGTTGTTTTGGTCTAAGATTAATTTCTCTGATCGCTAAAGCAGTTTCCCTGATCGGTGAAGCCGCTTCTCGGATCTTGCTTTGACTCCATCTCTTTCTTGATCAGTGAAACTGCGTCGCAGATATCCCAATTAATTATCATTTATCTTTCTTTTATTAGGCATTAGTGCTAACTGTTCTGTTCTCTCTTTACATTCATTAGTATAATCAATATCACAAACTATATAGTAACCATGATCACTATCATCTGGAGTATTCAATATGACATCTAGAGTAGTAGTAGCAATAAACTCAAAATCCTTATAAGGTAACTTTTGCATCATTGCATAACCATATAGGTTGTTTGCGTCTATGTACCATATATTTCTATTAATAACTTTATCATTAGAATTAGTATTAGTATTAGTACTAGTATTAGTATTTTTATTAGTATTAGTATTAGTATTAGTATTAGTATTATCATTAATATTAGCGTTAGTATTAGTATTACTAATATTTATATATCTATCTCCCATTATTCCACATATACCACCTCTCTTTGCTCCAACTAAATCACCTAGCATTTGTTTATCTTGTAATGTATCTAATATTACACCGCTTGACATTAACCAACAATCAAAACTATAACCTGGGAGACTTACATAGTGTTGGGGATTGAGCTTGAATTCTTCATGCTTAGTTTAACATATTCATTCATGCAATAGTCTAATATTTCCACATCATTCTGTAAATACTCTATAGTTAGATCTTTACCAGTTTTATGACTGTTTTCATTATTAAAGTTATCTACTTCTTCTTGTGTTGGTAATTTATTATGTAGTGAGGATTTGAAGTCTTCTATTTTTAGATTACCTATAAGTTCTTGGTAGATAGCTTTGCTACAATACGACTTGGTCGTGGTTCTCATTGACTCTAAACCAAAGTCTTCATATGGATATAATGTTTTAGTTTTACATCCGTATATCTTTGCCATTTGATCTAGGGGCATAGCTAAGAAGTTATAAGTATCTAAGAATTTAAGACAACCAATGCTAAACATCTTAGATTTACCAGCAGCTAGTGGTATGTTATCTAGTTTCCTTTTATCATTATTCTGTTTGAAGAGTTCACTGTATAGTAGATTGAAATCATAACCAGAGCCATTATGGAAAATAACTGGAATGAAGTTTTGTTGTTTGTATCTCAGATTACATATTTTACATGCTGGTCCTGTATATTTACCAGTTTCATGACAATGATCTCTTACTTTATTAATACATGTTTTGCTGCAGATATGACAAGTGTTATTAGTTTCATGATATAATTTATCTTCTTCTGTGAATATCATCTTTTCATTATGTTTGAAATTATTCTCAGTTTTTCTATTTCTAACAGATCTCTAGCAAATCTTTTGATGCAGCCTAGACCGAAGTAGTGTTTGAAGTTACCTTGCCACGTGTAACCCACAGCTATTGGAATATGTTCAGCTATTACATATTTTAAATCATTAGTTGAGACTTCAACAATGCAACATTCTATATCGGCAGTTATAATATTTTTTATGTTCTGACGTTTGTGTTCATTTACAAAAGTAATATGTTTTTTCTTAGGACAAACAATCTCTGGTTTGAATGAGGTGCTGGATTCGTGTTTATCATATTTAATTTGTGAGTTAAACCAATAGGTACACCTATCACAATAATAATATTTAATGTTATTTTTATTTGGTCGTTCTAACAAGGTTTCTATATTTTTTATTAGGGCACAGTGTTCTATTTGACCATTACTCCAAACTTTTATTCTTACATCTTTTCTATCTTTATTAAAATCATCCACTTGTTTAAACAATTCTTTTCTACCATTACCACAAGGTGTGTATACCCAAATATTAATATTATACATTTTCTGTATTCTTAATATATAAGCAAAATCATCTTCATGTTGTTGTCTTGGTTCAATTAGTTTATCTACCTATTTACTTTCTCGAGTTGCATGGTGTGGGGCGGGATTTAGCCAAGCAGTTGTAGTTAGTTGTAAGCAATTGTATTTATAACTACGCATATTTAATATCGATTTAGAGTTTTTGAGATCTGGAGGTAAATCTATATAACTACCAATAGATACTTTAGTTGGTTCAATGTTTAACTGAATACTTCTTATTCCAAGAAACTCAAAATCATAACCATAACCTTCATATATTTCCTTTTCGAAATTTAGCCACCGATTAAAGTCACTGTATTCATATATTGCATTATTATTAATATAATCAGTATTGAAAAATATTTTAGTAGTTTTAACTTCTTCTTTGGTTCTCTTCTTATAATCACATTCAGCCGTGATCTTATATTTCAAACTCTTAACTTTACAAAACTGGTAAAAGTTTTTAATTTCTTCTAAAGAGTAATTAGTTGCTTCATCTATATCTTCAATTTAATTCCCACCTTTATCAGTAATATAAAATTCTCTCATGTTCTGACTTGAGTTTATATCGAAGTCTTCTGTGTTTTCTAGATACATGCGATTGTGACTATATGAATGAGTAGTTAGAGCTACTTTACTTCTAAATTCTTCATGACATTCTTTACATTCATAGTTAATTCTGGTGTAGATATCCTCTTCAGAATTAGTTTGAGGTTTGGTGGCTGGTTTAGTTTTAATAATATAATCATCTTCATCCAAATTATACACCCTCTCCGAGATTTCCTCTTCTTCAGACTCAAACATTTTCTCCAATAGTTCCTTATGTTCGAGATCGTATGATTGATGCCTGTATAAGGCCTTCTTTGATTCAAATGATAGATTACAGACATCGCAGAAGTTTAAGACACTAGTATTAGTTGATTGAGACATGATGTATTTTTTTAGGGAAATAATCAAAAAATAATTTTTCGAAAAATGAAAATGAAATGCGATAAGTGTATAAATAAACCTTGGAAAGAATGTTGTAATAAATGTAAAGAATTAGAATATTCTTGTTTAGTATGTAAAAATATGGTTAAGGTTAAAGATTATATAGAACATTTGGGATATCATTTTTCTGATCCTGATCAATATCTAACATGTAGTATGTGTAATGTTTATAAACATATATCATTATATAGATTTAGAAAGAGGAAATGTAGACTATGTATTTATCTTCATAGATATAGATATGGTCACACTAGAAATCAATTCAGAGAGCAGGTTTATAAGTATAATAATCAAGAAGACATAGAAAAACACAAATCATTGTGTTTCCACCGATCTCAGTGTTTTTAACTGTGCTATTATTGTTCGCTTTCTTTCATATTTAGCAACCGCTAATAGTTTAAGAAGTCAACAAGCTTGGTTTAACCTCGCATTACACTGCTTAGCAGATCGAATGAAAAGTGCATGTCATGCTAAAATGGCCGCCGCCATTGACAAAGAAAGCCACCACCACTAACAGAATGAAAACAAGCGAAAATTTCGAATATGAGATACCCTTAAAAATTAGCTAGTAAAGTGAGTATTTATTAAAATCTTTTTTAATTTTTAATAGATTATACAAATCATTCAATTTAATAGAAGGATTTAATTATTATTTTACATTAAAACAAGTAATTACTTGGGAAATGATAACTAATTTTAAGTTAAAAATCATGTGAGAATATTCTAGAAAAAGAATGTTCTAGAATAATTCTCCACGTGGGGACCTTTATTCTCCACGGCACTTTTTGGCTATTCATCATGAGTTTCACTTCACTACAAAAACTGCAAAATGATACATTAATATTGTTCAGTCAGCTTAATATTAGACTTCAGTCAGCCTAATAATTAAAATTAAAAGTGTTCAAGCATTCTGTAGTTGCACCCTCCCCCACAGTTGCCATTAAGAAAGGTCGAGCAGTACTGCCGTAGCGTGGTAAAGGCGAGTCAACCTTTTATCAAGACCTCCCAAGACTCTGCTCAAAAATGTAACCAGGTACATAGAATCACTCAGTTAAACATCATAGATCAATCGTCTCCTGGTTAAAGTCAAAAATTTTAAAGAAACTTGTTTCTTATTATCCAATTCTAAGCAATTTTGAGTTATTTTCAGTCCATCCGATTCTATTGAAAAAAAATTTTGTGAGATGATTAACTTGATTTATTTCAGTATAGTTTGACATATTAGATATGAAATTAGGCTTAAATCTAGCTTTGAGAACTTTTGGATATTAGTGTATGATTTGCATAAATTATACTAGCTATGTACATTTTTTATACACAATTGTGCGCGTAGTATGTATTTATAGTGGTGAATATAGTAGTGGATAAAACAAGGGATTCAACAAACAGTAAAATTTGGCCCGATTCGACATGCGCGATTAGCGTTAGGAGAAAGGGAAAAATTTTACTGGTGGTTGAATCCCTTGTTTTATCCACTACTAACATATTCAGAGAAGAAGCTTCGCCATTCAGCAAATATGGCCTGAGTGGCTGCAACTGTAAACCACTAATTGAATTGTGTAGGACTATGTGAAGTCATCAACTTTGAGGGGAGCTGTTTAGCAGTTCGTAATTGATGCACAGATTGGGCAAGGAAATGATGCAATCAACAAACGTAGTAGTTTCAAACAGTTGAAAATGAGCTACAGGATTGAGTGATATCGCGGTTGTATGACAAAAGTTTAATGATTTCTTCCGAACAACCGAAGAAATTGACGATCATCAAACATTTGGAAGAGGAGGTGCAAATCCATTGAAGCGTTAGGAGTGTTTTTTCCGTAGGAGAGTACGAGTGTATGTTGAGCGGGACATTGACATCTAAGTTATTTGAACCTTATTATATACCAATGTCCGCCTAATTATCACCAGTAAGCTCTTAGCCGTTGGAATGAACTTTCTAAATGACTTGTTTCGGGAAAACTGATTTATTATTGTTTGTTAGAGAACATCATTAATGTGATTTTTTAGTTTGCTGATTGTGGGGTTCGCCTGATTCATATGTTTGAGGTAATAGAGATTGATTGAACTCCATGAGTTCTGTCATAATGAGCAAAAAAGCAACTGTATTATTCCATCCCGATGTTTTGAGTTGATAGTCAAAATTTGGTGCGGATAGTTTTCTCATTAAGCGGCATAACTCAAATGACCAACTTAATTAAGTAATCTTATTTTTGTAGGAGTGGTCCATGGAGGTACTTTAGGAGTACGACTCGCAGTTATTTCGAAGATTAATATTACCAATTATTAGGCAAAGTTGTATATGCGCATCAGGTCACAGCCCATTTGTGTGATTAGGCTTAGTTAAATTAAGACAGCCATTAAAGAGCAAATATGATTTCGAGGGGAAAACTTTAATTTGAATAGAACTAGATTTTGAATTTGCAAAGACGAGTTACCCAAAGACACTATTGATGTGTTTCCTGCCTGGAGAGTTTAAATTCCACAGTTATTCACAATCACAATTCCAATAAAGTATATTTCAGTTCCAATCGAACATCTTTAACCTTTCATGTTTGTTGATATCTCACAAGACCTATTCAATGCTGTAGTGTTTCTAAGTGCACAGATAACTTCCAGTTGTGGAATGTTTAAAACAGAGTTGCCATTTGTCCTGGACTAGGCTCGAGTTGGACCTTGAAGAGAGAAATCTAACGACCGTTACTGTAAACGAATTGTTCATATGGACAGATAGTACCATCATTTTGCAGTGGATAAACTCAAACAACTCAAACTCAAACAACAACTCAATACGGCATCTTTAGTGCAAATCGTGCAAGTGACGTACTGGAGTACACCCGCGTTGACCAATAGTACATCGTCGCCAAGTCTGACAATCCGGCAGATGTTGGCACGCGTGGTATGTCAGTTGACGTTTTGCAACCTAATAGCTGGGTTGGGGTTCCTAAATTCTTGAAAACTAAGCAATTCCTTTGCTTGACAAATATGACATCGGCCACCAAATTCGGCGTTGTAACCAAGGGAAAAGAGAATGACTTCATCTCAAGTTTAGCCTCACCCGTAACAGTACCAAATAAAGAGCAAAGCATTTCTTTAACCGCGTTTGATAAAATCAGATGTTATCAAAAAATAATTCGTATCACCACCTACATGCTCAGTCGCCTGACATTTCACCAGAGTTACCGCACCTTTGACATCCAATTGTGTTAGACGCACAACAAAGCTTCGTTAAACTGTTCCTGAAGCGCACTCAACCTTCAACAGGGCATCAATTACCTACAGTCAAAGGGACTAGTACGTTATACCATCCTGAAACTACGTGCATCACTGCGTTCATTAAGTCAAACTTCGTTTTGTGCAAAAAATTTAGCGCAGCAACCGATCAACTTATCATGGCTGACCTCTCAAAGGAGAGACTCACTTACCAGTCTACCTTCAAAAACATCGGGATTGATTACTTCGGTTTTTTTTTAGATTACCGTTCCTCAGACTACAGAGAATAGGTCGCAGTTCTTCTTCAATTGTCTGAATGATCATTCTGTCATTATTGAAAAAGCTCTGCCCATTGATGATAGTTCCTGTATTATCCAGCAGATCGGTTTGTTTCCCACCGCGGTACGCCTGCCATGATTTGTTCAGACAATGGTACGAACGTCATTTGAGCCGAAATTTGTTTTGATTGAAAAGGGAAGGTTAAACAACGGATCATCGTTAACTTCGCCGCGAAACCTGTGCATAAAGCCATAAACTTGAGGATTGCGCATAAAGGTTTAGTCCACCCGTTGCGCTAGACGTTGCGCTTTAGTGCAAATCGTGCAAGTGACGTACTGGAGTACACCCGCGTTGACCAATGGTACATCGTCGTCAATTCTGACAATGCGGCAGATGTTGGCACGCGTGGTATGTCAGTTGACGTTTTGCAACCTAGTAGCTGGGTTGGGGTTCCTAAATTCTTGAAAACTAAGCAATTCCTTTGCTTGACAAATATGAAATCCGCCACCAAGTTCAATGTTGTAACCAAGGGAAAAGAGAATGACTTCATCTCAAGTTTAGCCTCACCCGTAACAGTACCAAATAAAGAGCAAAGCAGTTCTTTAATCGCGTTTGATAAAGTCAGATCTTATCAAAAAATAATTCGTATCACCACCTACATGCTCAGTCGCCTGACATTTCACCAGAGTTACCGCACCTTTGACATCCAATTGTGTTAGACGCACAACAAAGCTTCGTTAAACTGTTCCTGAAGCACACTCAACCTTCAACAGGGCATCAATTACCTACAATCAAAGGGACAAGTACGTTACACCATCCTGAAACTACGTGCATCACTGCGTTCATTAAGTCAAACTTCGTTTTGTGCAAAAATTTTAGCGCAGCAACCGATCAACTTATCATGGCTGACCTCTCAAAGGAGAGACTCGCTTACCAGTCTACCTTCAAAGACATTGGGATTGATTACTTTGGGTTTTTTTTAGATTACCGTTCCTCAGACTACCGAGAATAGGTCGAAGTTCTTCTTCAATTGTCTGAATACTCATTCTGTCATTATTGAAAAAGCTCTGCCCATTGATGATAGTTCCTGTATTATCCAAACAGATCGGTTTGTTTCCCACCACGGTACGCCTGCCATGATTTGTTCAGACAATGGTACGAACGTCATTGGAGCCGAAAATTGTTTTGATTGAAAAGGGAAGGTTAAAAAACGGATCATCGTTAACTTCGCCGCGAAACCTGTACATAAAGCCATAAAATTGAGGATTGCGCATAAAGGTTCAGTCCAACCCGTTGCGCTAGACGAAAATTGCCCCCGGGAGTGTTTGAACCCTAGTTTTTAGACATTGCTGTATGTTATCCTTGGTACACGTTGCCTCATTGATGATGTTTCGATCATCACAGTTTGCTTAGTTGGATACGCATTGAACGCAGTTCCGTTAACGCCCGTAACTGCTGACCCGCCCAACTTAGTTTCAACAGTGCTTGATCATTTTTGCTAGTTATTAAAGCAACCGGAATTCTGTCAAGTTGACGATTTCGGTCATCGTAACCATTGCGGTCGCACATAGTCCTAAGCCAATGGAAGTGGGGTACGGTGACTCAAGGAGTATGTACCCACTACGAACCGTAGATCTGATTGTCATACGCTTGCCGAGCAGCACTTCACGATTTGTGACTTAGTTTGGATAATTGTGGAAAACCACCCTAGGGGTACCGCTAAAAATATGACGCTAACGTCGTGATTTTAAAAATAAGATCTTTTGCCCATTTAACGTTGTGATTTCAACACGTTTTTTAAATCTTGATGTTACGAGAGAGCTAGCATATTATTCGAAAATCTTTTTTAATCAGCTTAACATATAAAAGCAAGATTCAAATGCTACAATTTGTCAGTTATGAGCTAAACATCTTACAAACATATTGGAAAGGGATATATTCTTAAGCTTACAATGAAGTCTCTCGATAAATTTGAAAAATTATTTTGCTCGTACCTGCCAAATTGGAGCATTTAAATTTCTATTTTATCTATCTTACGCGATCAACTGCTTATCGCTGTTTTTAATTTATAATAAATATGTATTGAATTAAGGCTTTGTATTTTAAAATTTTTTATTGTTTTGGAGGCCGTGATTGGGATCGACCTGCAAGTTGATAACCAAAAGTGATTGCAATTGGAATTCATTTTTTTGGTTTCAAACATATATGATATTGGTTTTTAACATTTAATGTGGGTGGGGGGGGGTTAATGGGAACGTCCCTATTATTTGCCCTGGTATCCCTATCAAAGAATAGTTTCAATTAAGCAAGTGGAATATTAACTTTAATTTAGCTGAGGGTTTTTTATGTTCCCCCAACCATATGTGCCTCAACCATATGTGCCCCAACCATATGTGCCCCAACCATATGTGCCCCCAACCATATGTGCCCCCAATCTTTTCCATATGTGCCCCCAACCAGTTGCACGTGCACATTGACGCTGAAAATAATGTTGACAATAGGCTCCCCATTCCCCGATTGTCGTATATGACCGTATTTGATTTCATATATAAAAATCAAACATACATGGTGTGTATGATTCACACGCCAAGGATTGAGAGTTCAATTGCCTGCCTCTGTAAAGTTGTATGTGTGAGGATGAGCTCCTTATTAAGCATAGCTTCAGGTTGACCATATCCTGGCCAACTTGGCTGCAATTATGGTACCAGATGAAAGTTTCAGACGCAAAAAAATACCCATAAAAAAGAGCAATGCTGCTAATAAAAAGAAATGTGGGGGATAATAAAAAAGGACAGTTGAGATCAGGCTACTGTTGGCCTAGTGCTGTTCCGCTAAGATAACGCAGGAACCACAATTCTTATTTTTTTAAATTAAAACCATATGCAGGCCAATTGGAGCAGTTAATTTTTAATTTTACCTATGATAGCATATATACAATCACCTGCTGATCGCTATATTTAATATAAAAATAATATGTAATCAAACCATGTTTTGTGTTTTATACAGGTAGATTGTTTTAGAGCTTGTAATTAGGATCGACTTGCACTTTGATCACACAAATCTGCAGTTGGATCCCATTTTGATCCTTTTTCTCTTTATTATTGACGTATGATATTCGGGTTTTTCTCATTGTAGCCCCCACCATCGAAAATATAGCTCCCCATTATGATGTAACTATCATAGGATCTTTTCCGTTTGTGCCTCGAGTACGTTATGCTCCTCCCAGTTACAGAGCACGTGGGGGGGGGCAATACGTTATATGGCCAGTAAGGTGGCCGGTGGTGTGGGGTATAATGGGAAAGACCCTAATATTTTCCCTATGCTCTCTATAAAATGTTAAAATGTATAACGTTTCAATTCTGCACGTGGAAGTTTAACTTTAATTTTTAGTTGAGGGTTATTGTAAGTTCAATTTTTGGTTTCTTCCCATTGTAGGTACATCAAAGAAAGCTTGGATATTCTTAATTTGTGCCCCCCCCCCCCCGTTGCACGCGCACTTGGGGGCTGCAAATAATGTTGCAAATAGGCTCCCTTCACTGACCCACCGCTCAAAGCTTTTGATCTAGGGGGGGGGGGGGGGGCAAAACAATTAAGTGTTAGTAGTTGAGACCGAACAAAATCCAATCTTTTAAGTTTTTAACTAAGTTTAATAAAGGAACAGCAAATCATGGAAAACAATTTCTACCTTTCACTAATTGGGTCTTTCCCCATTAACCCCCCCCCCCCCCCCCAGCTTAATGGTCAGATAATCTATAGTCCCCAACCATAGTAAATATAACATAAGGGGGGGGGGCTATAGTTTCACGGGAGGCTATAATGGGAAAGACCCCACAAATCATCAGATTTTGAAGCCAAAGGATCAAAGTGAACAAAGATAAAGGTGAATTAACAAAGATAGATCGATCTATATTATTGGAACTAATGTCTATCATTCGTCTGTTATTGTTGTTTGGAACTTGTTTACTCCAGAAGTGTTCCTGTGTCCGAGATTTCACTATTGTGCCAGGAGCCAGAGGTCATCAACTGTTTCTCCCATTTTGGGGAACTGTCTCTTTTTCCACGACAGAATCCAAAAATGTGCAATCAAAGCTTTTAAGGATCACTATCTATTCTGTTTCGGCCCCCGGTGTTTTTTATGACCCCCAGTTACAAATTATATGTTGTTATATACCACGTTACTATGTAAGGAAATTGCACGTGCGCCTGGGGGCGTAAAAAGTATTAGCTCACTAAGCTGGGGGACCAAAACAGAATAGATCCCGCAATTGTCTTGAAATTGTTTTGGGTAAAATATTATTCGATACAACAAAACAAAAAATTATCTTATCATTGCTTTAAGAATGAAGTTTTTTTAAAATGCATTAAAATATACCTGCCCCAGTGATTGTGGAATTTTTATCGTGTAAGATCTGATAAGATGCTGACTAAGAATTTTTATCGTGTA